>NC_143456.1:6064500-6378000 GCF_987193195.1 Phasianus colchicus
TATTTCTAGCATACCAAAACCTAAAATTCTGTTGACTGTGATAGGAAATCTTGAATGTGACTTTGGTATCACATTTCTTCCACTTAAGTGGAATTTTAGTAGTGTGGAATTGCAGGAGAAGCAGCTAGGAGTAAGAAAACATGAAACTCCACACCTTTATATCAGAAACAGGTGGAGAAGAAAAGGAGGAGGGGAATATAGATTGGTATTATGTCTAACAAAAAATCTATTGAAATCAACTTAGATCTACTTTTATGGTTTAAAGAATTGGAAAGAACTGTTTGAGTTTAAAGCAGTTCAATGTACTTGACATGGAAATAAACGAGGTACCTACTAGCTAATTTAAATAATATGCAGAAAGGAAATCCCATAAAAGTGAGAAAGCTGGGTTGCAAATAAATGTGCTTCAGCATAATGAACAATGAGACACGTCAAAACCTCATTCTGCAGTTGATGGCAGTAACTGAACTTGGTATTTGAAACATCCATTCCACTATCACTGCTGTAGGTAAATTCCTGTACTGAAGTAATACTAACCTCCCCCACTACAAAGCTTTTTCTTTCTTTTAAAACAGTTCATTTCAAATTCTTTTAAGTAAATTGCTGAAAAAGGATATATGTTTCTATACTGAGTTTCAAGAACAGCTGGAATTTTTAAAGTTTATGGGAAGTTTACAGTTCCCATTGCAATTGCATCTCTGCCAAATAGCCAGAAATGCATCCTTCAAAGATACAATCATAAGTTTGGAGACAAAGTTAAAGTTGCAAGTTCCACAGCACCAACAGTCTGAAAAACATCAGTGGTCAAAGATTGCAGCTGACAACTTCGATGAGTAAATAAAACATCCCAGCACTATGCACAGCCCCAAGAGCCTCAACCCAGAGTTACAATGTACACTTGCTGGATGATCTTTGGATAAGTGTCAAGGTCCCACCCTTAAAGCAACTATAGCATTACCTGTTCATCCTTCTCTAATCTTAGATCCCACAGTTAAGAAAATACCAACTAGGTGACGCCAAACTGCACTGAAGAGACAATCAAAGTCTTCCCTGTTTCTCCCTCACATCTTTTTTTTTTCCTCTCCATTTTTTTTCCACCAGGCTATGCTGTGCTTGAGTACAGAAGAGCTCCTCATACATCCATTTCATTAATGTTGCACAGTTGTTTCTTTGGTAGGAATAACACCCCTTTCTTGGTCTGCTCTTTTCCAGTACTGAAATGTATACACACTGTCATTCATTAGCAGCACAGCAGACACGGAGCTTTCTTTCAACTCTGCAGCCCTGTATTTTGCTTTTCCTGACCACAGAAGGGATGTAAAATATAGAAATCTAAAATCTGAAACACTTTCCCTTACTGATTGCCTCCTTCCCTCTTCCTTCCTACCCACCTAAAACCAACCAACCAAAAAAAGACCCAAAAGCTAGTAATCCACAGCCCTTCCCCACACACTCACCAGTTCTGCAGTAGGGATAGGCATTCCATGCTTTTTCATGTATATTCAGAGCTCCTTCAGGGGCCAGCATTCTCACAAATGTTGGCACTTTGCTGCAAAATTTGGATACAGGAAGAAAAGCTTTGGTGAGAACTGCATGCAGCAAGAGCAGTGGCCCAGACACTGCAAGATGTGTAGAACATCATCAGAAATACAAATCCTAGAGACTCATAGACTGCTAGAACCGGTGGTGATCTCCTCAGCCCCAGTGCTATGATTTCCAGAGACTGATGGCTAGGTTAATTTAAACCTTATTTACATAAGAAAGGAAGAAAAAAAAAAAAGAAAATATATCAGCTGAACACAGGTTGATATCTAGGAGGCATTTGATCTTTTGTCAAATTGAAGTATCAAAATACTGGGTACCAGAATTCCATTTGCTTTAAAAAACAGATTTTCTTGGGAACAACAGCCACAACTGCCTACAGAAGCAGGTGGGTGTTACAGCAATGCTCACTTCCAGCTGTACTGTGTGCCAGCTGTTGTTATGCTCCACCTTACTTCCATGCCCTTCAGCCCTTATACAATCAATAGTTTATACAGTTGCTGCAATCCCATCCCATCTTCCTCCAGTTGCTTTTGCCTTTTAATCCTGCTTGCCTCTGGGAATATTTCACATACCTCTGTAAGTGGTAGATCTTGTGTGTGTACTGCCCACGCTCTCCATCCCTCTCATAGGGTTCATTCACCAGGACCTCTACTCCTTCACCTCCACCAGTTTCATTTTTACTGGCTTCTGCCACAGAATACAGCTGTCCCACTTGATACTAAAGAAGTTAAAGACATGTTATTGTGGTTACTATATAATACATATACTATAATAATTTTACTAGAAGAAGTCAAGGATAAATTTATTTTCTTGGGAGAAGGCAGGGAAAAGGACATCCAGCTGTGTGCCCAGATAAGCATCTCATTTAATTTCATCTGAGTGGTAGTAAGGAGAAAAGCACTGCTGATAAGAGAGCTACCCTTAACCCTTAAATCTCAAACTCAGAACCAACACAAATTTAGGAAAATATAAAATGGATGAAAGGAGCATAGGACAACACTTAAAGAAAATATAGGAGACATCAGCATACATTCTTTTTCTTTTTTTCTTGTGCTTTGGCACACAGGTGTCCCAATTGCTCAAGTCAAATGGAGAATAATACACCGACAGTCCTAAACTAATAAACACATTAATTTATCCCAAAGAATTCCATATGAATATTTTTTGACAAAATGAAGCGTAGGAGAGAAGGTAGGAAAGAACTGAAGACAGAAGACAAAAGGCACTTGTAGCATCTAATTTATATCCTCTAAGATACAAACGTAAGATGTGCAAAGTTTCAGAGCCCAGAAGAGCTAGAGATGAGGATCCTGCAAGTGCAATTCAGAACAACTAAGTTATCAGCTTGAAATCAAGAGGTGCTTTGCACCAGAAAGTTTTCCAGTAACATGCTACTACTTTTTAAGGCTGAATATAGTGAAATTACTCTTCTTAGCCCTCATGATGTACTAATATACTTAGACCTCTCTTGTCAAAATTGACCCTAATCACATCGGGTCATTTGTCTTCACTGAATATCCATTTCCCTTCTGAGTCTAGTTCAAACTCACTTCTGTCAGGGCTTCCATAATAATGCATCTTCTTTCTTCTCAGTTGTCTTGATCCAAGTCCAAATGATCTCTTATTTCAATTAGCAAACTCATTCTGAAAACTTTATTTAATGAAATAACTGAATCAAGTAGTGACCCACGTGACCCACACTGCCACTGTACCCCTCCTATTTTTCCTACTAACTTTGTTTAGTGTGGGGTTTTGGTTTGGTTTCCCCTCTATGTCACACCTCCTATTAGTCAGGAGCATTAAGCCATTAACAGGGAAAGAACAGCATTTCAACATACAGTAAAATTCTTACCTTTAAGATCATTTTTAGTCACTTACAGACACTCTCTTGGCTGTATTAATTCTCAGAAATCACTCACACTACTTCCTGCTGTACAATCTCTTTCAGAAGAAGCATCCACATGTTTCAGAGGGAAGAGCAGAAGAAAATCAAGAATGTGTAGAAGAGAGAACATTCTCCCATCTGCAGAAGATGTGAAGACCAATACGCTCTTGCCTCTAGCTAAAGAAGATGCAGAGCTCAAAAAAAATGTGCTGAAAAAAAGAAAATTCATGCAGAGCTTTTTGAGGAAGAGTCAGGTGAGCAGACTAGGCCTGACAATGAAGTTAAAAGGCCGAAGGGAAGTGCTTGAAACAGTTTTCAGAACACCAAAACAACTGCTGCCAATGGCAGTAAAGAGGGGCTATGCGAAAGGTAAACCACAGAGATTAATATCAGAAGTGCAGGGTCAAAAAGAAAAAAATAATCTGAAAGCTTTACCACAAAGCAATGGAATGCTGCTTAGGCCTTCTCCCATCTCCCTAGAACAAAGCTGTACACAAAGAATCAGGAATGGCACTTAACATTATACAACTCAAGCTGGAAAAGTGGAATACTACTCAGAGCTGACAACCCAGAAATGCATCGCTAGGCTGACACAACTTGAGGAAGAAGGAAGACACCTCCAATGGTTAAGTTTTATCGTCAGAGCATCTAAAATAAAAACAGAACCCAAGTTCTATAGCTTTTGTACCAACTAGTGCTAACAAAGGCTATATTTCCAAGACAATGCTTATTCATATTGGGAGAGTAGAGATATGTCAAAGGTATAATATTAGATATCCTGGCCTCAGTTAATCTGGAGCAGAGCAAAAAGCACATCAGAGGGACTTAAACAAGTGCTCTATGCAGACTCACCACAGAAGCATGTTAGGAAATCTAACAGTTAGTCAACCTATCAAGAAAAAGAAAAAAAAGAGGAAAAAGCATCCATCCAACAAAAGTAGTCTATAGCAAAAGCAATCTACAGAGCACCTCCTCCTAGCTCAGAGCAACAGCTCTGCTGCATCTCTCCAGAAGGAGCAGGCCCAAGCTGTACAAGCTCCCCGCATTTGGCTGGACGGTTCTTGCACTGACACCAGCAGATTGGGTTTCAGTCTGGATTTTGGATTGCAGTGTAACTCTCTGCCTTCTGACATTTCACGCACTACACTGCTTTCTTTATGACTCCCTGCAGATGACCCACAGAGAACAGAACACTCACCGTCCTCCAGAAGAGCAAAACATGAGAGCTGTGAAATCTTAGAACTAAGTTGACTTAGTAGGGTAAAAGCCACATGTACACTCATGGAGAGCAGAACATGAGTTTGGCAACTACAGCACTAGAGGGGCAGACTGCTTTGCAGCAAGTCTTAGGACAGGTCTCCAGAGGCACAAACTAATTCCTCTTAGTAACAGTTTCTCATTCATTCCTTCTCCCTCTTAAATACGTGGGTTAAAGTTCACACTCTAAGAGGATAAGCCCTTTGGTTTGGCATCTTCAACATTTAATCTTCACTGTTATTTCTGATCCTTTAATCGCGTTGATAGAAGAGGAAAAGGCCCAGATAAAACTGTCCCAATGAACATCTGCTTGTGAAAATTAACAGAAAAATGGATTCTGGCTCCATGAAGAACAGAGCATCAGACAGATGTATCCTTTCAGCCCTGAAACATCTCTCCTGCAGGAAGTCACCTCCCTCAATGTGTGTCACAACACCTCTTATAGAGCAGACAAGCATATCTTCTTCACACCACATTTCATTCAGAAGGCTTGATCTTGATGTAGCCATCTTCAAGAACAGTTATTTTCCTGAAAGCAGCTTTGAAAACAATTAATAAATAAGAGTCTTTTGTGTTTGGCAAGCTCTTTCCCATGTGAGAGGAACAAAGAGGCAGCACAGAATGTGTACACACAGCTCTAATCCATACCAGCATTTCCAAGTGGCAGCTGGTGAGACACCCACACAGCAGCTCAAGATCTTGCTCTCAGAGTTGGCACTGTGCAACACAATGTTGGTCAGAGAACAGAAGAGTATAGGTAAAGATCTAAGATACAACAAGATATTTAACTTCTTTTTGTTCCCTGTAGTACAAGAATGTATGAAATAACACAGGAGAGCAGCTTGCAGCCTGCACTTATGCAGGACCAAATTTTGGCAGAGTTTCCTAGTAGAAGACAGTTTGCTATGGTCTAACTCCTACACCCCAGCCTTCAAGTTTTAGTCATCACCAGGGACTCTCCTGCACTGTTTTATTCCCCATTGTAGCAGTTACACAGCTAACTATTTTCCACTGAACTCTAAATTTATTAACACCTCTCCACTATCTTCCTGATCACTGGTTTTGTCTTGAATTCCTTACTATCAGTTAAGCTCCATTTGTTAGGGGAGAAAGGACTGAACAGAGAATCCCTGGCATATCATGGAACAACACAGAAGACTGCCTCAGCCCCATTACAATGCCTTAAAGACACAACTGTTTTCATTCTCTACATTATGTATGAGCACCACACTTCCAGCAACAATTTGCATGCTGAAGGAGTGAACTTCTCAGACCCTCAAGTAAAAATTCCTCCTATTACATCTCCTAGAGACAAAAATGCTCAATGAGGAGCTGCACAGCAAAGAGCTACGACAAGTTTCCAGAGCCCAGAGTTTTGCAAGCAAGGAAATTCTTGAAAGCAATAAAGTTGTAACATCTGTTTTGTAGTACAGATAACAGAGTAGTGACCAAGTGACGCACAGATGTATCAGCATCTCTCTGCACAGGAAGGAGGATGAAAATACACAGACCCAAAGCAGTAGTCGTTCCTTCAGTTAATAGAGAAATAAACTTTCTTCTTAGGCATGCCTTTAAAACTACCATATGATGCAACTGCATGTGCAAAGCTAAGTGAATGTAAGAACTTCCTGCTTAGGGAACTGTTTCCTGAAACCTAGCCTACAGATCACATGAGAACCACCAGATCCTGGAAAGGGAACACAGTAACAATATACGAGCTTGGGGAAAAATAGCATTTAATAAGTTGGTGGATTTTCCTCATCCCAGCATACTGAGGTGTTCTCTTTAGAATTCTCGTTTCTTCTCTTCTATTTGCACTGCATTTTACAGACTTTTCAATATGCTCAACTCTCTGGTACTCCTTGGATCCAGAGGAAAGAAATGACCTCAGCGCATCCTCTGAGAAGGAGGCTGCAAGAGAGCAACACAATTACATACAACTTGTAACCCCAGTTTCCACAGAAGCAGCCTGAACACAAGGCCGAAAACACGCCTGGCACTGAACAGCCAGCAAGGGAGGGAAAAGAGCATAGCGAGGGACTCGCTTTAACTGGATGAAGTTTAATCCCAGTATCAGAGAACTCGGAAAAATCCTGTGCTGGGTTCCATCCAATCTAACCCCCTCAAAGAAACAATCTGTATACTGATGCTATAACTTGCTCATTACACAGCTTGATACCTAGAGGCATATCACTGTGAGGCAGAGCTCCTGCTAAGGGCTTCCATTTATCGAGCTCTGCAGTACTTTACCATTCAGACACAGCTTTCTTAAACACTTCCTCTGCCACTTGCAAGTTTGCATTCCTTGTTTACCTGCTGAAGTTTGTGTTAGCCCATCTTTGGTCAAGGACTTCCTCACACAAGCAGCATTCAGGCACAGCAAAAGATCTAAATATACATACCTAATACTTCAGTAAAGCCTCTGTTAGAATTGTTTGAAACAGAATCATGCAGGAAACATATAAGCTATAGGTATAGAGTACACGACAGACAGAAATTTGGTATGTCCCAGTCCTGCACCAAGATAGCATGCAGACCTAAAATCACTTTGGTGACAAGCCTAGATTGCCATCAGCATGAGATGCCTGGTCAGAGCAGACTGAGCCATAGGAATATGAAACTCAGCTTAGATGTTTTCTGTTTTACCAAGCAGTGTCATGGTTGCCGAAATACACTGCACCAAGTTCTGAAGTATGCCCTGTCAAAATAGTATGGACAAATGAGTATGCTTCAAACAGTGCTGCCATGATCCAGCTTACCACTCTCTGTACCATATCCAGGGAAAAGACAAACAAGAGTCCTGTTACTGCAGCTCCTCCTAAGAGTTAGAGCAAGCCCTTCATCAGCACTTGCAAAAACAAAAAAAACCAAACAAATAAAAACAACAATAAAAGAAAACAACAACAACCTTTATGCAGTCAGATACCCTGCAAGAGCAGCGTTCAATGCATAAGAGGAAAGGAAAGCTGCAACTCCCAGAGAAAAGAGCAGAGAATCAGCTACAGATTCTGCACAGCTATTCCTTGGCTAGCTTAGCAATCAAAATCACTGCCTGCATTATAAATGACATTTCTCCTTTCAATTAGAACTTTACATAAAGAACAAGAAAGCTTGCTTTCTGCAAGACCTAGAGAAGAGTTTTTAAAAGTGCTATGACGTAGAGATATAATCTTTCTTTTGCTATACCACCCTCACAGAACAGAAGAATTGATTTCAATTCACAGACAAAGAGCAACAGAAGAGTTCTAGGAAAACACAGACCAAAGTGTAATTTAAATTTGTATTAAAGCTTTCTCTTCATGTTAAAGAAAAAGAACAATTGCATTAATCAAAAGGAAACCACTTCAGAACAGTCTGACAAGTTGAGATTTATCATCATATCTGAATGTAGTTCATACCTCAGTCTTAAGAAATGAAATTATTTGATCAAAACACAGTGAGTTAAGGTCATACAGAAGTCCTGAAGTTGGTGTATCTGTTTCATGCGTTTTCCAGCTTTTGTTCAAACTGCTTTGATCACAAGTTTATTTACAGTCCTAGAGAAAGGAAGCAACAAGAAAAGGACTTACCTCCTCCACAGACACAGGCAGGATAACACGGCTGAAAGAGAACACAGAAACAAGAAAGTTAACAAATACAGCTGCAAAATTTAGAGGGCACATTCCTCACAGCAACAACCACACAGCTCTCATCTCCCCACATAACTCCAGTGTCCACCTCGTACCAGCACCCTTAGCACTTAATCCTTACTTTCAAGACTGTTTATGTAACAACCGCAGAGAAAATCACTGACATGATATAGCATAACTGCAATCCTACACTACAACTAGCAGTAATATTTTACTACCCTGCAAGTCCATGCAGAATCAAAATAGTTGTATGCTCCTTCTCACGACATCCTTTCAGTAGTCACATCTTAATCCTCTTCAAGTTGCTGAAGTGTTGCTAAGTGCTTCAAGAGTTTTGTACAGATTTGTCTTAGTTACAAGTCATGGCAGGATTTGTTTATATGCCCCATCCCATAGGAAGGAACACCAAATAGAGAAGTACATGGAAGGCTTTCTTAGAGCTGACTGCAAAGGAAGGCGCTGCCGTTTCTATATATGAGTCATTGTGGTTTCCTGAATGCCTCTTTGAATCAACTGACTGAGTTCTGGCTGGTTTTGCTCAGTAGACCACTGTGATTTCTTGAAAATACAAGAATAAATCCAAACTCAAAGCTGACAGATGCATGAACTTTATGGTATTTTTATAAAAAGTTTTTCTTTTTCCTCTGAAATTAGATTTGAGTTCAACTTCTGCTTTCAGTAAGGATGATGTTGAAACAGGGAACCAGAGCAAGGCACAGATACAGACACAGTTACCACGAGTAGAAGAAATCTCATTTCCTCCTGAATTAGGATGTACTGGGATTAGAATAAAGTCCATTATATTAATAACTGTTTTATTTTTTTTTTAAACACAACTGGTGAAAATTGAACATTTCTCCTACACTAAAGGAATGTTACCAGCAAGATACCACAAAAAAAAAAACTGAAAGAGGGGCAAAAGTTTAGAGATTTTGCAAGATTTCTTATGACAGCAACTCTTTATGCTGGCTGCACAGTACTGTAGGAAGAGCTACTGAGAACTGCAGATGAAGTTCAGCATCAATAGAAGCTGAATAATGCATTATAGGCATTCATTTTTCCCAACACATGGGGTAACAAGCCCCAAATAAGCCATCACCAACATTTATCTTGGTGCTGCTATGGGAAAGCATCTGAAACTATCAGTTCAGTGGCATTCAAAAAATAGATGAAACATCAGAAATTGAAGCACACTAATTACACAAAAATAAATGACAGTTATGCCACTGTAATCTCTCATGCATCAGCACCTTGAATCCTGGAGATAGTTCTGGTCACCTCACCTCAAAGAAGGTACAGAACAAGTGAAGGGGGACAAAAAAAGATTATGTGGGATGGGAAAAAGCTTCTGTGTGACAACCAAGCAGTTGTATGAGGCCCTTCATCTTAGAAGAAAGGACAGCCAGAGGTTTAAGATAAGGTAGAGTGTTACAAAGCCACAACTAGTGCTGGAAAGTGAATGGAGAAGGAATGATTGTCTCTCACAACAGGAACCCAGGTCAGAATAAAATTCATTAGGTAACAGATTTTAAACCAATCAAGTGTACTTTGTTACATCATGCATATTAAGCTATGCGATTCCTTGCCACACACAAGAAGTATAAGCAATTGTAAAATGGGATTTGAACAGTTCATGGAAGTTCATATCCCGCTTCCTGGAAGGATACACTGAAGAATGATCACTCCACTCAGTATTCATACATTGTTTCCTAAAAATATCAGCTAGAAGGTAAGATGGAAGAGGACCTTCGGTCCAATTCAGTATGGCATTCCTTACATAAGGGAGAAGTTTAAAATGGGAAAATGGCTTGCTGCAGGTAGACCGTGCCACCAAATGTGGCATTGGTTAATTGGAGGATTAAAAGAAGAGGGATAGGATAAGCAAAGGTGAAAAAGCAAGGAGCGAGGAAGAAAAAGTGATGTTGGAATGGATTTCAAATAATGCCTTTTGAAGATCTGGCATAAAAAGATTGATGTAAGCTAATGAAATTTTATGTAAGAAATCAAAAAATCACCAGATCTGAATATTATCTTACAGTTTGATGTTCACCAACGGAGAAACAGAAACACAAAGAAGTTAAGTAATTTGCAGTTTGTTTTGCCTAGCAAACAAAGAATGCAAAGGATGACCAACATTTATAGGTCAAGTGATAAAGGAGGAGGAAGAAGAACTACTCCATAGGATCCAGAGAAAAAGCCTCCCAGGAGGAACAAAGACTCCTAAGTTTGGGGCAGAGATGGATCAAATGATGAGAAATGATTGCAGTGCGGTTGCCTGCCACACCAAGGGCAGGAAAATGAACACTGAAGATGTCTCCTAAATTAAAATATGCCTCAACTGACAGCAAAAGGAAGTTCTGCTGCAGAGAAGGTCAGTGTTATTATCGTCACTTTGCAGGAAAGGGAAGCAAGTCTCCATGCTCAGATTCTCCTCAAGGTCTTTGGTACAGTTTAAATCCAAACAGGGAGAGTACGCAAGCAGGCAAGACCTCAGCCACCATTTATGAACCTTGCAAGCAAACAGACAAACAACCATCAAGCTTATTTGGAACATGGCTAGGTATAAACGAAAGATAAGCCCAAAAGACTATTAGGGCATCAAATGAAAACTTTTAAGCTACCACTGCACGACCATCAGTAAAAGAAGCTGCACAAAAAAGACAGATGATGCAGACTGACAATAAAAGATGTGACACCACTTTTTGTTACTGCTCTGTATCCACAGTGTCTCCTCAAATACCTCTGGACAGTAACACCCTTTTGATTTAGTATGGAGGGGTCACAGAGATGGAGGAATAATCTGCTTGGGTGACATACAGCTGCAGCTCACTTATATTTTTATCACTTATGCTGGGTAGGCAGTGAGGTACCTGTATGTACCAGCAAGAGGGAATGGCTTTGAGTATCCAGGTCATGCCAACACAAGTAGTTTCCATATGCCTTGAGCAACTCTTACCCTGAACATAAGATACAGTCTAAAAACACCACTGATAGCATGCAAAATGGGCAACTTTTTACACGCAACGTCAAGGAAAACTAACAAACACCAGCACCAACAGTGACAACTCAGAACAGAGAACTGTTGGAGCTAATTGGGCATCCTAAATAGTGAGGAATATGTGCATGTTTGTGTAAGCACAGTTCAACCTTGAGTGTCCTTAGAGCCATGTATGTCTTAAAGACAAAAAGAATGGAAAGGAGAAAAAGAACAGGACAATACAGCTCAGAAGATTTGGTGACCCTACTGAAAAAGAAAAAAAAAAAAAAAGAAATGGAAGCCTGTAAGAATAAGCATATTTAGTAAATCCTGTCTTTTAACCTTCAGTCGTAATGTTTACTCTCCACACTTGATCTCTGGAAAAAGCAGAATAAAAGACCAGCAGATATTTTGATCTGGTGGTGTAAATGATAATTCTAAGTAAAATGACTTTTGGAAGTCATCCTCATCAAAATTAACTTCTCATACACTCAGAAGTCTGAACGTTTTAAGTACATATGTTCCATCTTTACCAGATGCCCTGTAGGCAGCACAGCTCACTGGCAAGTGAGCTTTACCGCAGTACAGGACAAGAAATTGAAACTCTAAGCAGAAGCATGAAAACAGATATATGGACTTGAACAGAAATAAACCAGACAGGTATTCTTAAAGGCAAAGTACCTTTACCAACTAAATTTATAGGAAAACATCCACAAAAAAGATGTTAGAGAAGACATTACTTCTCACGCATCTGAAACTGAGTGTTTAGCTGTGCTTCTGTCTGCTTGCACTACAGAAGGTAACACTGCCTCTGTGTTACACAGACCAGTCCTTGAATTCTACACCCCCATTGCTGGATAAAAATACCAAGGGTTTAAAGATTAGCAAAAAAAAAAAGAAAAAAAAAAAAGAAAAAGAAAAGTTAGTCAAGCTTTAAGACAACTATAAGGATCAGTACAACGTTCAATAGAGTTCTAACATTTAGATCCAGACCAGGTCCATGATCTGGCAAAGCTGCTGTAAGGAAGACACCGTCGCATAGGTAAATATGTCTAAGAGAAGGACTGAAAGCATATTTTATCATTAGGATCACAGCTATCTTCCATAAGGAAAAGGGCGGAGGGGGAAGGGTAGATAACTGCAGGACAAGGGGAAATAGTTTTAAGTTGAGGGAGGTAAGATTTAGGTTGCATGCCAGGGGGGAGTTCTTTACAGAGAGTGGTGAGGTGCTGGAACAGCTGCCCAGAGAGGCTGTGGATGCCCCATCCATCCCTGGAGGTGTTCAAGGCCAGGTTGGATGGGGCCCTGGGCAGCCTGGTCTAGTATTAAATGTGGAGGTTGGTGACCCTGCGTGTGGCAGGGCTTGGAGATTCACGATCCTTGAGGTCCCTTCCGACCCTGGCCATTCTGTGATTCTGTGGGGGGCAGGGATGGAAGATGTGCAGCAGCAGGCACAGCCTGCAGACACCCAGCCAAAGTGCATCGGTCCAAAGGAGCGCACCGTGTCGGCATGCATCAAGGCGCTGAACAAAAGACTTTGGAAGCAGCAGTGTGACTAATTGCCACACACCGCTGGGACGGATCCACCAGGCTGCCTTCTATCTCTCCTTTTCCACCTCCAGGCAGAAAACTGCAGCAGCCTCGGGGAACGGCAAGGTGAGGGCTGCACACCAAACACCCCGATGAGAGGCTGCATCTCAGCTTGAGTTGTCTCAGCTGGAGTTTCTAGCTAGCTGCTAAAGGAGAGGAATGGGATAAAAACCAACTCGGGGGTGGGGGGGGGGGTGGGGGGGATGAAGAGAGGAGGAGGGAATCGCCAGCACCGCAGCATCCCATCGAAACGCCGTACCCAGCGGTGACAGACGGCTCCAAAGGCGGCGGGATCACCCGCACCGCCGGTTGTGCTCCCGGGGTAGTGGGGGGGGTTCACCGCGATCCTCCCCCCCCCTCAAGGCAGAACCGCAGCGATACCTGAGCGGAGGGCACCCCTCAGCCCAGCCGCCCTCAGCCCGCCGTGACCTTCATTCCTTCATTCGTTCCTTCGTTCCTCCATTCCCGCCACCCCCGGCAGCGCCGCGGCCCTCACACAACGCCCCCCCCCCCACCCACACCTCAACCCGCAGTGCGGGGCCGGGCCGCCCCCGCGCCTCCTCACAGCGCCAGGCCCGGGGGAAGAAGGGAAAGGGGGGGGGGGGTTGAGCGGAGGACAAGCGAGGGGGCGAAGAGAAAGAGTCGAGCCGCCCGCAACACTCACTATTCCTTGATGAGCACCATGGCGGAGCCTCCCGCCCGGGACGGCCGCGCTGAAGGTGACGGGCGCCTCCCGGCCGCTCCGCTGGACCGCGCCGCACCGGGACGGGGGGGGGGGAAGGAGGAGGGGGGGCAGGGCGGCGGGAGGAGGGGCGGGGCGTTTCTGCGGTAACCGCTGCGTCACGGCGCCACGCAGGCGTGCTTACGTCAGCAGCGCGCGCGCCTGGCGGGAGGCGCTCCGTGTGTGGCGGAGGGAGGGGTTGGCGGGAAGGAGGCGTTCGCGCTCTCTGTGCTTCCCTCAGGGCTTTCCCCCCCCCCCCCTCCCCTCGAGCCGCTCCTCGGAGCCAGTCGCTAAAAATACTCTTATTTTGAAGGGAGCTAACAAACGGCGCTTGTGTTAGCGCAGAAAGCTGCGGTCGTTGCATCTGCCTGCTGGAAACGGTGGCTGCAGATGACTGCGACTGCAGCTCCTCACAGATCCTCGGCGCTGCCTCAGAGCGGCATCAGCTGTAGTCGGTATTAAGGGTGACCTCAAATTCCGAAAGGCACTTAAAAAAGGCTCTTTTTTTTTTTTTTTTTTTTTTTTTTGTCTCTGTGTGACCCGTGCCCTATTTAATGGAGGAAGTGAGCTGAAGGTTTTATAACCTCGTCGTTGGAACCACGCAGAGCATGGATCTTTCTTCAGTGGGGAAATAAAGCTGTACATTCAGCATCACCAAGCTCACCCATGGGTGACTGAAGAGCCTTTCTGTTCTCACCATCATGTAGCACCAGGACTCACAGAATCGTTAAAATCATTAAGGTTGGGAAAAAACAAAACCACACAAAGATCATGAAATCCTCTTCTGCAGGCTGAACAACCCCAGTTCCCTCCCCATAAGAGTAGTTGTGCTCCAGATCTCTCACAGCCTCATTGCCCCTCTTTGGACACACACTCCAGAGCCTCAAACCCATGGAGGAGTTCATCTTTCCATACATATTCAACCCATTCATCTGCCACCTCTCAGCACCAGCTCACCCTGGTGATGAACACCGATCTCTCCCTCAACGCGCTGTCAAAATAATTAACAATTATCAAAAAAACTATTAAAGGAGTAAGATTTTCTTCTCTCAGATTGAAATCCTGCTGTTAGCCCCCACCCAGAGAAGAAAATCACAAGGAAGCATTCAAAGGGCAGCCGAGCAATTTGGCAGATGGCACCACATGAAGTGCTCACGCTTAACACAGTCTTGTTAGGAAGCAAGAGATGCTTTCACAATACCCAGCCTCAAAAGGAAAACTAATGATTAACTCAATACCACATTTATTTGTAGATAGCACTGTGAGAACGCACATCACCTTACAGACACGTAAAAGGTGACACCGGCCTGCCACAGAGTGCTTACATCTCAGTGTTGACAAACACGCTATGAAACAAAAATCTTGGCAACGAGAGGAGGGTTCTGAATAATTGGGTTATTGCAGGAGTAATAAGGGAGTGGCAGGCATGAGGAAGATGACAGCATGGAGCACAGCACACCTGATAAAAACAGATTGCGTGACAGGCAGAGCTGCACAGGTAGAAAAATAAGGAGCTGTGGGGTTATAGTTAACGTGTCAGACTGCACCTACAGAACACGGCACTGTTTGAGCTGTTTCCAAAGGTGATGGTGGTGAAGTGTTATCCAGAGTGGCTTTATTTCTATTGTTTTTTGGAATTCTAGTGTGATATTAGCTTGTATTATGCAGAACTATGCGTTTCTGAACAAAGAGGTAGGGGAATAGCAGAAGCTCTGCAGATGCAGGAAAATAACATTTAATAGTAATAATTAAAAAACAACACTCAAAGGGAACAACAGAACAACAGAACTTGCAGTTTTTAAGATGCCACTCTTTTTCCCCTGCAGTATCTGCTTTATATTTTACGGCATATTTCCCAAATCCATCAGCCTGTCAAGAGGGAAATCTCCTACTTGCAAACATTTTAGTGATTTACTGTCTTGGTTTAAAAAAAAAAAAAAAAAAGAAGAAATCTCATTATCCTACATGTTTCCTTTGCAGATAGAGGATATTGGCTGGGCTTTGTTGTGAGAGCTGAATACTACATTTGTTGCTGTAGCTTTGCTGTTAAGTTGGACTGTCAGCAAGATATTCTCCCTTATTTCTGTATATATCAATATCCAGTTACATTTTAAGGATCCAGATACTCTGACAATAACCGGATGCTGTTACAGGTCTCCAAATAAGAAAAAAACAGCACAGGTTTTCTCTGCAATAGCACTTTTGCATTACAACTGTGAAGACTCTTGACGAGGCTTAGGTACTGACAAATTAGGGGAAGGAAAAACCTATTACTTTTCCTTCCCCATTCAGTTTCTCTTAAAAAACAAACAAAACCCAAAACATTAAATGCATGAGAGCTTCCAGAGACTAGGGGTAAGTGAAGTGGCATTTATAGGTGCCATCACTCCACGCAGTAACACCCCTAATGGAAGGCTCCTACAAATAGGCACCCACAGCTCACGTTTCTACTTCATTACATTTACCTGGGGATGCTTCTGCTGAGAAGGTGAAGCTTTTTCCAGGACCATTCCTTCACATTTCTAATATAAGTGAGGGGAAGAAAAAAAATAAAAAACAATTCAACAAACAACCTATTCCTATGAATAGGTTGAATGCCTATTCAACAAGGCGTTCTAGCCTTTAGGAATAACTGATATGGAATACTGATGTGTATTTGGGAATTACAGGTAAATGCATTATTGATCTAATTAATGGGGCTCTCCAGTGTTTGGTTGTCCTTTTATTTTTTTCAACAGGGGTGGCTCATGCACACCAAGAAGTGCACTGGGAATTTTCTTAGTCCTGCATCACTTGGCTAGGCAGCAGCAATGTTGTTTTCCATTCCAAACGTAAGGAATTCGCAGTTACATTTCCACAGGCATCAAAGAACAAGGCATACTACTCCTGAACAATCATATTTAACAAGACCACCTCAGCAGTGTTTGTTTCTGTAGCATCCAAGGCAATGTTTAGAAAAGGCTGAAGCCAGAATACTTCATTTTCTTAGAGCCCACGCCTACATAAGGTTCAGCATTTAAGCAATTACGTCACAATTAGCACAGTTGGTGCACATCTTACATGCAGATACAGATTTGTAGATAGATAGGTTTGAGGCTGATTTTAAAATTAGTGTAGTTCACAATTGTCAGAGTCAATTAAATTCTACGAGGTCAGATCAGCATTCCACCCAGCCCAGCATGTATTTTCCTCAATCTCTGATAACATATTCTTGGAGACGGAGTGTGCAGAAGAAGATTAATCTTTTCTTGGTGTAACTTTCCTATATACAGCAACTAAAATCTCCCTGAGTTATTGGATGCATCAAGCCATTGTTTAATGAGTCCCTTGTGTTTAAATAATAACAATAATAATCTGTTCTCTATCACATTCTACAGCAATAAATTTCATCAATTGACAATTGGGCTGCCGTGACAAAGCACTCCCATTAGTCTGCTTAACCCTAAACAACTAAAAATCATTGTGTACCCACCTGTCCTTAAAACTGCAAGCCAAAGGCACGCTTTACTCTTAATCTAAAACACAGCCTAAAAAACACATGACTCAAAGGCATGAGCTCTATTCTTCACAGCTGACCGGCAGCTTCTACACACTGTAACACAGTGGCAGAGACGACAACCACATATACCCAACGTTTTATCGGATGAAAAATACCAGATTAGACAGTTTCCCTAATAAAGGGCAGGAACTGAGAACTGCAGTAGGGAGGTAGATGACAGGAATAAAAGGGTGCTCTCTGTTTAATTTAGCTACGCGCACTTCAAAAGGCAGCTGCATCTCCACTGTGCCCTCATGAAAGCGTGTCACTCTCTGTACTTCTCTATTTTGCAGAGGCATTTATGTCAGGAATTCAAGTGGAAGAGAAGTGGACGATATCACATTCATTATTTTGAAACGGAGGTGCTGCTGAGTTAGCACACAGCCGTCCTTCCAATCTGTCTACTTAGGGATGCAGCTCAGAATCGCTCACCTGTCTGAGAGCTTCTTGGAAAAAAAAGAGATATGTAATGTCATTGTCATGTAAAATATCTTGGAGCAAAAGCAGAAATCTTTTCCATGGTTTTAGAAGGACGTGTAATAATATAGAATGCAGAAACCTGCAAAAATCTTCTAGAAATCTAGCAAAGCTGTATTAGTGCTGGTGGGTCTCTAGGCTTGTACCAGGAGAAGAGGAAATCAAACCAAAAGGCTGCCTCCATCATCACTCAACACAAAGGATGTAAAGCTGGGAACGCGGGCAAATCATCACCAAAGCTTGAGGCCAACAGAAAAATGAAAATCTTCAGAACAGCATAGTGTTGACAGCAGGCAATAAGGCTGCCTCGGAACAAACACATTTAATAAAGGCAACATATTAAAAAAAAAAATATCCACAGATTTGTAGAATGTTCAAGTGGCAATTCATTTCCAAATAAGTTACTGGAGGCTAAAAGGTACCGTGAGTGGAGCATCAACTGAACTGCCACCGGGTGGCCAAGGGCAGCGACTCAAGATGGCGCTGCCGTCCCACACAGCCCATATCCCGGTAACACGGAGTTGGCAGTTCAGAAGGCACTCCATCTTCATAATTGATTTATTTCTCCCCGTCAACTTCCCTGCAGTCACTAGTTCAGCCACTGCAGTGCTGCACGCAACGTGTGGTGGCTGACATGAGTCACAAGATACAGAGGCTGAGCTGCTGACCTCAAGGAGAAGGTGAAAGGGAGGAATGTCTACTTCAGGCAAGGCCTAGGAAAACCATTATAAAAATAAGCGGGTTAAGAATTCCCTTTGTATTCCTTCTATAGTGAATAGGCCCTGGGGCACCTTTACCCACATGTATTGCTCTACAGTCAGCTTCACCATACAATCAGTCACCACGTACTCTGTCCAGACAGAGCACCGACAACATAGAAGGCTTTTAATACAGCCAAACCAGCAGCTTTTTGGTCAGTCAGAGTAACCTGGTGTTCGGCAGCTTGGAGCCTGTGTCAGAACAATGTAGATAAGCAATGGCTAGAGGAAGAATTACTTTGCCACATCACCCTGCCATACATCCACAGGATCCAGTTACCAAACACAAGGAGTGTTCTGCACTCTTGACTCTTTTCAACAAGAAGTCAGCTTACGACAAGTGAACACCAAGGTATTTGGAGCCCCAGAACCCAGCTTCAAGAAGCTTCTCCACTTTAGTAAATACACGCTGCTGCTCCCCTCCCAGGGTCATGTTGGAGGGAGGAAGAGGCAAAAGGCAACAAGTCTCAAAAGCACTTCATCGGTAAACAAGATCCAATTCCTATCTCAACAGTTCCAGGACTGCAGGCAGTTTACAACATGTACAGGTGGCTTACAGGCTGGGAAGAGAGGAATACCAGGCCTTTGAAGGCTTGGTGTAGGACCAAGAACAGTTCAGTAGGCTCTTCATTTCTGTGTGGAAGGCAGATCCATTGCTCACAGTCTGTGTCATTGTAGTAATAAAATGTTTGGGAGCTGTCAGTGCTAGCAGCCAACATTTAGCGATACACTGAAGCCGTGCTTACATACGAAGGAATAAATCCTCTCCCCTGCCTCAGAAACAGTCTGGGATGCCTCTGGATAGGCAGTAAAACTGCTGAGTCCAGCTACTTATCAAGCAGAAAGACCATTATGAAGCCTCAGGAAAAGAGGAGAGTGCAACTTACATCTGAGACAGTCAGCCAAGGTTGGGAGAAGAAGAGGGAGAACAGACTTCAAGCACGTTACATTTGCAAACTCAAATTAAAGTCTTTCTTCCCTCTTCCCCCATCCATCTCTTCCTTCTCAGTTTCCTATGCAGAGCCTCTGCAGCTGGAGAGTGTGATCAGGGGATAATTTAAGACACAATATCTGTGTGGCCTTTATAAAAAGTCTTGTGTTCTGGAGCAAGGAGTGTGAAGTCTCCTCCTGCCATACATCTGAGGAAAGCTCAGTCATGATGTCCAGTCCTCACTCCAGTGATGAACAGAGCCAGGAGAGAAAAAGCCTGGCTTACACCACAGGTAGAACCCACGGATATGGTAGGAACCTGTACAGGGGAGGTTGCATTTGAAGCACCAGTTTAAACAAAGGCTTCCTCATTGGGAGTGCCATTGATTTTGAGGAAGAGTTTGGAATCTTCAATCTTCTGTTTTCTTTCTCTTTCTAGCCTGCGTCTGTAGCAGACCAGGTAGATCGGAAGGCAGAAACCCAGTAAACTCAAACCAAGCAAGCCAACATTCACCTGCAGGAAGACAGACAAAACAGGCAGGTTAAAACAACAACAACCAAGTCATGCATGCCCAAGTGTCAGAACCCAGCTCACGTCACTCAGCTACTGGCAAACCAGGAGACGCCCTGCTCTCTGTATTGGCAACAACATCCTTTGTATTTTTATTTATACTCCAGTGCCCAGAGCACCATGCATATAAATTAAATAATGCAAGAGTTTGTTGCTCTGGATCTCGCCTGCAAGAGTCTCTTGTTGCACACAACAGGGCTGTTCAAGGTGCATTTCTTTTCCACCAGCATCACTGAGCCATGTGTTGCTGGAGAACAGATGTAGGCATATGCAGCCTAGAGATCAAGACTCTCCATAAAATCAACACGTTACAGTGTCAGTGAGCTGCCCAGACTCTCAACAATACACCACACATTTGTCCAACCCTCAAAAGCCACTTGGCTTTTCCTACATTAGCATTAACAAGACAGAATTTACTGATCATTAGAGTTTATTGTTATCAAGAGAATAGCATATTTCTAATGCATTTGAGGGCTGGACAAATTAACTCATTTTTACCTTGCAGATTTTGACCTCCTGTGCAAACTATTTGCAAGGAAATAAACAGCCTTCTCCCTTCCCACACACCAGTGAAGGGTTAATGCCATTCCCTCCCAGGGCCTCATTACTCACACAGGAAAGGGTCTCTTGGACAGCACCAAGGTAACAGCAAACTGAGGGACACATACACTCCCTGCTGTTTATAACCTTGGTGCATGCACAGGGGTGTTTTTGTTTTCAAAGAAATGAACCCAAATCATTTTCACCACTGAACCTGCATATTATATTCGAAAGTAACTTGCCCAAAGAGGGTCTCCTTCCAGAGGTCCTGTTAATGCCATAAAGAGAGGCTGCTGCAGAAGGGCGAAAAGGGCACTGATCAACGACTGCAACCCTGTCAAGCTACCAAACTGAGTAGAGGGGTATCTGTCAACAGAAAAAGCAATAGCATTATTATATGTCACCTTGACTGCTCACAACACCCAGCTCAGGTTGCACTCCCAGTAGACTAGCACAATAGAATACAGTCCCAAGCGAGGCATAACGTGAAGAACTTCTCTCTCCTGAACTTATGTACAGCTACCTCTTATCCTAGAGATTTTAGTTATACGTGGTGGTGAGCACAGTGCTCTCGAGATCAGAACACACCTGGTGATGGAACAGATGCCTTCTTTCCAGACAATTCTCACCCTGAATTCAAAAACTTAAGAAATACCAGATCTAGCACTTGTTTTGTTGTTCCGTGAGACAGATGGAAGTGCTTCTACAACTACTCCTATTGCAAAGGGAAAAATGTGTTGACATTTACTAGTTAAAAGCAGGGCCTCTTTATCCAGATGACAGCATTAGCAGCTATGCAATCATTTTCATCTGGCCACAGCAATTCGCTCCATTTAGAAGTGAGTGAAACCTGCACAACAGGTTAGTGTGTGTTTTCCTTTTTAGAGGACAAGTCTGATCCCATGTCAAATTAAACAACACTGCTCATTGGAAAGTGCTGAATATCAGATACTACTAATGGAAAAATAAATCTTAGGAGCAGTCTAACATCTGCCTCTTTTCACAACTGAACAGTGTTTAGAAAAAGTCAGGTTGGAAAGAAAAAAGCTAACCAAAACCTTCCAATATTCAAATAAGTCAAATTGAAAGCAAAAATAAAGAGGTTGGAAAGAGCTGCAATGGTCAGAGAGGTTTAGCTTACAAGCAAGCTGATATCTACAACAACAGACATCTACCGCAATGAGGACAAAAACATTTTACTTCTAGCTACCACAGATCCAAAAGTTTGTATGTTTTTGATGTCTGAGATGGGTTTTTAAATCTGGAATACACAGGCACTGAGACCAAAACCTTTCACAGAAGGAGCCTGTGGAGCCTCCATCCATGGAGATATGCAAAACCTAAGTGGACACGGGACTGGACAACCTGCTCTAACTGACCCTGCTTGAGCAGGAGGGTTGGATTAGATGGTGTTGAAAGGTCCCTTCCCACCTCAACCATTCTGTGATGCTTGAAGGCCAACAGTTTCTGCCTGTTCTCTGTCCAGCAGCCCAGAACAGAGAAGCAAATCTGTTTTCGAAGTGAAAAACACTGCTTACTAATGAAGAGAGTATTTAGATCCAGCTATCGATAACTTTGATGAGTTGGAAGCAGGATGGATGATCCACATGGGAAAGGGAGTATGCCTCACTAATTGGGCAATGCTTTACCAGTGCAATTTCAGAGCAGGCCAGCAGCAATATGCTCAATTATGTTAATGTTTTACAGTGTTTTACCCAGGCACATACACATAGCTACCCATTAGAACAAAAAAAGCCTTGAGTTCTTACTATATAACCCTAGTGCCAATGGCCTAGTCTCACCTGCACAACTGATACAGTTATGCCTCTGTCCTGGCAGTAGTTATGCCAAAGGAGTTATCAGTTTCCAAAGAAGGAATGTATCAGCCAGGACTTCAGTCCAGCTACTATCATGCCCAGCAGGGACAGGGAATAAAAACTGCATTATTTTTCCCCTCTGACCACACAGACTTTACTTCCCAATCTCCCTCTCACCAGGACCTTCTTATCACCTCAAACCAGTTTATCTGTCCAGCCTCGTATTATAAGCAAGCAGAGACTTACACAGCTGCATATAGGCCTCCCACTGCTGAGTGGATAAATCCTCTCACAATTGTGTGCAATATGAAGGAAAGAATCTGCAAAGAGAAGAATAAAGTGTCAGGTGCTAGATGCTGAGGGGTATCAGACCCCAACACACAACCATTCCTAAAAGCTGCTCTCCTTTCTAGTACATAGGCAGACCTGAGCAGCACAGAGCCCAAACCTGAAGACTGGCACAAGGAAATAACTTGTATTCATCTCTAACAGCAGTGTTTTTCCTTACTGTGCTGACGTGTTGTGTATGGTTAACCTCAGGGAGCATAAGACCTTTCTCTCTCGTAGATGGCACTGCTGCAAGGACACATACCCAGGAAACAGTAGCAGGGGTAACAGCATTCTCTTCCTGAACTTGTGTCCAATTTAGTTAAATTTCCACAAGTTACTACAGACAATATGCAAATATGAACAAATGACATCTGTTTGCCTGTCACCAGGGCACATCTAAGGATAGCATAAAAATCACTGAACTCATCTGCCAAAAGCAGGTGGTGTCACAAAATAAATACTATAACAGGTTTATAATCCCATAGGAACCATTGGGCATAGTGTCTGATGCAGAAATGACCTGCTGTATATACTGATGTCACAGTCAGCAGCTTAAATCAAGCCCAGGTCAAAAGCACAGGCATTGCTAACAGCACCTCAATAGGGAAGTATGTGTAGTTACAGAGCTCAGCTGCACAAACTCTACGTATAAACCACAGATCAACTGCCATTTTAACTACACTTGCTTCTCTAGGTCATCTCACAATGTATACACTGAATGGTACTATTTGGTTCAGCTTTAAGGCTGGGGCTCCCAAAGCAGCACAGAGATCTCCCAGCAGTGCCAGAACACCCTCCTGCCATCAGCTGGTTCTGCTGGTTTGCCAGCTGTCCCAGCATCACTGTGCCTGGCATTCTGGCATAACCCACGCTACCAGCCCCTCCAGCACACCTCCATTTGACCTATTCACCTGCAGAGGTAGATTGGGGATGAGACAGGTGACACCAAATCCAACCAGCAGGACATTTGTGAATGCAAAGGCATTGGTGGCGTTGGTGATTTTCTGGATCTGACGATCACGTTTTTTCTTTTTCTTGTCACCTCTGGAAGGATAACAAAACTTACATTAGGAAAAGCACTTTCAGCAGCTGCTGAAACTCATAGTTGATATGACATGTGGAGAATCTTGCTATCTAAACCACTTTGCCTAGAGGTCTGGCTATGGAGGAAGGATCTCCATCGGTGAAAAGTAAGAAACAAATGGTGATTATTTCAGTGCTGCTGCTCTTGCTGTTACACTAGAAGGAAAATCTGAGTCTCTGTGCTACAATTTAGATTTGCTCCTCTAAATGATCTTAGCAAACACGGAAAATGCAGTCCCTTCCTCCTTGCAATTATCAAGTCTTCCTCCAAGCTTTCTTTTCTATATTGGTGAACCAATATCCTTTTCAGTCTTCTATATATCATCATCAGAAGAGGCCCACTACGTGGCCACGTGCCCTGCGTGGTGCACACTACGCACTGCTCAGCGTTGCTCTCCTCGTTATCTTCAGAGCCATCATCGCATTCTTTCAGCCTCCAGTCCATGATGTACCCAATCACAGGCGCTGTCAACAGGCACAGCAGTTGCAGTACCCCAAAAATGGAAGTGTAGAGACTCACTGCAGGGAAGGAAAAAAAAAAAAAAAAAGATGCTAAGGGTGTCAAGTTCAAGGGGTAAACCATTGGTAACAAGAAAACAAAAAAGACAAAAGAAACTTCCTCCTCACTGTTCACCTTTCCTATTAGAAGCCCAGATTCCGTGTACTTGCAGATTAACCTGCAGGGCTGAAAGCAGCTGGGATGCAGAAGTCCTCCTTCTGTTGTATTTTTGGAGGAGCATCAGCCCAACAGCAGGCAGGACCAGCAGGAGTGCCCAAAAAACTGCATTGTGCCAGTGAGGTTTCTGCTGGCTAGGAGCAGCAGGGAAAGTTCTGCAAGTGATGCATCCTGCACAGCATCCCTGCCTTAGTCATCTCTCTGCTGCCTGGCAGGGAGCTCCAGATGCCGGAGTTTCTGATCTAGAGAAGATGCAAGGACAAGCCATGCTGGGAAAGTGAAATCTATGCCATTTTGTGAAGAATGGACTAGTTAGAAAGTGCCTCTAGGGGAGAGAATCAGCAGCAAGTAACACAGCATCTGTGAGCAATCATTAAAATTTCAAACTGATAACAATTCCCTACGTATTAAACATAAGAATAGCATACACATGGCAATCTAGGGGAAAGCTGATGCCAGCAGACTTGGAAGAAACCTCCCCCTTCCCGTTATCAGACAGTTCCCCCACCCCACAATGCTTTTCCCACTTCCTCTCTGCAGCCCACATGATGGATCTGCAGGCATCACACAGAAGGGCTGGTGAGTCAGTGTACCACAGCTCTGAAATAAGGATGTGATTCCAAAACTGATTATCTCAGCACAGTGCGTTCACAAGTTACAGCACTGTAAGCAAAAGCAGCCAAGAAGAATTTTAGTTTATCCCTTCCACTGCATTGCTGGGACTCTCCAAAGCAGTACAGCCATGACTTACACCAAAATCAAGGTGGTACTGAGAGAGAGGTTTCCAAGAAGCCTTCCTCTCCTATGCAGTCGTAGCAAACCCCAGCAGGGCTGCCTTGTGGTGCCAGGCATGGCACCAGATGATTCCTTCCTGGCTTCAGTTGCTGGCTGGGGAACTAAGAGGAACTTCCAGCTCCAGCCTCTGAATTCACATTCCTACCCCCATTACCTCTGCACAAGCAAGCCCTGACGTGGCCCCACATCCCATCTGCTGGAGCCAAAAGAAACAGGTGGCATCACCCTCTACAAACACTCCCAAAGCTGATTTGCTCTTGTGTGGTTATTTTTTAACAGAGGGTAAGAAGCAAGCCATGCTCTCAACTTCTGTTTCTCTGTGCTACTCTGAACAGTTAATCTTAGGCTCTAAACACTGGGAGCAGAAGCCAGCTTCAAGCAGGCAACAAAGTTTATGGGGACAGCAAGAGGAGAGGTCCTATAGGAACAATCTCCTCAATTTATCTATCATAAAAACTGTCGCTTCTTAAGGAGGAAAGAATATGAAGCAAACACCAGCAGGTACAGCAGAAGCAGAGCAAACAGAAAAGGTTGCAGACATGGGCACAACCCTTTATAACCACTGTTCTATAAGTCATTACATCAAACTGCCCTGAGCAATACAGCCAAGTTTTCCAAACTGCCCTGACAGCCAAGTTTTCCAGCCTGTCCTGGTTCTTCCCAAGGTCTCCAAGTACAACCAGATTTGAAAGCGAGGTGACGATTTAATTTGGCTTTCTCTTTCATAAAAGTCTCAAACACAACAGGTCTCTTCTCTCCTGCCTTCCCATAGTACAGTTACACGGTTATTTAGAGAGCTTCTGAGTTCTCTAGCTTCTCCCCTCCACCTTTTGGGGATTTCCAGAAGACAGGTAATCACAGACTGACTGCTTTTCCACCTCAGTATTTCACAACATGAGATGCACGGGAAGCTTCCAATAACACAGAGCTTCACTGCAGCTTCAAGGCTTCATGCTCTCTGATTTCCCTCAAATCCTTCTCTCCTGGGTATGTTTCAGTTTTCTTTGACCATAACACTGGCAGTTCTTTTCTGCCCTTGCTGAGTGTTGCAGGTGGGGGGAGCTCTCTGAGCAAACAAGTAAACAATGCACAAACAAGGAACCCAAGGGAGCAGCATCCCATCCTCTCCTGATGGGCATGGATTACATTTCTAGAGATCTGCACGCGTCTTGGAATGGCTCTCACAGCCTGACACTGCTGAGACCAGACAAATCCACTGTTTTGCTGGTGCCATGGAAACACCAAGACAGTGGATTGCACTGCGAGCCCAGGCTGCATTTGGGGGAGGAGGGAGAGAATGGGAAGAAATCTCTAAGGTGGCATAGAAGAACAATTCATCCAATGGACACAAGTTCTCTTTTTAAAAAAAAAAAAAAAAAAAAAAAAAACACAGAGCTTGATTGAAACAGAATTGAGAGCATAAACTGATATTTATCTTAAAATACTGGGAAGGGGAGAGGAAATAACTGGAGCAAGCCAAGGGAAAAAAAAAAAGAAAAAAAAAATCACAGTACAAGAATTACAAGGTAAGCAGAAAACTGAGCTGTGCTGAGAAAGGTAGGCAGCATGAAGTTTGTCCTGTTTACTGTTTAATGCCTAAACTGGCTCTTGAGCCAGGAGATAAAGAGCTGAATGCTGCAGGCTGTCAAACGCTCAAACAAAGCAATTCAGGGAATGCCAGGGCTTGGAGTTTCCTTCCCTCCCCCAGAGCTCACTCCTGTTCTCAGAGGAGTGCCTCTTGATTTATCAGCTTCATGCAATCCAGATTTAACAAGTCCAAACTGGATCTTACTACAAAGGACAAAAAAAAAAAGAAAAAAAGAAAGCTAAGTCTTGTTTTGCAATCCTGTGTATTTCCAACAACAGTAAAATAATGTACTCTTTCCTGTTTGCTCCATGTACTGAATCAGAGCTATAAATATAAGTCCAGCACAGCGAGCACCCCTGAGCCTCCCCACACACACAGGCTGCACAAAACAGCCATGACTTCACTTCTCCCACCCTGCTGCTGGGACCAGACACCCAGCCCAGCCAATGGTCATAGAGTCAGCTGCTCTGTATGTCGTGTTTGCTTAGGATAAGCAAAGCAAATGCCTGATGAAATAGGTTCCCCAGTTAAAAAAATTAAAAAGCCACAATCCATCCTGAGGGCACTTTCAACAGACTAGAGGAAGGAATACCATGGAATAGTGTTTAACAGACACTGGGCTAAAATTAGATTGACATTCAAGCGTCCACCTCACTGTCCCTCTGCCCTGGGTCAGCTCCAGCCTTCCACTGGACCATCAGCAGTCAGCTGCACCAGTAATTGCTGCACATGGTGTGTTTGCTGAGTAATCAGTCATGCTGACCTCTTGGAAGGATCGAGTCTGGGTCAGCACCCAGTTCCAAGGAAGCAGATTAAAGTCTTCAGGTCACCCTACCTTGGCTTTCATCTCCGGATAGAAACTCAAGGATGGTGTTCATGGCCCCCATGTAGAAGATGAGCCGCAGCTGAGTGACACACATGGTGATAAGGCTGAGCAGCAAGATGGGGCTGAAGACGCTCTTCATGAAGGAAGGAGAAGCTACAGAAGGAAAAACAGAGTCTTTGAAGAAGGCAGCATGGTCTTATAGTCAAGCATGACTTCAGGAGAGGCTGCAGATCTTGGGTTAGCAGGCCTTCTGGTCAGTCATCCCAGCACGGTGCCAGTGGCAGCCCCTAAGTCTGCTGAGAGTAACTGCTGTCTTACAAACTTCCTTACTGAACAGTGATAGATGCTGAGAGTTTGGTCACCAAAAACCGTGGCAAGGTAAGTCTCGCCCAATTCTGCTGAGCAAAGCAATAGAAAACCTCAAGCCATTTCCTTCTGCCATATCCCTGAGGGAGGAAGGAAGGCTGGGAGGTGGAAGCAGCCTGTCTAAGAGACAGCAGTGACCAAATGTGCTGCCCTGTGGCCATACCAGTCACCCACGTGGTCATCCATACCTGGCAACAGCATACAGCAGGCATACACGAGCAGGATTCCTTGTATAACTCAACTCTTATCTATACAGCAGTGCCTGGCATGTGGCCCTGGCAACATACAGAACATATATCACACTGTCTCATGTAAACAGGCCTGGAGCAGAGCACCAGCCTCCTGCATGCACCAGCATCCCCCAGGGCATGTGGTGAACCACACCTGTGCTGTCAGGCTGGCACTTCACTTCAAGGTCCACCGTGGACAGGCAGAGCTTGTTGTTTTCTTGCAAGGCTGCCGACTCTTTGGGGCCCTTCATGGAGCTCCCCACGCTCAGTCGGCGTCCCACAGTTGTGACTTGCTTGTAGAACTGCTTCCCGGTGATTTTGTGGTCAAATCCCAGCCAGCTGAACTTTATTTTCACCCTGTCGGGCAGTAAAGAGAACGAGAGCTGCAACACAGGTTGGGAGTTAGAGGCAGCAGAGTTGTGGGAACCAGGCTGTGGGGGGATGCAAGGCCACCTACAAACCCACATTTGGATCCAAAAGTCATTTGGATCCAGAGCAGACAGATGTACCTGGACCACCTTGGCACAAGTCAGTATAGGAATGCTTATTGTTACAGCCACATCATTCTCCTTCATGGTTCCAATGCTTCGGAAGGTAAAACTTTTCACAGATATTCACCAGTCAAGATATAAAGCTAACGTGAGACATAAATCCTCACCCTTGGAAGGACTGGCAGCAACAAGCAACATGTAAGGGAATTCCCTGCCCACTCTTCTATACTGGCTGTGAGGAAGGTTAGCCCCCAGGGCTCATCTAAATGGTGCTTACGTATAGTCCATGTCTTCTGGTCCTGGGAAGGGCTCCAGTGGCCAGTTGAAGAAACAGTTGAGAAAAACTAGTCCTGCACAGCTTGCCCAGACGAGCAGAATAAGGATGAAGGAGACCCCAAAGTCATATATAACCTAGAAAGCAGAAAGAAATACGATTTTGGCGTAAGAGCAGAACATTTGGAAGTCTGTAAACACACACAGGAACTGAATCTTGCAAAAGCACATCTCTAAAAAAAGTGCTTTAACAATTCATCCCTCTTTCTTTCAACATCATTGATGAATGGTACCAATCTCCAGCTAAACAGCAAGTCGGTAATGAGTCACAATCCCACAGACTCACCTTGATTCCTGGGAAGGTCACAGCAGAGGAAGCATAGGAGCCAATCATTAGAGCAATGAACGTGGAACGAAGGTCACCAAACATGTTGGGCAGCTGGGGACAGAAAAATCAGTTGGAACAGGTTGTTGCCTGGGTAAGGGAGGGCAGGAGAAGGGGAGAAACCTCTTGAGAAGATGCTGGCATTCAGAGTTAAGAATTCTGGATACCAGAACCCAAAAAAAGTTTTGTTCAAGAATGGCTTATCTCATCAGATGAAGATCTGCAGGTTGCATTGGTATCTCTAATGTCAGGGAATGTCTACAACCCACGATTTATGTGCTTGACAATACTGCTTCCTTCCAGACTGACAGCATGCTTTGCATCGGTCACCTTTAGCACAGGATCCTTTGTTCCAGTCCTTGTGCTTTCCTTAAAGGCTCCTTTCCCCAAGGCTACAGCCACCACATCTTTTTCTGTCCAAAAATCCATGCTCAGGTTCTCTGCCAATCACTCCCCTTTTAGCCAAGAGTTGCTAGAGATGGGCTGTGACAGCTGCACAATCCCTAACACACCTTGGGCTGCCAGCTTTGTTTATACACCTTGGGTCAGCACCTAACCTTTGCAGTAGACTGGAAAGCTCCTGTTATAACAAGAAGGAATAAGAACTAACATGAACTGTGGTGCTGCTATGTTGCCAATACCAGCCAGGCTCCCCCACACAGACAGACTGTATAAGTGACATTTTGTTGCTTCCTTCCTGCTCTTTCAGGTCACAGAATCTCCAAATCCACTCAGACATCAGTACCATGCCAGCCTTGGGGTCTCCAAGGACACTGCAGGTGCCTTCAAGCACTGAAAGCTAAACAGCATTTTATCTGTTTTCAAGTCAACAAAATAATTTGGAGAATATTGGATTGAGTCTGAGAAAATGCTCTCATCTCATTCTCATTTCAGTGCTGGAAAACAAATCCATCTTTTCCAAGAGCAGCATATAAGGCAAGTGAATCTGGCTTGTGTCACAACGGGACCGGCGTGTTTACAGCACAAGTATTCCTGCGCAGGAACACTCGAGGATCCATCTGGCTGTTTATCATCCCTCTGCCTCACTGCAGAGCTTTCTATGCAGCACAGCCTCCAGGTCCTCGGATAACCCCAGCCACAGAACAGCAGCAGCAGCAGACACTGAGCCCCAAGCGGGCACGGCGGAGGCAGAAAACGCTGCACTTCTCTGCAGCAAGGAACCCCACACCCAACCCCACATCCCCGCACCCGGGAGTGCTGCCAGCAGGCTGCTTTTGGGAGCTGCAGGCAGGAAATGGCAAAGGATCCAAAGGTCTGTTACCAGGCATAGAAATCCCTCTATGGAAGCACTGGCTTAAAAAAAAAAAAAAACATACCCTAGAAAAGAGCATCTGCAGGATGAAATATCTGCAGGTTGCAGGGACTGGCCATTGTCACCAGTGTTTGTATAATCTGAAATGCCCCAAACCTAAAATAATCTCCAGAAATTACAACAAACAGCTGCTGCTGCTGGAGAGCTGTGAGCAGGGCGAGAGCTGTACAAACACAGCTGCTTCTTGGCTCGGGTTGCTCTTCCCCAAAGTCTCAGAGATGACAAAAAGCCTTTTTCATAAGCAGATGAGCAGCTCCCAGGTGGATCCTCCAACTCTGGGGGTACCAGAGACCCAGAGTGAGCCCAAAAGCAAGCAGCTACTTCTTGGAAACCCCAATCTGCTTCTGCTTCAGTGGGGACAAGTCCTAGAAAGGCTTGAGACTTTGGAAAATCTTGTTTGGCAGCAAACAAGTGGCTGGATTAAAGAAAATTGGACAGAGGAGATTCAGTGGGCTGGATAAGATCTTATCAAGTGCAACTGCTAACACCGAACGCTCAGGAGGAAAGGAAACCTGAGAGCTGAAGGGACAGAGGGAAGGGAAAACAGCCTGAGTCTGGACAGAAAATCCCTCAGCCTGCAAGTGTCAGTGCCTGCCTGGGTCCCAGCTGAAGACCAGCTACTAAAATAACAGGCAGCATTTACTAAGCCAGATTTCCAGCATAGCAGCGAGCACTGGAAAAACATGAACCCTAGGGATGAGAAAATAAAGAAAGAAAACAAACACACAAACCACAGAGCAAGTAGGATCTTCGCCTTCTGCCAACAGAAGGATCTGATCCTCAGTCTGACCTTATTCCTACAGGCCAGAATAGACTCTTCCACTGACTTCTGCCCATGCTGGTATGAGTGTCTCAATTCTGGAAGACCTACCATGAAGAAACGCCTTACGTCTTCTGTTTAAAGGTCAATAACACTCCAGGTATAATTAACTTCATGCCCTGTCTGAAAGATACCGACTTGATTTTGCCACACCAGAGCTGTTTTTTCCTGGAGCCCTTTACTTCAGGTGTGCAATCCTGAACTGATAAAATCACTTCCTCTTTCCTCTTGCAGATGACTTCTCCTCATTTGCCCTATAATAAGACCTCCAATTAGTTTTATAAGTTTTCATCTTTTCCCTGGACACGCTCCCTATACAAAAAGTACCACAAAAAAACCACCACAGTGGCATTACCAAAGCCAGCTTCCCTCCTATTGCAGGGACTGTTTGAAAGAACAGAAGAAGAAAAAAAAAAAAAAAAAAATCAATCAATAAAAAAAAAAAAAAATCAAGGGACTGAGAACTGGACTTGGAAATGGTATTTCTATTCAAGCTAAGCTTTGTTCTCCCTATCAGGGGGTATATTTGGAAATAATACAGACAATAAAAACATGTTCTCCAGGAAAGCCTCAAACTGCCTGCTTTGTCCTACACATATGGAGACTCCTGTTCCCGTTCTCCAACAAACAAAAGATCACAGAGCCCTAAATGCTGCTAGTATTTCTGAGCAGAGCAGATTCCCTACACTGAGATGCCCCCCCCTGCTCTGACTACAGGGTGCTGTTTGTAGCAGAAATGAGAGCAGAGCAGCTGCAATTCTTTGAAAGGAAAACAGGACAGAAAACAATCTATAAAAGGCTCTTTGTGGTAATTTATCACACATGTTTATTTCTTTGCATGGAATAGCTTCGGAGCAGAACCAGTGCCAGATTCCTGTGTTGCTGTCAGAGCCACCAATACGGATCTGTTTCCATTTCCAATCTCCACCGTATATTGGCTAAGAGCAAGTCACGAGGCAGCAAGCTCCCCTCTGCATTTTAACAGCAGGCACAGCCTGACCTTGTTCCCAGAAGCAGGAACATCACTGCTCCCCCTCCTCCCCAGCAGGCAGCCCAGCCCTGCAGCACGCCACGTGCTGTCAGCAAACCCTGGGGACTCAGTGCCAAAAACACCTCCGACCCCAAAAGACACGTATCATGGATTGCAGTTCCACGCTGTAATCCTCAGCAATCCCATTTATCCCTCAATTCCTATAGGAGCACAGAGGGACGGATTCTCCATCATAACGCACCGTGCCCATGCAGGCAGGTCCCCCCAGCACCCAAAAAAAGCATCCAATCACTGCATGCATGGAACATCCCAGCCACACACACACCACCCTCACCACTCTGGGGTGACATGGAACAGCACAAGTGTGTTTCACCCATTTCCTGGAGTGCTCCAGGTTGCTAGCAGGACAAAGTCACCTTGCTTTGACTCACACTGAGCAGCTGGGACCTGCATCAGCCAGCACAAGCTTGCTTGGCAGCAGGCATGACGTGTGCTCATTGCCACTTCTACACAGCAATCCCCACATCTCTCCCTTGCCACACTCCATCCCTATAGGCCACAGCTGGAAGGGACCTGCAGGAGAGCCCCATATCACCGTGGAAGGCAGCTTGTGACAGCAACTTGGATCACTTCTCGGAAGGTTTCACCTTTTTCCTGCAGATGTACTTCCTCAGAGCTGAGAAACTGGCTCATTAATGAGGGTGTTAATAAGTGGCTTTGTTTATTTCTGCTGCTGCTAAACAGCCACAGAACAGCACATCCAGTCTCTGCCCTGCCCTCCCATCATCACCAGTGGCTCCAAAATAATCAGTGACCCATTAATAACCACCCAGAGAGACGAGAAGCACTGCTGGCAGCCACGAGATGGGAATTCTGTCCTCTCCCCCAGTAGCACCAATGTGCTTCTCTCTTCCTCGTTTGTATTTGAAGCAGGATGACGTTTGCCCCACAGATCTGTGGGACCACAGCCAAGGCTTCTTGTGAAGAACATTACATACGTCCAAGGGACTGACATCTGCACACAGTTTTGAAAGCTTTGAATACAAAAGCAACAGCAGCAGCAACATCACAGTGCATCCAGGGATCTGCAAACAGTCCCTGCTAGGTTCAGGTCTCAGGAGGTCAGCCAGCACCTAACCCACATTAAATTAGAGGTAACCTTAACTAGAAGTTTAACTTTTAACAGACAGCTCAAGGCAATGCAGTTGAAATCAGAGTTTTCAACCAGTGCTTCCCAGGCTGTTTTCTAGGAGATTTTCTAGCCAGCCCTCTTTCAGCCTCATTGACATAGGTAATGAGGTGGAAAATGAAGCAGCTACTTGGAGAACGATACTGCTCCCATCTCCAGGCAACACGAACCCCAAAACACAGAGCCCCAGCTGACAGTTGTAGACCGATGCTCCTAACACAACCCATGGGCTGAGCTGACTGACATGGCTGGGCAGACAGAGCCCAGTTCGCTCAGTGGCTCAGCATTTCTAAGGAAACCTGGATAGGACTTTCACCCTTTTGTGCCAGAGAACCACCATTCTCCTGGGGAAGGGATGCAAAAAGCACTGACAAGAAGCTGCTTCTACCCCACTGCAAGAAGGGGGGAAGTAAAGGGAAAAGCAGCCTTAGAATATCCAGCTAACACCCAGTCCTTCAGGTAAAAGAGTGTCTGACCCTTTGTACCAAGCAAACCCACGTGCTCATCAAGCTGCAGGCAAGAGATCCACGTTGCTCATTCCTGCTAGCCCAGCTCCCAGCCACGGTAAGGAATAAATCAGGAGTCAGGTGTTAACTCTTTGCTTACCGTGAGTGATGTGAAGGTCATGCACATCCCACCAAAGCCATTCAGAGCCAGGGCAATGAATATCAGCACAGACAGAGCTGCAATGACAAAGCCCAAGAGCCTTTACTAGGATGGGGAGGGAAGGGAGACCACTGAGCCCCCAGAGCTTTGGTCCTGACACAAAACCTCAGTAGTGGGTCAGCACTCTGGGATGTGCCATCTGCCCCTGACCCAGCTCATCCCACCAGCACCCATTTCTCAGCCACTTGGAGAAGGGTGGCTTGGGTGCAATGGCCCCTTAGGATGGATGGGTCACTTTTCTGTGGTGAGTAGGCTTGCTGATACAGCTTGCCTGAATGGGTCTTAGAATCATAGAATGATTGGGTTGGAGGGGATCTTACAGCCCACCCTGTTCCAAGCCCTGCTATGGGCTGGGTGCTCCCTACCAGCTCAGGCTACCCAGAGCCCCATCCATGGCCTTGGGCACCTCAAGGGATGGGGCACCCCCTGCTCTGGACAGCAGTGCCAGGGCCTCACTGCCCTGAGTAAAGAATTCCCACCTAATATCTAACAAATCTCCCCTCTTTTAGTTTAAAACCCTTTGCCCTTGTACTATCGCTACCAGACTGCGTAAAAAGTTGCTTTCCCTCCTCATAATGAGCTCATCATATAAGGAGGATCCCAGATCTGCACATAGAGCACACAGCTCTGCGCACCCCAAAAATTAAGCCATGGCCCCAACGCCCACCCTGAGGCGTCCTCCCAGCCCCAAAACCTGCCCCAAACAGCACTGAGGCCGACTCACAGTTGGGGTTGCTGGCACCATATGCGATCAGCACACAGGACACAGCAAAGCAGGCACTGAAAGGGAAACAGAACCATGAGTCTCCTGCAGAAAGCTTGACATGGGCCAAATCACATCTCCCTCTCCCTCCTTAGCACCTTGTTGAGCAAGCTGTGTATAATTTGTGTAAGAGGGAGCTGGTGATTTGGAAAGAAAAACCTAAGGAAATACCCAAAGATTACAGAGAAGCCTTGCACAAGGGCTGAAGCAGCAATATTCCCTCCCACGGCTGTGACACAGCTCTGTCTGAACCCAAAAGCACTGTTAGTTTTCCAGCACAGAGCTTTACCAGCCTTCCCCTCGAGGTGACCAAAGGCAGCAGCAGCCCTGGCCCTGCAACTCAGCCGCAGTCACAGCTCCTCTCAGGTAGCTCTGAGTCAGACTCGCTCTGTTTTCCTCACCCTGCCTGGTTTCTGGTTCTGAAAACCCAGCAATGCTGGGGTTCAGGTCACTATTACCCCCACATGCTATTACAAAACCTGCAGATGATCTTGTTATCCAAGACAGAAAGCAACACAGACACCAAGTGGCAATAAAAGGGACCTAGAGAAGGCAGGCAGGACGTGCCTGTCCTGGAGTTAAGTCTCCAGCTTGCAAGCTCTGATGTAACATCTTGGGTTTGTGCCTCTCAGGACACAGCTCCCAGCCCAAGGAAAGAGCTACCCACTGTGACTCACAAGTGACTCCTCTCTTCCCCCAGGCTCCATCTGTCCAGGCAGCTGAAGCTCGGACATCGAGTCTCAAACCCTTCCCTTATGGAGCAACTCACCGTGCAGCCCCAAACCATCCCAGAGCTGCTCCAGTGCAAGGCCAGCAGCTCCCAGACCAACCCTCCCCTGTTCCTGAGGTTGCAGGGTCATGCCAACAGGCACAGCACCCTAACAGCACCCATCCACCCCCAGCCCACCCTGTGCCCAGGACACCAACCTGCCAAGCAGCCTCAGCTTGCGAGGGCCATACTTATCCATGACAATGCCCAGGGGCAGCGTGATGGCACTGAGCAGGAAGGAACCAATGGTGAAGGCCAGGTTCAGCATCTCATCCTGTGCGTTGCACGAGGGCCATCTGTGCTCTGTTGTAGTGCTGTTCTCAGCCTCGGGGCTGTCGGTGAAGTTTCCTGCATGGGGTGATAGAGGAGCATCGCTGCAGTGTGTTGGGATAGGGAGATAGAGATAAACCCTGTGATACACTGAACGTATGGGGATACTCAATTCTGATTATAATCAGTAAGAAATGGAAAAGGGAAAGAAAAAAAGAGCAGGAGAAGGGGAAGTTGATGAGCTCAGCTGTGAGCACCAGGAACAAATCTCCCACCAAGGAGCAGCAGGGCAACAACCTAAAGACAGGGCAGAACCACCTGAGGACAGAGCTTCGTTCATTTATAAAATGAAGCCCCTGCAATCACAGGGCTCTGCCTCGATAGGACGAGAAGGGACAAACACAAAAATAAAGCCCTCCCTGAGCAGTTTGTCATCACAGATTTTTTCTGAGCTAAACTGGAAGCTCTCACAGCAGCCAAATCAGCTATTTCAGGCCCTGACACTGAGCTGATGGGAGCTGGCACAGCTCGAAGGACGAGCCTCCTGGCCTTGCCATGCAGGGGACACGGTGGCACAGCCACCCGGATGGGACGAGTACTGCTCCTACAGGCATGCAGCTCACCGGTCACTAATGAACTGATGAACACACAGCTTCTGCCCCATCGTAAACATTTTCTCTTCTTTCTGAGAAGGTTTAAGCCATGCAGATCGGTTACACCTCTGGATTTCTGGTCATGCCTTCACAAGAGGAGCTGCGCATGCAGACTCCCACGCTGTGCAAAGCTCTTGTTGTGTAACAGGCACAGAAACAGGATGGGGGGGAATATAGGAAAAAGAGAAGTTTCCTTTCCCCTGCAGCAGCAGTTTCAGTGCCTCTTGTCACAAGTCCATCCCAAGAATGCTTACATCCCCTACAGCAAGCATGCATGCCTTTAGACTTTCATTAACCCAGAGCACTCGTGCACTCCACCCCTCCTTCTGCCTGCACTTATCTGACGTTTCTGTAACCTTTGCTGGGATGACAAAGCACTTGCTTTTTTTTTTTTTTTTTTTTTTATACTGCTGCAGCAAACCAGTGACAGAAAGCACTCTCTCCCCTCCATATTTAATAATTGATCTGACAAAGTTCAATACTAAAGGAAAATTAGAGAGAGGGGACACCTACACGTGTGAAGCAAAACCAGAGATTCCCAACGAGCTGCAGTTAATTAACAGGAATCCCTCATATCCCAGTGCCTAAATGCTCTCTGCTTGCTGTGCTCAGCATCCCCTCATGCCACCCCATGTCCCCACGGATCACACCACCCCATCCCCATCCACCCAGCCCTGGAATCACAGCAGTGACTGGTTTCACCCTGCTTCTCCCAGCTGCCATTTGCACTCTGCTTGCCCAAACAAACCTCCCAGCTCTGTGTCAATGGCAAACAAACCACCTTGCAGACGTCACACATGAGCAGCAGCTCACAGGCTGATGTCAAACCTTCCTCTGCCCCCTCCCAGCCTTCTGCAAGGTGTCCCCATTCATTTTGCTGCAATATGGTGATCTCAAACTGTCTGTGATCAGTGATCACTGTTCCTTCCCTCTGCCATCCTGGTGGATAATTAATCCATTCTTCTCTTGCTATACTAGCTATGGATATGCAAAGTGACAGATGAGACCCCAAAAGCCCCATGTCCCACCACCATCAGCATCCCTGCGATAGAGTGGACAGAGCTGGAAGCCTTTTGTAGTTTGCACAGAGCCCCTAAATCCTTTCACCAGCCTCATGCTGGGCTCAGGACCCTGAGCACCACTGCCTGCCAGCATCCCTGTGGGCTGACATCCCTGGGCTTCACCCAGTTTCTCGGGCTCTCTGCAAGTTCATAGCAAGCAGAAGTGGACGAGAGGCTGAACTGAGACAAACAAGGAGGGGAGGGGGGAAAGAGTGACAAAACTGCAGCAATTTCCATGTGTCAGCACTCTGCAGAGCCTGGAAGGAGGGTGGGGAGACACAGGCAGTGCAGTGACCTTACAGCAGCATGTGTCACCAGCCCTCAAACCTGAAGGGACCTCAGAGCAGAAATGTTCAGAGCTGGAGCAAATGCATTGATGTTAACATATTGATGGACACAGTCACAACGTGACCCTAAGGAACAGCAAGGGACAGAGGCAGCACTGCAGCAGGATGGAGCAGGGCACCCAGCACCTTGTTTACAGCAGCTCTCTGCCAGTTCCAAGGATGGGCTGGGCGATGTGGAAATAAAAATTGTTTGTGAAAACAGCAGCAGCCCCTGAGCAACAAGAGAAGATCCAGCGAGGCGTAATGGAAATGATTCAAGCAGCCCTTGGCACCTTCTCATCCTCTTGGAGCTGACACCGTAAACAGGGCATTTTTGGAGGGGTGTACATGCAAGCCCACCTGTGTGCCATTCAAACTGACACTGGGCACAGCAGCACAGAGGTTCAGGCCACGCACGGTCACTGCTTTCTGACCAACAAGCAAGAGGCTGCAAGTCTTTATCAGCAATTACAAGAGCAAAGTGCCTGCTTTTACAGCTCTCCCCTGCAAGCAGCAGGATTTCGGCTGCCCAATTAGTAGTTGGAGTTACTATTTAAAGCATGGCAGAGCTTAGGTGAGAGGAAGGCTGCCTTGGTAATCATTTATGTCAAGCTCATCTCTGGGATTTGTTCAGGCTGCAACATTTAAAGCCATCCTTCCTCCCAAATTAAGAGCTGTCGGTTCCAGCAGAGGGTCAATTATTAACTGCTCCTTGCTGACCTCTCTGAGTCTGCAGGAATGAGCCTGGTTGTTCCAGGGGCTGCTGCCATCTCACACCAGCACCAAGGATTCCTTTCATCTTGTAGCTTAGATCAGAGGGCGAGACAGCCCCAGCCACCCCAGTAACTACACAGCCCACAGGGCTTCACCTTCCTCTTTTTTGAAAAAGAACAAAAAAAAAACCAACAACAACAAATAGGGTAGAGGAAAACAAACCAACAGGAGCAAAGTCTGCGAGCGCTGGTTAAAAAAAGTCAAAGCAAAAGGCATGTGCAAACAGCCGATCTGCTGCCTGCCCACATAAGAACATGTTTTCTCTTTTTCAGGATGGTGTCATAGTTCTGGGAACTGGGAGGAGATGTTCTTGCTTTACACTGCTGCAAACACCATCGATTTGGGTTTCCCTCTCATTTCACCTCCAGGACCTCTCCAGGCACCTGGCGAACTCCCAACCTCACACAGTGCTGGGTTATTTAACCCCCATCTGCTCCCTGGCTGTGGCCCCACTGCACAGCAGCTCTCACCCCACGCTGACACAGCCAGCAGCTGCAGCTCAGCACGGCGTGCTTCCTGTCGAGCTCAAACATCCACCACGCTCACGCTTTTCCTGTTTACAGGGTCGCACACGCAGCCTTTCCACAAGCACTCATCACATCTCACCAGCTTGAATGGAATAAATACAGCTGTACGAGAGTTCTTTTTTCCCCCACACAGAGAAGCTGTGGGTGCCCCATCCCTAGAGGGGCACAAGACCAAGCTGGGCAGTCTAAACTGGGGAAGGGGCCCAGCCTACAGCAGGCATGGGGGGGTTTAAGCTCAGTGATCTTTGAGGTCCCTTCCAACCCAACCCATCAACCCATGGTTCTATGATTCAGGCTGTACCTCCCACCTCAGAGCCCAAGCTCCCACCACAGACCCTATGGCTACAGCTCAAAGCCAAGCTCTGCACCCTCTGCCCTTGCCTGCATTAAGGTGTGTTGTTGACCTGTGGTGAGTGAATCAGCTTATCTCATCCCTTTGGCTTTCCACAGCCCCGTTTTAGAGGTCCCCTTCCAACTGGCTCCTTATCTCTGCTCTTTGTGAACTAATTATCAAGTTCAGCTTTCTTTTTAACATGCTCCAGAAATGCCCAAGCTTCCCAATCCACATCCCAGCACTGCAAGTCCCTGTACGGATCAAGTTCCCAGCAGCTGATAAGGCCCAAATCCTGATAAAGAGCGCAGAATCAGCATTTGCTTCAGCTGGTTAAAGGCCAAGTAGTAGTGTAGTAAAATGCAAATGGGAACAAAGTGCCACCACCAGACTCCTTGTCAGCAAATTTCAAGCATACTTCTCAATGTGGTCAGATCTGCTGGCTGGAATGGGTAAAGCCCTCCACTCAAATCCTGCTGCACAGCTGCTTTCAAAATATTTGCTACTTCAGTGTCAGGATGTCCACCTCCACTCTCATACAACAGAATGGACATGCTGTGTTTGTGGGGTGGATGAGCATCACCCAGAACCAGAGGGCAGGTGGAAAGATGGGGGAATCTCAACAGGAAGGCCATGAGACCTTCATGAACATCAGACCCTTCCTGGGCAGCTGCTGCTACCTGCAGAGAGGAGACTGCAGGAAGGACAAGGTCTAGTTTTGTCTTTTGCTGGAAGATACCACGAAGCACAGAGCTTTTTTTGCTGACAAACACAAAGCTCTGCCAAGAACCTTTGGCTCATTAGGAAAAGTCTTTTTTTTTCCCCTCCCTGTTTTGCAATGCATGCACACAGCAGCATTAGGAACAACAAGTGCCCAAAGGCTACTAGTTATAATTTCTTTCTTTCCACCAATCTGCCAGCCAAGGGCTGCACGAGTCATTGGGTTATGCTGAGAAAGGAAACCACTAGGATGCCCTAAACCCAGCAGGGGTCAAACTCAGCTGGGTGCCAAGAGCCCTGCAGCCACTTAGGGCTGCACCAAGGGTGTGTGTCCCCAGTGCTGTGAGCTCTGGCTCCTCTCTACCTAATCCCTGAGATCAGGGCAGTGGGGACAAAAACAAATAAAGGAAAATGAGTAAACAAGGGTGAGCTGGCAGAACTGGTCCTCCATGCCCATCACCTCCGAGGACATTAGAGACACAAGTATTTGAGGACAGTGGAAAAGCCTGAATACCTGAATTCCTCCTAGGGAGGAAGCTGTCCCACCCCAGGGCACAGTCTGGCACCTAGGAGAAGCCATTACCCCCAGGGCATAACTCCAGCCCCACATGTGTGCACCCTCCCTGCAGCATAGGCAGACACAGCCTGCAGTCAACAGGGAGAGGCCAAGGCAAACCTCACTGATATGGGAGAAGTGGGCAAACTGAATGCAACCAAAGCAAACAGCAGCAGTGTGGGACTCGAGCAAAGCATGGCTCCCATCTCTGGGCACAGAAAGGAAAGCAACTGTGCTTGGAGACAGTCAGCATTTGCTTATCAGCTCCTCTGTGCTTTATCTTGGTGGCACGTAGCCTCCACCTGGCTTTAATGGAATCTTTCACACAGGTCTGTGACAGTCACCATTCCTTAGTGGAAACACAGAGGACTGGGATGACAGGCTGTGCCTTGTATGCTCTGGAGATGTAAAGGCATCACCACACCATGAGCACAGGGCAGGAAGACAACCAAGCCCTGAGCTACAACCAGTGCTCTGCGTGCTGGCCAGGTGCAGCCACCCAGGCTCAGCAACAGCAGCCACACAAAGAAACAACCCTACAAGCAGCTGGTGAACAGGAAACACTGTGAGCAAGGGAAGGAACAAAGTATCATCCCACCTATTCACAGCCACTTGTTGCTTGAAGTTGGTTTCCCCACATTCTCAGATTTTTCCCTCCTATTCTCAGCTATTACCTACTGTGGCTCTGGGTCCACACGCTTGTTTTCCAGCTCCCTTCCCTTTGCTGCTTCCTCTCCATCCTGTGCAGCCAGCCCACATTTGGATGCAGCCCCAACACTCAGCCCCTGCCTCCCCTTTGCCTTCCATTCCCTTCTCAGCACACACAAACCCTCCTCAAGAGCCATCATCCTCCAGAACCCCTCAGTATTCCATTGCCCTTTCCCTATAGAGGTCAGCCAGATGTCCATGCAGATGAAAAACCCATGGCCAAGTGGAAGAGACTGTCCAGAAAAAGCTCCTTTTCCATTCACTCTGCAGCAGCAAGCCCAGCCACACAACACCATCACAAGGATGCCAACCAGTTTGGAAAGGAGCTCACATCCCATCTCTCCATCCCAAAACTGACCAAGGCCTCAAACTTCTAACTAACCCACAGCCCCCCAAAGGGGGGAACAACACCAGTGAATCCCAGCAACCATTTCTTACGGAACCATTAAGGTTGGAAAGATCTGGTCCAGCCACCAATCCCCAGCGTGTCCACTCAACCAAATCCCTCCAGCTCTACCACCAGCTCCTAGCAGCACCCTTACCTGATTCGTGGCACAGGTAGGAGTAAAACCCTTCTGCCTTCAGCATGATGAGCAGGGACCCCCAGCCCAGCAGGACAGCTGAGAAGAGCAGATTCTCAATGATGGCTGTGAATGCCATCCACCAGCGCCGGCGGTGAGCAGTAGCAAGTGTGGGTGCCATGGCTGCGTGGGAAGTGCAGCCTTGTCCCGAGCCTCAACCTGCAGGGAGCAGAGCAACAGTGGTGAGCTGACAAACACAGCATATGCTGTGCAAGGAGTGCAAGAAAACTGCCTTAAGGAAATCTCTCCACTGGAAAGCAAGAAATGAATGAAAGGCACTTGGGCATAAAGAGTAAATTTGCAGGTAGTGGCTTGCTGGGTGACCAGGAAGGCAGATGGAGCATGGGTGCCCTTAGAGCAGCCCCTCAGCGTGTCAGAGCCACACTGCAGGGCTCCATTCCACCTCCTGAGCAACAGGTATGAAAGCACAGCAAGAGCCTGCTCCCATATTGCATCCATTTATAGGGCAGCAAGGAATTGTGTGCCAGAGTGGGGGCTGCAGCACTACAGCAGCTCTGCTTTGGGTCAGGAGCACAGATCAGTGCTGGGAGGTGGCTGTGAGCATGGCTCCTATGTGTGTTTACAGCACAGAGGGATGGGCAAGGAGCCCTTGTTGCTAACCAGCACAGCGGGACGCATCCTGCCCCACAGTAGACGTGCAGATGGCTGGGCACAGTGGGCTGGGACAGTGGCACGTGCTGTTCCATCTCAGCACATTGGCATCCCCCAGGCCGCCCCGCAGATGCTGGGGATTAAAAGCTCCAGCCCCACCTGTCCCAGTCCCTGTGGCCAAGAGCAGATGGAGCAGCAGCCCTGAGTAATCAGGGGAGCTCCAGAGAGCCCCAAGAAACTCAGCACTGAGGTCAAACAGCAAGTGGCCATTTTAGACAAGCTGTTTTTTTTTCCCCCCCAGCTCAGAGCATGCCCTGATAAGGCGCTATGGGGAAATCAGCGAGCTGCACGCTGCAGCCCAGAAGGGTTTCTCGGGGCTTTCCACGAGGCTGAGGCCCCAGCATAAGGCAGCAGGAGAACAAGGCCACTCTGTAGAGCCCCCCAGCAGCAGCCCCCCCACACACACCCACCCACCAGTGCGCAGGCCCACAACGCGCTTCCTCCACGCCTCCTCTTCCTCATCCTCACCCCATGCAGCCGCTCGCCCACCGCCCCCAGCGCAGCACACACACAATCCCCGCTACATACCCCCCTCTCCCACTCCATCTTCCCCCTAATCCCCCCCACACCCCATTTCCCCACCAATCCCCCCTCTCTCTCTCCACCGAGGCACGCTGTCCCCACGCACAAATCTCCCCGTGCATCCCTTTTCCCTTGCCTAACGCATCCATCCCACAGAACACCACTCCCCCTGCCAACCCCCCCACTCCCCTTCCCCATATTAAAGGGCACCTCACCCTCCCCATCCCCAAACCCCATCGCAGATACACCCCTCTACCCCCAACCCCACTGCACCTCGATATATTCTCCCCTATGCAAAACCCACCGCACCTATGCAACCTCCCCAGAACACTCCCACCGTGCAACCACTCCTATAGGATGTGCTCTCCTTAAATCGCTCCGCGCATCCCCTCCTTATCTTGTCCCCCCCCAGCAGAAAAAAAAATATATATATATAAACAAAAAAAGGAAAAAAATGAAATAATAAAAAAGGAAAACGCTAACAACAAGACTAAAACGAAGCAAATAAAAAATAACGATTAAAAAAAAAAAAAATTAAATAAATAAAAGCTCCCGCTTACCACCAGCTCCGCTCCCACCGCTGTGCGCGCCGCCGCGGTCCCACCCGGTGCTTTTTATCCGCCCTCCGGAGCAAACAGCCGCCTCCGCTCATTGGCTGCCGCCTCGACCAATAGCAGAGCCCGCCGCTGCCGCCGGGGCACGTGCCGGGCCGCGCGCCCCCGGTACTCAACCCCCCCCCCTCCCCGAGTCCCTCCCGGTACCGCCCCGGGGAGCGTTGAACGAGCCCTCCGAAACAGCCCCCGGGGATCTCCAGGCGGGATGAAGCAGGGCGTGAACCTCCAGAGTGAATGGGGAAGGATAAGTCACCTTTTGTGGACCCACAGAATGAATGGAGGGAGGAAAATGCACCCCCTGCGGGCCCCCGAAGTGGATGGAGGGAGGAAAACGTAGCGTTTGTGGACCCCCAAAGTGAATGGGGAGAGGAAAACACACCGCTTGTGGACCCGCAGAATGAATGGGGGAAGAAAAATGTATCCCTTATGGAACCCCAGAATGAATGGGGAAAGGAAAATGCATCCCTTGTGGACTCCTAAAGTGACTGGGGGAAGAAAAATTGACCCCTGATAGAACTCCAAAATGAGCGGAGGAAGGAAAACGCACCCTCTGCAAACCGTCAGAATGAATGGGATAAAGCCAACCCCATCCCATAGGGACGTGTGCTCCCCATACCAGGCACTATGGGGCTGTGATCCCACCAGCCCCATAGCTTGGGCACTGCCTGCAGTAACTTCCCAGCTTCTATTATCTTTCAGTGGCCCTGCTGCCATCTGAGGTCCCATCCCCAGAGAAAACACCATGGGAAGGGGAGGAGGATTTCTGTTGGCCAAATGGATCTCACAGCAAGAAAGTGCCTATGGGTTCGTTCAGCAAAAGCTGAAGGTCTGGATGGACAGATGCCAAGGGACAGATGGATGCAGAGAATCCAGACAGACAGATGTGCACCCACCAGTGCTGATGGGGCTGCAGTGGGTGTGCAAAACGAAGCTCCCTGCTGGGGAAATAAGGATTGTAACAGCGGGGCGATGGCTTTGGGCCAGAGCAAATAGAGAGAAAAAGCACAAAGCAAACAAACAGAGCTGTGCAGGGCTGGTGGAAGGGGTGAGGGTGTTGGTGTGAGGCCACGGGAGCTTGGAAACACGAGAGGTGCTGGGAGGGTGAAGGGATATGGAGCTGTGCTGGAGGGAGCACAGCAGGACTTGGCTCTGCTGCTCTGGAAGGAAACGAGGAGCTGTGGGGTGATCTGCTGCCCTCTATAAATACACCAGGGAATGAGTAAACAGCAGGGAGGGAAGGAAAGCAGTGCTGGCACAGAGAGATTGTGACACAGAGTGGCTGGGGCTGAAAGTGGGATGTGGCATCCTGGCTGGCTGGCTCACACCTCCACATCCAGGGTTGAAGCTCTGTGGGGCACTGGCTGTGCTGTGACCAAAATCTGCTTGTCTTCCTTGTGCCATCGCTGTGGGGTGAAGGTACTTCAGCTTTGGGCACATCAGTGTGCAAGCTTTGCAGTGATTTCTCAAAGCAGGACACTTGTTCCTGCATTGGGACGTTGCCAGCTGTCTGCACGCGGTGCTCAGAGTGGATCCTCAACGTGGTGGTGACTTCAGGCTGAGCTAAAGGCTGTATGCAAATAAACCATGGGTCTTTCCTTGCCTTAAAATAGTTTCAAAACAAGGAGTGGCCTGAGCAGAGCTGAGGGCTGCACGTCCTGTTTGTGTCCCAGAATATCTGGTGCTACACACATGATGCTGGCGAGATCCTAAAGAGGAGGAGTGCTGGAAGCTGCTCTGTGTGGGCCTATGGGATCAGGTGCCTCACACCACAGGCAGGCTCCCATAGGAAGCAAAAGGAGAAGAAGCAAACCCCACTCTGCATGGCAGCTCTTTGCCCAGCTGCCCAAAACAGCAAGGTGTGCCCTCCCATCCCACCCTGTGCTCTCCATCCCTGTTACTGAGAGCTGAGAATTGTTCGAACGGAACCAGAAAATGAAACAATAAAACAAAAGCCTAAAGGAGCTGGCAGCTGCTCTGCTTGGGGGAATATTCCTAGCCGTGTCTTTGATTTTGGGTACAGCTGGGAAACCAAACTCCTTTGGTAACATTTTATTTCCACATTGCGCCACTTGAAATAACAGAAAGATGTGCACAAAACTCGTAGCACCTATATACATCCAAACCCAGCTCCTGGGAGGGCTGTCTCTCCTCAAGCACCCGGCAGCACCCTCACCACCTCTCAGCACTGTGGTGATGCAGGGTAGGACACCCACAAAAAGTCATTTCCCATCCAGCTTTTGTGGATGGACGAGGTGGAAAATAGTTCCAAAGCACCACGACCTGCTGGGGCTGCACACAGCTGGATGCTGCACGAAGCACGGCACGAAGGGAAGGGCAATAAGGGAAAGGCTCCACATGCCCAGCTTGGGGGGGGGAATCTTGGCTTCCCCAGGCTGGGGACAACCCAAAGGGTCCCGTGGTCACTCTGTGCCTCAGCCTCAGGTCCGGGGGCTCAGGTGGTCACAGGGTTGGTTGGTGCATCCTCATTTCTGCTGCTCACGTTCTCATATTTCGGCTCTTCCTCCTGGGTAACCTGGCCCTTCGTTTCCACACTTAGGGCCAGCTCAAGGCTTTTGCCCCTTTCTGCAGCACCCAGGCCTTCACCAACCCCATCCTGGCCCCCAGTGCTTTTTGTCGATTCCAGAGGGAAGGACTGTCTCTTCCCAGGAGGATGCTGCTGTTTTCCAGGGCACAGCTCACCGGGAGCCCCCGGCACACTCTCCCTCTCCTTGCAGCCATTTGCCGAATCCCTACGTTGTGCCAGGGCCCGGCGGGGTGGTTTTTGGATGCCCTCCATGCTCCTCCTCACCACGGGCTCCTCCTTGGCAGCCCACCTTCCTTTCTGCAAGCTGCCCAGCCGCTTCAGCACGGCCTGCACCGGACCCTCAACACCCCCCTCAGCTTTAGGGTCCTGCCCTGCCGTCCCCACCGTCATGTAGATGGTGGTGACGTTGGGCTCCTTCCTCTTCCCATCCCAGCTGCCTCTTTTTGCAGCCGCTTCCAGGGCTTCCACCCTTTGGGCCACGTGTCTGGTGCTGGTCACCATCCGCCGGCGGCCCCCCGGCGTGGCCCGAGGTGATGGCCGATGGCTTTCGTCCCCTTTGCTGAGGGGATCAGGGCTCTCGTAACCATCACTGCCTGCCTGCTCAGCGGGGATCTCGGTCCCCACGTCTCCTGCTTGCAGGGACAGCTTGGATGGCCCCCACAGGGCTTTTGGCTTCCGCCCGGGGCTGGGGGTCTCCGCTGTGCTGAATTTTGTCCCCTCAGCAAAGGAGACAGAGGGCCGCTTGGCCTTGGCGATGCTGGAGGTGCGGGGAATGGTGAAGGGCTGCGAGACATCCTCAGAGCTGAAGGCGGTGGGGTCAGGGAGCGCCTCGCTGGGGGGGCACATCTCAGCCTGCAGCTCAGCCTCTGACAGCAGTGGGACCCCTGTGGGACAACAAGGAGCGGGCGTTAGCCGCAGGGGTGGGGGCACGGACAGCCCTAGGCCTCGGGGATGGGGACACACTAGGGCTCAGGGATGAGGATGCTGGTGCCATAGGGTTGCCTCCAGGAGCGTGTTAGGAAATGGGGCTGCAGGGCACATCACACTGCATGAGGCCAAGCATGGCCTTGGCTCGTCCTTGTGGAGGGGAAAATGAGGGAATAAAAATAACGGCCTGGGCCTAGTGCATATCCTTGGAAAGCACAAGGGTTGTAAGGGGAGCGGGATTGTGCAGCAGGGAGGGGATATGGAGCCATGTGTCACCTTCTCTGGGAGGGACAGAGTACTCAGGCCCTTCGTTGTCGGTGTCAAAGGAGGAGAAGGAGCTGTCTGAAGCCCACGCGGCTGATGGCGACTCGATGAAGCTGGGGTTGAAGGGGATTTCTGCATCGTGGTGGGAAACTGGGGAGGAGACAACAAGTAGATGAGGTGTGGAGGCCATGCACAGAGGCTCCCTGCCACAAAACAGGGCTGGCAGCAGGTCTGCTTTCTCACCTGTGACTTTGGGAAGCTTGGAGCTGTTGAGGGTGAAGCAAGGCATCATAGCACTGATATTGGCCAGCACGCCCTGCACATGGTGCTTCATCCTGGCCACCACGTCGTCATCCGGCACGGCCGCCCTGTGGGGGGATGAGGCATGAAGGGGAGAAGGGGAAAAAGGGTTTACCAGCAAATTGGAATACCTGCACTGATACCTGTCTCTGGCATCCGCAGGGCCAGCACCGCAGCAGCAGCAAGCAACACAGAGCAGCAGCAGGAGGAGAGGGATGAGGATGGCAGCAGCCAGAGCTGCATGGTCTGTCAGACCTGGGTGGGGAAGATGGGATCAGTGTGTCCACGGATGGATCCACCACAGCATCCCTGTACTTGGTGAGGATGTCACAGACCCTCACCCAACACCAAGGAGTGAATTTAGGGCTGCTCTTACTCAATATGCAGTTGCCTTGTGCAGGGTGGCAGGTTCCTCGTGAGCACTGGCAGGGGGAGGAACAGTTCACTCCAAAAAAGCCCTCTGGGCAGGTGTCATTACAGCTGAAAGAAAGAGGGAAGGAGGGGAAATGCCCCCGGGACCAGCAGCTCCCAGCCCTGCTCCCCATTTTACCTGGCTCCCCAGTAGCCAGCCTGGCAGAGGCAGTCACCCGACACAGGGTCACAGCTCCCCCAGACACACTCGGGGCACAGCAGCTGGCATCCATCACCAAACGTCCCTGCGGGGCAGGAGCTGTTACAGCTGATGGGAGAGAGAGATGTCACCAGGACCCCCATCACCAGCACCAACGGCCACATCCTGCCCCTGCTGCTGGGTTACCTGGGTCCTGTCCAGCCAGGCTCACATTGTGGGCAGGAACCAGTCTCTGCATCACAGATATCTCCTTGCCGGCAGCGTGGGCAGGGCTGGAGGCAGCCTTGGCCATGGAAGCCGGGCATGCAGCGTTCTTTGCATAGGGTCCCATTCCAGCCAGGCTGGCATGCCAGGCAAAAGCCATCCACAGATGAGCAGGGCTGGTTGTGCTTGCAGTTCCCACAGCTGCATGGACACAGGGGCAGTGAAGCCTTCACCCCCCCACACACACAGTTCTCCCCCCACTGTTGCATTCAGCAGCATTTGGGTTTTTATGAAGATTCCTGACAGCATTTAAGGTTCTATAATAACCATGGGGCAGAAGCCAAGCAGGGATAAGCACTGTATTATTGCTCTAGGGATGGTACCAGGATTTTAGGATGATGCCAGAGCTCTCCTCTGGCGTTAGCAGGATGCTTCTTAGAGTCAACACCACTCATGGCTCTCAACCCCTGCCTCCAGATGGATCTCCCTGCGCAGCCAAAGGGATGGATGCAACCACACTGACCCCCACCCCACGTCCACCAGCTCACCTGTGCACGCACTGGGACCCATACGTCCCCGCTGGGCAGGGCTCCTGGCAGCTCCTGCCCTGGAAACCTGGCTCACAGCTGCAATACCCATTGAGAGGATTGCAGGAACCGTGCAAACAGTCACAGTGCCACTGACACGCCAACCCCCAAAAACCAGCCTTGCATTTGCAATTGCCCGTCTCCTGGGCGCAGGGTGAGAGGTTGCAGGAACACTTGAACCTGCATTTCCTTCCCCACCAGCCCAGCCGACAGTGGCAGTGCCCGGTGAGAGGGTCGCAGCGCGAGGTGGCGAGGTTGCACTGGCACTGCCTCTTGCAGTCGGGACCCCACCAGCCCGGCTCACAGCGACAGGCTCCAGTCGTGGGGTCACAGCGGCCGTGGGGGCCGCAGGGGCAGCGGAACTGGCACAGCTCTCCCCAGCGCTCGGGGTTGCAGGTGCAGCGCCCGCTCTCTGCTTCACACATCCCACCGGGGTGGCACGGGCAGCGCTGCTTGCAGTCGTGACCCCAGTATTGTGCAGGGCAGGCTGTGGAGGGAAGGAGATAACAATGAAGGGGTGATGAAGAAGCCCCCAGCACCCACGGCAGGCTGCTAGGAGAGGGGTGAAGCACTCACGGGAGCTGCAATCTGCACCAAAGAAGCCGGGTTTGCAGCGGCACAGCCCAGGTCTCACGCACACTTCTTCTGGCCCGCAGGCATCCTCCCCTTCGCAGAGCGCTGTGGGCAGCAGGGCTGGCATGTCACCGGGTGGGACCCCACCACCCCATCCACTGCGGGGTCTCCCCTATTCCCACCACCAGCACAAAGAGCACCCACAGCTCCCTGCAACACTGCAGGGTGGGCAGCGTGGAGGAAAAACGTGGGGATGAAGATTTTAAGGGACAAAGATTTCGCCCATCACTTACCAGCTGTGCACTCCTGCCCTTCCTGCTTCCAGCCGGGGCAGCACGCCAGGTTCACGGCAGGGCTGTGGGACGGAGTGGGGCACATCAGCCATTGCCCAGGGCTGGGGACACTGCCTTCAGCTTCAGGGCTTTGAATAAGAAGCTGAAGAGGAACGCTCCCCTCGGGCTCAGCCTCACACACAGGGAAGCCATGAGGCTGCGGGGGCTCGCTCAGGAAGGAAGCCAGCAAAATAGAAGGAAATTTAAGTCGTTGCTGAGCTTCAGGGCTGGGTTCTGGAGCAGCAGTGCTTAATACTGCTGGCACTGTAGCTACAGAGCCCAAATGGATCCCCCAGTTTTTTTGGGAGAGCTTTGTCAGTACCTAAAAGCACTGACACAAACACGTTGTGTTGATGGAGATCAATGGGAGAGGAAACACAGGCGATAAAGCAGCACGGCCATCTGCCCCAAACACCATTTAGGATTTGCTTCCATTTTGCACTTCTGACAGCGTTAATGGTGGAAGCGTTACCAACACTCCCGCGTTCCCCCATTGCCCCCACGCTCTCCTGGTCTATGGGAAACAACCCCAAGGAGAAGGAATTTGGGTGTGCAGAGCCCCCGACGTTGCCGTGCTCCCCGTACCCATGAGCTGCTGGGCTCCACCCACAGAAGGACACACGGAGGACCCCACCTCACTCTACCTGAAGGCCCAGGGACAGGCGGAGGAGATGCGGTGTCACCTACCTGCCCACCTTGCAGACATTCCTGCCGTTGGGGTCGAGCTCCTGGGCAGAGCCCTGCACCCACAGCCACAGCTGAAGGCAGAGCAGCAGGCAGGTTCTCGCCATCCCGCCGGGGCTGTGTCTGTCCATCTGTCTGTCCGTCCGTGGGCTCCTCTCCTGTGGCTCAGCCTCTTCCTCCCGCCAGCCTTGGTTTCTTCCTGAGGAAGTGCGGGAGGAGGCGTCCCAGCCCCACGCCAGGAGTGCAGGGGGAAGGAGGAGGCAGGGAATGCCACAGCCTTGTCTGTTCCTGACCTTTGCTGCCAAGGGAATGCATGGCACAGGGCTCAGCCCCCTCACAGGGAACAGCACCCACCGGGCATTGCCCCATAGCCCACCCAACTGCCCCCTGAGGCTGTTTGAGCCGATGCCCTCCATGTCCCCAAAGCATCCACCCCCCCCCTGTGCCATCCACCCCAGGGCACAGCCAAGCCCTCTTCTGCAGTCTTGTTCCAGGATGGAATTTGGTGTCCCCCAGGAACGCAGCGTGCCCTGGGTTGGCCTAAATCCAGCCAGGCTCCTGAGCCTGCTGCTGCTGCTGGCTCCATCCCACTGCACGTCCCACAGGAGCTTCGTGTCAGCAGATGCACAGGAAACACCTTTTTCCTTCCTGAGCACAACCAGCCGGGGTTTCCCCGTATGGGATTTAACTCGTGCGCCTCCAACGCTGTGTCCCAGTGGCCCCAATTCCCATCGTGGTTCATTTGGAGCACCCAGAGCCTCTGCCCCAACCCAGCTCTGTATGTGGGCTATGGCACAACCACAGCTGTGCTGGGTAACAGCCCCCAAAGCCCACCGAGCTGCTTGCTGGGCTCCTTCCAACACAAAGACAGAGCAGAGGTTGCAGTGGGCACCTCGTCAGAGAAACAAGAGCCCAGTTTATTTTTAACTCCAGTCCCAGAGCTGGGAAGCACCTGATCCATGTGGACGGCTGTGCTCCCATAAGCACGAAGATTACTGAATTTTTCCAATTTCCAGAAGCAGGAACAAGTCCCAGCACAAAACCAATTCACCCCACATCCGAAACGTGCTCCCAAAAGCCACCCCAGCCCTCACCAGTGCGTGCTCAGCCCAGCAGGGGGAACACAGGGCAGCACCCAGACAGCCCTTCATCTTCACATTGCAGGGATGGGGAGATGTTGGGAAGGGATGATGTGAAACACCCAGGTGGGGCAGGATGGGGCAAGGTGCCCAGAAATGCCGAGCTGCTCTGTGCCAGCTGAGCATCCCAGCCATGCACCGTGCTGTGCTCCGTGGCTCCCAGTGATGCCATGGTCAGATCCAATAGGGTCAGAGTGCTGGTGTGCTTTGGTCTGGTTTATGCTCTCCCAACTGATCCTGCTGTGTGTCCAGTGAGTCGATGATTTCCCAGGCTCCGGAGCAGCTGGGCACGGGGGGATCTTTGCTGCTGCCCTGATACCATAACCCAAAGCTGTGGAAAGAGCAGATAGCAGGCGTGGGGGGAGAGGAAACTTTCTGGGAAGCAGCCGCATCCCATCCTCCCTCCTTGTGCACAGCTATGTGGCAGCCCCAAGGAAAGGCACATCCCCAGGATCCAAGCACACCCGCTCTGCAGCAGTGTCCTGGGACAGGCACTGAGCTCAGCGGGCACTGGGCACACAGCTGAGCTAAAAATCCCCACCCCACCAGTACCTGAGTGTGGGATGGAACTTACAAGCTTCTGATTTTGGATTCTGGAGGCGGAGCATCCACGCAGTCTGCGCCTCGAGCCGGGAGCCAGGAGCCCTCCTCTTCCTCACTGCAGCACAAAATGGGAACAAAACCCAGGCTGAGTGCTGTGCTCCCCAATCCCTCACCATCTGCTGCCACGCTCGTGTCCCAGAGCCAGCCATGTTTCCAGCCCACAGATTTCTTCTCAGAAGGCAGCTCCAAAGCCCAACACTTGCTCAGCAACTGCTTTGTCCCAGCTGGCTGCAGCAGCAGCAGCCACAGCCCACGCTGCAGTCTGTGGGCACCCAGCCCTGGCACGCTGCTCAGGGAACTGTGGCTGCTGCCATTGCCTGGTGAGGCTGCAATAGGGCATCCCCAGCCCTGCAGAGATGCCAGGGCTGTGCTTGAACTCAGCCTCAGGGGTGCCATCAGCAACACCAGCTGCAGCATCGGGCGATGCTGGGGACAGCCAGACCTGCAGAACAGCAGGATGGCACCCCAAAGGATGGCAGGGAAGGAGCTCATAGAGCAGCAGCCACTCTGACTCTGGGTGGGCATAAGGTAAGCAGTATCTCAGACTTTTGGGCATACAAGGGCACAGCTCCCACCAACGTGCTGAGGCTGCACAAGGAAAAAACAAACTGTACTGACTGGGGGAAACCCCTGCTCTCCTGAAAATCTCGTTCTGCCTCTCCCACAGCTCTCATAAAGGGTTTGGGCAGGTTGGGAGGATCCATCCCTACCCCAACCAGCCCAGACCGGCAAGTCCCAGCCATGAGTGTGGCCAAGCAAACCTGCCCTGCTTGCTCCAAGCAGCACCAACAGCAGAGCCAGGACCACCACAGGCTGGGATGTGGCCTCAGCTCCAGCCACAGATCTGCTCCAGGCTGCACAGACCCCCCCTGCACCCCAATGCAAACAGCAGCTGCAGGAGGTTGGAATAGCACAAAAGCTCAGCCCTCTTGAGACTTTATTAAAGCCCATGCAAGGCAGTGAGATACAGCTCCGCTTCCCCTCCTGATGCTGAGCAGATCTGGAACAAATGCTACCCAAAGATGTCTTGCAGGGAACACCCCCAGTGCCATTTCCACAGCTCACAGACTACGTGCCCCACCACCTCACCTCCCCACTGTCGTATCCGTACAAGGAAAAGCAGCACACAAGGAGCAGGTGTGTGACATGTGACAATGATGTGAAAGCATCAGCAAAGAGCCCAGCCCTGCAGCACTGTGCCAGGGCACCCAGCACAGGCATTGAACCTTTGCTCTCAGGCAGGAGGCAGGGACAAGGCCAGAGCCCAGGGCTGATCTCTCACAGGTGCCACAGTGCATGGAAGCACCAGGGGCAGTGTGCAGGAGGTTCCATGCTGCCTGCAGCTTGACTCACCTACTTGCCGACTCCTCTGCCGTCCCCAGCATCTTGGCTCTGATTTTTCTTCTCTGCTTTTTGATTGTTGACTTCATCGCATCCAGGAAGAAGCTGGGGATTCTCTCTTCATTCAGCAGCTCCCTGGAACAGAGAGCTCACGGATTAGCTGAGAGCTTTGCAAGTAAACGCTGCCTGGGGCTGCCAGGAGCACTCTGATGGGCCATAAGGTGCTACAGGGACAGGAGGGACGTGGCTCTTGGAGGGCTCACCGCTGGTAATAGGCCAACTCTTCCTGCACCAGGAACAGGTTGGTCTTCAGCTCGTTCCGCTCCTGCAGGATCTGCTGCAGCTCTTCCATGGAGAAGCAGCACTGAGCCGGGCTCCTGCCCGCATCCTGGCACGGCGGCTCCTCCGCAGGCAGCGGTGCTGCTCCTTCCTAAGGATGGGCAGCATGAGGGGTGAGCGCAGCCCCCCAGAGCCGTGCTCTGGCAGCCCCAGGTCCCCCAGCTCACCTGGCTGGGCTGCGGCAGCGGTGCCTCGGGGGCAGCCCTGCTCCTCCTGCTCATTTCCCTCTGGGTTTGCAGCACAGCGGCCTCCAGGTCCGACTTCTTCTCCAGAGCGCTCTTGAGCTGCGCCTGCACCACGGCCACTTTGTGCCGCAGCTCCTCGTTCATGGACATGAAGCGGTGCAGCTGCTCCTGCAGCTGGAAGGGCAACGACAACCCGGAGTGAGGCACGGCAGCACCGCTTGGCCACCACCCAGGATCTCAGCACAGTGTGGGAATGGCATCTGCCCCAGCGGGATCACGAGTAGCAACATCAGCCCCAAGGGAGGTGACATGAAAGCAGGTCCCCAGGCACTCACCGCCTCCGTGTCTCGGCTCTTGCAGACGATCTCATGAGCTTGGGCACGAAGCTCATCCCTCTGCTTGTCCACCACCTCCTTCAGCCGCAGCATCACCTCTCGTTCCTTCCGCACCGTGCTGTCTGTGCCCAGAATGGGGGAACGAGTGTGATCAGCTCCAGGGACCCAAAGACATCCTTGGGATGCCCGTCCCCACCACCCTCCCGTCACCTCCTGGGATCTCAACTCATGCCAAAGACATACTGCCCCAAAACCTATGGGAGTCTTGGGGACCCCGTGGCTTGCAGAAGGCAGCGCTCCCGTGGGGACAGGCGGTGGTGGGAGAGCACCCCGAGCTCACCAGACACCCACCTTCCTGCTGGTGGCTCTCTGCCAGCTGCCCCAGGAGCTGCTGGTTCTGCTCCTCCAGCTGGGCCAGGCGGCCTCGCAGGGCTCGCTCCCGGCGCTCGACCTCCCACAGCCTCTGCTCCAGGTCCTGGGGGACAGGGACAGCTGGGTCAGGGCCAGGCTCGGGGGGCTGGCGACAGCTTGGTCTGAACCACGCCAAGGAATGAGGGACGGTCAGCTCCAAGCCAACCCCAAGGGACAGCGCTGCCCCCACGGACACCCCCACCAGGATAAACGCCATCATTGAAGAAGGGCCACGCGAGGCACTTGCCCGCAGGGACACGGCAGAGGGGTCAGCGCCTCCCCGGAGGGAAAAGGGCCTCCGGCTGAGCGCCACCGGGAAGGCATTGGGGACGGCTCCCCGCCTCCCCCCGTGCTCCCGGCATCGCCCCGCTCACCTCGGCATCCTGCTGCTCGGACAGCAGCGCCTCACCCTCGGAGCCCACCGGTGCCACCAACGCCTCCAACAGCTCCAGCAACCGCACAACCGGCGGCACCAATCCGGCCACGGCGTCGGGTCCAAAGCGGCCCGAAAGACGGCGCAGCTCGGCGCCCAACGCCTCCGCCATGCGGTAGACGTGCGGCGGGGCCAGGCGGCCCGGAGGCGTTCGCCACAGCGGCTCCGTGCCCTGCGTTGGCTCCGCCATCAACCCCGCCGCCACCGGACGTGGCCTCGTGAACGCTCCGCCCCGTCCCGCCCCGTCCGGAGCCGCCCCGATGAGGCGGATGCCGTCCCACCAACCTCCGTAGGCAGCAGCGTTCAGCTTTGTAAAAAATTTATTAAGCCACACTAAGACGGTACAACCAGCGGGACATCGCGGCTGGGACAGACGGGGGGCAACGTGAGCCGTGAACGCGTGAAGGGGGGCACGAAAAGCAGGAGAGGATGTTGAATATCAACAGTACTAAGAGTTGTAGGGACGGCAGGATTAGGCATAGAGGTCCTCCCTGTCGGCGGAGTAAACCTCCCCCTCCTGCAGCAGGGCGAAGTTGAGGAAGTGAGAAGGACGATGGACCTCGTGGTAAAACTCCTTGGGGTTGGCGAGCTGCAGCTCGTACTTCATGTTGGGGTCGTGGCGAACACCTGGAAGAGAGTTCATGTGTGAGCCAGCACTCCAGGTCCCTCCAACTCAGGATATTCTATGATTCTTTATCCACATGGAAGCTCCTCCGCCCATCAGGAGCTTAACGGAGCCTTCTACAGTCGCAAGAGAATTTTCAAGCAGAGCAGCAGGAAGTTTCAAAGCCACAAAACCATCACACTCTGTGTTCCACGGCTCCCTCCCTCAGAGATTTAAAAGCAACGACCCCATCATCCTTTCTGGTAGAGGAAGTCGAGTATTTTGTCTGCCCATCTCTTCATTTCCTGATCCCTTCTGCAGCTGTCTGTGGTTCACCAAGCTGCTGTACTCATTCCAGGACCCCCGCTACCCTCCCCCCTGCTGGGCACAGCTTTTCTTTTGCATCTTCCATTATCACCTCTTCTTCCTGACAGACATTAATTATTCAGTGGCAATATACCAGAGACTACAATCCAGCAACAGTCTCAGGTCTGATTTTTCCCCTGTATCAGAGTTTGCTCTCTTGCTGCCTCAAATCATTAAGAGCTGACACCCCAGTATGGCCCACCAAGGGAAGGTCAAACTACAATGCTAACATAACCCTGCCAGCTACTCAGAGAAGGTCAAGCTTCAGGACACGTAAGGAATGCTCCCCTTAAAGAGCTACTTCCTCCTCCTCCCCCAAGTTATTCATGCTGCCTCCCTTCCTGCCCCTTCCCTGGGCAGTCAGCTCACCCATGAAGTTATAGTTCCAGGATCCCTGTGCTGGAACCATGAAGAAGCCAAGGAATCGATCTGACAGCAGCATCTGCACCCTCTCGTAATGGGATGGCAGGTAGCCTTTGGGGTTGTTCCCTTTGTCCGTGTTCTGCCTGCCCCACTCGTAGCCACTTGGGGTCAGTTTGTAGGCTGTCAGTGTGCAGGAACCTGGTGTAAAACTGAAGGAGAGCAGGGAGATGGTGTGGGTCAGATTAATTTGAGACAGAGGAAAACAAGAAATGAGCAAACGGACCCTTTCTGCCACATTTTTAGATTGAGATCTTAGTGTGTTCCCAAGAAGGGAATGCAGCACAGAAGCCCTGCTGCCTCTCACCTGCAGGTGATGATGATAGTTTTCTCCCCATCCCAGGAGGGGTTGTCAGCCATGACTTTGGCATGGGTGGTGACGTCCTGTGGTGACAGCTGCGGGGACTCATTTGGTTGGGTGTGAATCCACCCCAGAGGTTCCATTTCCTACAGAATAGAAAGTGAAAACCATTTACTCAACAAGAAGAAACTGAAAGCCACGAGAAAGGTATTTTAAGAGTGCTTAAGCACAGTACAAAGTACACGGGACTAAAGGCTTCCCCCTTTCACCTGATCCCAGATTGGGCAGACTTCAGAGGTGAGTTATTGAGGCAAACACACTGGAGCTGAGTGGCAGCATGACTCCCCTGTCACCTGGATCTGTTAGGGAAGTGATGACCTTCCACCCTCCCTGGAAGCAGAAGCTCAACTCACCTTGAGGTACTCGTGCTGAGGCAGCTGCCCTGGGAGATGCACAGTCTGGTGTGTTCCCCACTGGGGTACCATCACAATGCACCGGATCTCCTTCACTTGGGGATTATCAGGAGGGCTCACTCCATAAAGGTAACCTGCAATCTAGGAACACAAACAAACATCCACTTTACGAGCCTAGAAGAGACCTCCTATAATCACGTGAGAGTTGGTGGGCAAGACCTTAGGTCCTAAAGCAAGTTTCTCTTGCCCAGCAGCTCCTCACTAGAGTAAGGTCACATCATAATTATGTTCTGGACTGAAAGCTCTTCAGGCCACCTGGCCTAAAGAAGCCTTTTCGACCTGGGATGCACTCAGCCACAGAATGGATGTCTACTTCCAGCCTAGAAACAGCAGCAAGCTCCTAGCCTTTCACCATGAGGCCCTGAGAGCTGCCTGCCCAGGACTGGTGCATGCACAAGCTGCATAGACACCCTAACAGCCTTGTTACACACTCACCTGGGCTCGGAGATCTGAGATGCAGATGAATTTCTTCAACACATTCTTGGGAAGAATGTACGTATAGCCCGTTTCCTTTATGTCATCTGATGAAACATAGATGTGGTTTGTTCTCAGGTGGAGGTTGGCGGCAGAAATCGCTCTGTGAAGAAAAGGAGATGATTATAACAGAGCCCACAGATCTCACCTCTTCCCACTGTGTAACAGCTCTGTCTTCACTCCTACCTGACTCGCCACTCAGTCTTGGAGGAGAAAGTCTGGGTTTCATAGTTGCTGGTTGTGGAGGTGATGATTTCATCCCCATGTTTGTTAACAGTGCGGGTCTGTGTGGCTGTCAGCTGTGATTGCTCCTTGGTTTGCTTCTCAATTTCTGCAATCTGCTGTCTCTGCTGAGAGGGGGCAGAGATCTCCATGCCCAGAATAATGTCTCGGATCTCTGATTGTGTTAGGGATGCAACATTCACACTGAAAGAGAAAAATCCATCATGTCAGCCACACGTCAGATCCATCTCACAAATACAAAAGCTCAGAAGGCAGACAAGGCACTACAGAAAAATGAAACTCAGACTTTTTAGGACAAGAGGAAGGACAAAAAAATCACATGATGCAAAAATAAGGAAAGGCTGATGAGATTCTGCAGCAGGACAGTAACTTACTTGTTCTTCTTGCCATAGTCAGCAAGGATCAGATCTTTCAGCTGCACTTCCACCTTGATCCATTCCTCATCTGTCAGAGTTGGCCAGATGTGGTGAGGCTCTGTTATGGTTGTCTTGTCTGGTTTCAGAATAACTTTGGCTCTATCATTATTCACATGCAGTGCCCGGAGAATCAGAATCAGACGTGAGAATGCCTTGGAGAGAGAAAACAAAACAAAACAAAAAGATGCAGCTTGTCAGAAAGAGCACAGTGTACTTGGCTTTCTTCCATCACATCACTCATCTGCTTGGGCGCAATGAGAGCCCATGAGAATTGTAAGTAAATCAATCTGAAGAAGAATTCAGGCAGACCAAGAGCAAGCTCTCTGGAGCAAACATGGAAGGACTTCTGAAACCTTGGCTCTCATTTTGTGCCAGTGGGAAAGCAAAGTGCAGATTATGCATGACATCCTCACCGTGTAGGAAGAGATGGTTTTCAGCCAGTCATCATAGAGATTGAAGAGAACCATCTGAGGTTCAGTAGCCTTCAGGATGAGATCACCAAACTTCTCCACTTTCAGACAGGCCTGGAAAGGCAGCTGCAACTCAGAGCCTTTGATCACAATATTGGGGAAATCCAGCAAGTGCACCTAGAGTTTATTGAGAAGAGGAATTAATTCACAACTAGAGCAAAACATTAATCCAGATTAAGCCTTTCCCGGGAACACAGAACTGTTCTGCAACCTCATGAAGACTTTATAATGTCCCTGCATTGCACTGCGTGCTTTGTTACCTCAAGTGGGTCCAGCATGCCCTTTCGAGTCACTATGATCTGCTTAGGCTGCTCCTCCACAGGAAGCGAGCGGATCAAGGCAGCCACCTCTTCAGCAGTCTTCCACTTGGCCAGCTACAAAGAGACAGCTGGGTTAGAAGAATATCTCCTAGCTAACAGCAAAGTCTTCACACCTCTTGGAATCAGAGACACCCAAATCAAATTCTAAAAATACAACAGAAATTTATGGCTTGTTTCAGATCAGTGACAAGGCCTAACATTTCCCTCTTAGTGATCACAGAGGGCAGTTCCCATTCCTAGAGTTCAGTTACTCCTGACTGGCTTGCAAAAACAGCTGATTACACCACCTCCCTGGCTCCAGCACCTCACAGTCTTTGCACTGCACAGGATGTTCGGCCAAGAGCAATGTGATTTGCTGTACCAGTGAGCACAGCACCATTTCTCAAGTGCTGCTTGACACAGGCTCTTTAAAGCTCAAAAACATCACAACATCAGTGTCTGCATTCTTACACTTTTTTATCCCATGCTATGGTTGCCAGAGCACAGGTTACGCTCTAGCAGTGGGGGCTCCAAACTTGTTTCAAGGCAGGAAGAAAGACATTCAGCAATGCTTTCTGCTCAACTGAGTATCCCAAAACATCAGTGCATGTCCCTGCCTCACTGCCAAAAGCACAAAAAGCAGCCAGGTCCCACCTGCCCGAGACGCTTCTGTCCTGCCCACACAGATGTGTGAATGATCTTCAGGAAGAGCTGTCCAGTCCTAGGGTTGAAGATGAAAATGGCTCCATTGATAGGTTTTGTGGTCAAATTCCCTTCAAAAGTCTGAGAAAATATGAAGTGGAAAGTACAGTGAGATGAATGCAGCCCATCCAACCATTTACACAACAGCTGACTTGTTAAACGCTTTGAACAGGAAATGCAAGGACTGCTGTGTGCACAGTGCAGAAGATTTGGGTGCATGTTCAATCCTAGTTTTCCCTCAGGCAGACTTCCTCAATCATCCTGAGCAAAGGACATTTACAGCCCCTATCCTTCCCCCTTAAGATGCAACTCTGGCCTTACCTTGTGAATGGTCACTCTGTACACATTGGTGTCATCCACAAACCAGATGATCTGGTTGGAGAAGAGCTCTCCATAGTTCTGAGAAGAAAGGTAGGGTTCTGTGGGCTCAGATGAGTACAGCTGCAAGCCCTTGCGGATTCGTTCTCTCAACACATACAGTGCAGGATTTGCTTTCATAATTTTAGCCATAGCCTGCTGGATCAGAGGTTTGCTACCAGGGAACCAGTTCCCATATGCACTGACGGGGAAAACAGAGAGAAACAGTTGTTGCCATCAGGTCTAAGATGGAAGGACAACAGCACAAGTCTTCATGTGCAGCAGACAGGCACCTTTCTGCTTTCTGTCTACTAGTGGATGATTTCTTCTGTGATGTTCTTGGAGCTGTTCAGCTATAGCTTTTCCCTACTCTTCCCCTCAGTGGGAAGCCACAGCATGCACGTGCAGCAGTCCCACAAGAATTGCATCTTCTGCAACTGTCATACTAGAGAGGTCTGCTTGATGGGACACCTCTGCCTTGCTCTTTCATGAAGAACAGTTGTCTCCTCTTACAGATGGCCTTTAAACAAGGCCTGCCCCTGAACTCCCATCTGACAGAGATCTCTTAAGAAAACAAATGATCAGTGAGCTGAACAGTTATTACAGCAACTCCAAACTGGGCTGTGTTCCAGGCAGAAGATGCACCAACAGACACCCATAAACTATCAATTACAGCTAAAATACAGACGGTGCAGTTCTTACCTGTGTAAATTATAGGCCAGATCAATGGCAATGAGCACGCCAGTAGGAGATGGATAGATACTCATGTTGTCTGTAGTGTAGTCCAGGAACTTGGCTCTAGCATAGCGCTCAATATCATGGGAATCATAATCGCCCCAGCGCAGCTGGATATCTATCCAGTACTTCTGAGTGGTGGTGCTGTCCATCACATCTCTAAGAAAGCAAGCCAGAGTAATTAAATCTTGCATAGAACTCTCCTGCAGTTGCTGCACATCTCTTTGGCAGAGAGTAACTGCTACCAAGCCTGATCACTGAAGCCAGGTACAATACGCACACCCTACTGAAAAGAGAACATCTACCCATACTAGCCCTGCACTTTCCAGGCATGACCATGTCCTCCTCTGTACCCAGAGAAGTATGTCAGCCCTGGGCTCCCAAGATATAAGGCCTTTTGCTCAAGGACAAGCTCAGTAGCTCTTCTCTGCAGAAATAAAAGGGAAACACTCACTTGGAATCTGCAAGCAATGATGGACGTGACACATTCCACTTGTAGGAAGCGAAGAGAAGGATATCTGCACATGAGGAATTCATCTTGTATGATTTTCTGGGGTGGATTGTCTCCTTCTGCACTGTCTCAATCTCTAGAGCATCCAACTCCTGATCAAACACCTGGGGAAAAGGCAGTCAAAGGTGAGCTGTGTTCAATCAGTTTAACTAACAGTCTATCCACAACACAGACATAAGCAGGAACCCGGGAAAATCCAGTTTCCTCCCCTTCTCTGTCAAATTACTAGAATTGCTTTGCTATGGTCATGAGCAGGAGGCTGTTAGTACAAAAGGAGTGAGCGTGCACTGAACAAACCTACTTAACACACTGCTCACCTGACACAAATCCATTACAATGCTCTCGTGGATCTTCTGCCACAAGTGAGCTCGGAAAATCTGAATGAGAGAAATCTTCAGCGTGGGGATCTTGCCATGCATAAATATACCTGTCAAATCCAGCTGCACCTGAAAGCCAACATATACCTGCAAATGAAAAACAGGAGTGAGAACACATAACAGCACAATTGATGGAGTTTAGAAAACAGACCTGCTGCTGCTCAGAAGGCTTAGATCTACAATTCACCTAAAGAACCAGTTTAACTGCTCTTAACTCAGCACAAGTTCCTAAAGGTAATTCCAGATACTTACGTTGGCTCTGTTAATGGTAGGAGACCACCACAGAGTAAATCTTCTGTTTGGAATCTGATTCAAACCCGATCTCTGGGCATTTGTCAGCTTCTTCCACTTCATGGACTCCTCAAAGCCACTGGCCTTCTCCCTAGAAGAGACAATCAACTGTGTTAGATGATCCTAATCACAGCTGATTTTCATGGACCACAAAGAAAAGAATCAAGGCACAAGCACATAAGGAGCAAGGACTGCTTCATGTAAAGAATTTTCATGGAATCACATGCATAAATCTAGTTATAGTGCAATGCCAGGTACCCTCAAACTGAACTATAGGGTGTGCTCCTGGAAAACAGAACAGCTCAGCAGAGTAAGTGTAGCTTGAGCCAAGAACTCCTCCTGGTGCATCACTAAGCCCCAATTTGCACAAGGCCAGATCAAGGTTTCTCTTACCAGAAGAGACCCTCCCACGTTGGGAAGTAAGTGCCCTTGAAGAGAGTGTGCTCCAGGATCCCCTCCACTCCACCCAGTGCTTGGATCATATCAGTGCGGTAGTTGTTCAGGTTCCACAGCTTCCCATCGTGGCGTTGATGTGTCCACCAGAATGGATTCTGTTTCAGGACCTGTAAACAACAGCCCACCAGTGAGCAGCTCCGCATTCACATCATTAAACCATGCTGCATTAATTTCAGGAACCAAGACGATGTCAGCTAACAAGTAAAAAGCTTCATACACCCATCCTGGAAGATACAGCTCATCTACAAGTTTGGCTAGTACCTAGCAGGCAATTCAGACTGGGCAGTATCTAAGATGATGCCTGAAATTCACACTGAGAAATTCCCTGTCAATACCTGATACTGCTTGAAGTCAGTCCTGACTCTCCATCCTTTATCATAAGCTAGGGTATGTCGGTCCTTCTGGAAAAGGGTGTTAATACGAGGAATTCCTCTGTCCCACGAGTCCTCCAGATCTTCCAGTGTCAGACGCCTGAAGAAAAAAAACATTCCCACACATTCTGTTACCTCTCAATTTTATGGCAGTGCATTAATATTTCAGGCGATGAGATCACAGAAAGAATACAAATTTCAAGGGTCTAGCAGGAGAGGTTCTAAAATGACTGACACTCAGAAGCTCAGAAAAGCATCCAGAGCCATCACGATAAACAGGCTGATGTCAAACAGCCAAAAGGATAAGCCTGCCCTTGTAAGTGAGCAGAACTAAGGAAATGGGTCTGACATCAGCTTTTCCTGGCACCACCTGGCATATCATTTGCTTTCAGTTATGCCAAGGCTGTATTGCTTGCAGAGTCCATGCCTTCTCCAGAGGTAAGAGTGTGCTTGGCAGGCAGTTTGTACCATATATCAGAGGTCCAGCAAGGTCTGCAGAATTCAAACAATGCAAGGCTTCCCAACTCTGCCTGCCTCCCCACAGACACACACAGATCTAACTGAACATGGAAATATACCTGTTCTGGGCTATAGCCTCTTGTCGCTTGAGAGCATATTCTGCCCACACTCTCTGAGAGTCAATGAACTCACTCTCCCACGGCTGGATGTAACGATACAAATTTGGGATGAGCTGGTCCTCCTCGTGACTCATCCCTGAGCGGAAATGAGTAATGCCAACATCAGTCTGCTTGGACCACCTGGAGCAGAGAGGCAGAAGAGTGAGGTAGGAGCAATGGGACATCACCAGTCACATTGGTATGACCTACAGCAAAGACAACCTATCTCTGTAGCAAGTTGTGGTTTAAAATTCCCAAATATTTTAATGAGAAAGAATATCTAACAGAACACTTAAATCAGGTGGGCATTTCAGATAGGGCAGTATTACTCACCTCAGGTCAGACTGTGGGATAAGAACATGTCCCATAGAGAGCATGCCCAGACCTCCCAGCTCTTTAGGGGTGTAGAATACCACAGGTGGAAAACGGCTAGGCATTTTGGAATTCAGACCAATTTTGATTCGAGTCTGGATTTTATTCTCACACTTCACCAGCAAGTCAAGCAGCTCCTGAGTATTTACAACAGCTTCCCGGAAATATGTCATCAAGCCAATCAGAGCTGTATTCCATTTATTGACAATCTAAAAAGGAAGGCAAAGGATCAGTTCTCAGCTCGTTCTTCAAGCATCTGCAGGAAGGTTTGTCACACAGCTCAGTTCCACCTTACCTTAGTGAAGGTTGTAGAGCCAGATGCCATGAGGATCTGCCTCACTCTGTTGTGAAATCTCTGCATAGACTCGTCGTCAACGCGCAGGAAGCACTGAGCTGTGCGCTCCTTGGTGACCTGCAAGAGCACAGGGCTATGGGTCACTTTCAAAGCACAGGAAGGGAAGAGTCTAAGCAGTTTTGGGTCCTCCCTTATCACTCTCCAATGATTTCCCATCCCTCACAGGAAATAAAGCTCCCAAATTCATTTTAGTTCTACCCGTCGATGTGCTCAGCTACACAGCTGCCCAACACACATTGCCAAGTACTCCCCCAAGACAGGTACAAGCCTTGCTTTGATGCTGGGTACAGACAAGCAGGGATTGCTTTCCCAGCCTGCCAAACTCTCCCCCTACCTCATTCTGCAGGTTCCAGACACCATCCTTGTGGGTGAACTCCTCATAGCTGGTGCGGCATTTGGGCAAAATGCGGCACTCAAAACCACACATGTTGAACAGCAAATTGGGGTTATCCTTGCTGTAAACAGACACGAAGCTGTTCTCCCACTGCACTGTGGTGACGGATCGAGGCAGGCGGTTCTTGATATCCCAGAATACAGCACGGCCACTGAAACAGAAGGCATGCACAGTGAGGCCAGGCCCTGAAATTAAGGTGAAACGCAAACTGGACGAGTTCTCACTGCTTTCTCATCACTATGGTCTCTCACATCAATCACTCTCTGTCAAAACTATGACCACAAACCTCCTCATCTCTTCTTCCTTTCCTGAGTACCTGCCTGTCAACCTTGACTATTTATTTATCACAACTAATTTTCCCCACCACTCTACTCCTTGTGTTTCCAGGCTGCATCACTTACAGGTTGACATCATGCTTCATGAGGCGCATCCGAGCATCCCGAGGCCAGCACTTCTTATTGTTGTAGCCTACAATGTTCTCGTTGTTGGGATCTGGATGCTCTGTCAGGTACCGTTGAATCAAGTCCCTTGCCTCATCTGCTGTAAACCTGGAAATTAACAGAAAAGGATCTGTGGTGACACAAACATCTTCCTCAGATGGACTGCACACACAGATAAGCACCTGGAGAGCTCTCACCTGAAGAAGATGTGAATGCGGTCGATGTATCTGCAGAAAAGGCGAATGGGATGGGCCACCTCAGTTGCAATGTCTTGGAAGCTGAGGAAGTCATTGGGCATCTGGGGAGGTCCAGCCATTTCACTGGCACGGTGCAGACCCAGCACCAGCAGGTCCATCACAAGCCCATAATACTGGACAATGAAGGAAGCAAACTGCAATCCACGAATAATCCCATAGGAGTTTGTGTGATTCATGTCCTGAGGAAAAACAAGTGTGAGAAACCTGACTGTCACAAACCCCAGAAACATTTATCTGAGCAGCTGCTTTTCAGCAGGGCCCAACAGGGTTTTCTTAATCCCTAATCACCTCTTTCCTCAGCAAGTCTTGTATCCCAGTTCCCCCTTCAGCACCACCACCACCACCCACGGGTCACAAACCACTCAATTACACAGACCACACATTTTCTGACAGTAATCATCACCTTGTAGTTGATCACCACGTTGTTTTTTGCTGTCATGTAGTCAGCAATGTTGTGATCAACAATAAGACGCAACAGCCTGTTGAGTAACGTCAGGTCAATCTTCTCATACATCTTCTCAAATCGAGATTCCAGCATCACATTGCATTCACCTTCACTCGTTTCCCAAACATCTTGCAGATTATTAATGCCTGAGGAGACAAATAAACGTGTCATGTTACACGACGTGGAAGATTTGAGTGCAGAAGCAGCTTTCCAGGCATGAAAAGTCAGCATATTTTCTGTAGTGTTTTTCAGCCCCTTTTTTCCTTCCAGTCTACCCAGAAGTTGGAACAGAAATATGTAATCAAACACAAATGTTACAGAATTTCTCTTCCTCCAGTGCTAACCTACAAAATACAGCCTCAGAGTGCAGCAGCAAATTGTATTACTGCTGCAAGTATGAAAATTCAGCTTTTGAGTGCACACTTTAGCAGCAAGCTCCTGATAAAAAAAAAAACCTCATTTTACCATGGAACACAAGACCCCACTAACCTTGGCACCACTTGTACACTAGCAGCGGAGGAGGTTCAGTGTCAGCAGGCTTGATCCAAGGAGGGAAGAGTCTTCTTTTATCAGCCTCATACCACAAGTACTGATCCAGATAAGCATCTGTGATTTTCTCCAAGGGCTCAACATCATAAACAGGAACCAGGTGGCTGTAGAGATCCATGAACTCAATGCCAACCTGGAAAAGAGAAGGTAAATCTGAAGCCTATACCTGACAGAGAACACTCTTGATAGCCTTGCTGCCATTTTGTACCTGAACACAGTGCAAGTTTTTTTGTATTCTCTGGTTTTCACCACAATACTTACCTCCTTGAAGGCTCTCTGAGTTAAAAGGTGTCGTTTGATTCTGGACAGAGCTTCATGAGGATTGTCATAAGCCTGTTCAATCAAGCCCAGCTCCTCCCTCTGTGACTGATTCAGGCGAGATTTCACACTGAAAGTGAGAAAGAGCAACAGTTTGTGCACTCAAGCACAAACAAATATCTGCTGCATTCAACTGATGAAAGATAAGTGTTCAATCAGTTGCTCAAGACAAGATCTCTAATTCCTCACAATTCACAGTCAGCCCCAATTGGCAGAGTACATTAAGAATGCCCAAGCAGCCTTGGCAGTACCACAACCTTCAGCCTCAACCTGCCCATTCTGGATAAATGTTATGGTGTACTCAATTCCAGGAATAATGGAGAACAAAATAGTTTCAGAAGCCTTACCCAGAGCAGATGTCTGACTCTTGAGAGAAATCAGTCGCTTCCCAGTGCTTACCTGTAAGCTTCCTTCAGCCTCTCCAGGGCCAATATGAGCAACTTGGTATCGTGCTTGTAGGACAATGGGGGGAATGGAATGGGTGAGAACCTCCTGCTTTCCAGCCAGTGCACTGTGGTTGTGTACACAGCAACGGCCTCTTCTGCGGTGATATAAGGCCCATCCTGCACAACCACAACACCATGATTAGTCAGTGAAAGTTTGCCTGTGGAAACAGCACCAACTTGGGCAACTTCAGGCAATACAGAAGTACCTTCAAGTAATTATGCTGCCGTTCCTGCTCAGCTTTTAAGTAGAGTCTGGTCAGCCGGCCCAGATTCTTCTTACAGACAGTCTTGTCCACGGTGGCACCCCGACGGATACGCTCTCTGTTGTAGTGAGCTGTGTTTGTCCACCAGTCAGCTTTTGCCTTCACATACCTCAGGATCATGTTCTCAATAGGAGTTGGCAGCCCGGGAACCTGGGAAGTGAGAAGTAACATCAGGGCAGAAAGAGCAGGAGCCTTTGTAAGAGCAGTTCAGCCTGACAGATGTTACAATTGAAAGAAAGGCCAAAAGAGGGACTTACCTTCCAGGGGATATTGGCCTTCCAGCACCGCCAAGCCTCACTCAGATGCTGCAGGATAGTTCTGGCTTTGTTCTGTTTGATCCCTTCTGGCATCATGTCCAGAATGTCATGCATAACAGCTGCCCTCAGCTCCAGGTCAAAGTGAGACTCCACACGCTGCTTTGTGACAGTCTTTGCTACACCCTTTGAGTGACGGCCTGCAAAAACCAAAATACTTCAGCACTTCAGCCATTACTGAGCAGTGCTGCACTTCTTTGTACTAAAGGAGCATCCTCCAGAAACATGCAGGATGCCAGAAGTTGTTCAACTGCTACACCATTGGAGAGGTTGGAATACATGATCAGGAAGCTACTGACTCCAGAGTGCTATGGATCAGGGAATCCCATTTCCATTTGGAAACTATTGTGGATATGCTGGTGTTGTAAGAGCTCTAAACAAGACAACAGCCATTGGGACTGATGTGGAATACAGACACAAACTATCACTTGAACGAGAAATCTGGAGTTTAAGCTGGCAAGCAAACAGCATTAATCTTTACCAGACACCCCTTGTGTCCAAGATTTACACAATGTGCTGACCTTCAAACTGCCTGGCCAGCAGATTCCCCAGCCAGCGTTCCAGCAGTGGCGTGATGCCCCTCATGAAAAACAGCCACACTCTCCAGCCTGGAGCCCAGAAGCCACAGCCTGGACCTTTGCCCACAGGCCCCTGGAAGAAGAGAAACATGGTAACAACAACTCATTTGCTGACACTCCAGAACACCTCTCTGGTTGGTCAGTTCACCTGGGGTCACCACCCCACTGGAAAAGTGGAACTTACTGTGTTAAACCTGTAGTAGATGAGATGTTTCAGGTCCTTGCACATACGAATCTGCCTCATTAGTTTGTACTTGTATCTGTACATCCCTGTCAGCTGACCAACATGGGCAAAGATGTACTGCAAGCCATCTGCTAACTGAAACACAATGAACACAGTCAGAGATAACAATAAATGCTACACACACTGCCTCAAGAAGCCAGGCTTATTCTGTAACTAGGAGTAGAGTGCATCAGGCTGCCGAAAGCTCCTACCAGTCACTCATGAGATAACCAATTCATGTAAGCTACGATAACAGCAGAATTTCACACAACACTGCGTGTTTTCTCCACTGCCTTTTTCTCCAAAACACTGCAACAATCAGTCATTTTGTGCATCCTGTATGAGCCCACCCTGATATTCCTTCTCTCAACTTCCCCTCCCCACCTTTAAAAGAAAAGAAGAAAGAATCAGGCCTACCTGAAATGCATCTACATTTCCAAGTCTGTACTGGACGTGGCTGTCCACCACCAATTTAGTCAGCCGCAGAACCTCTCTGCACAAATGGAAAGCATTACCAAAACGGGATTTTTTCCTTTCCTGGGAAAGAAAGAGATTCAGCATTTCTGTAATAATGTTGCCTAAGAGTCAAACAGCTCCAATTTAATCTGTACAACAACAGAACAACTGAGTCACTGTGGTCAGTATTACCACATTAGCTACTACTTAAATCTTCAAGTAAACATTACTGTTAAGCACATGGGTTGTACCTTAGTGGTGAGGGTCTTCACTGGCTTCAGGTTAAAGTTGTAATCCAAGTGAAGGTAGTTCAGGTTCTTTCTGTGGATCAGCAAGTTCAGCATATTGTAGCCCTGGCGACACACCTGCAGGCCTACTTCCACCCAGTCCAGCTTCGTTGACTGGAAAAACTTTGTAGCCTTGAAGGAGCGGAATAGGTACCTGAAGAGAGAATAGTCTTTAATTAGCTGTATCCCTTACACAGCTCAGCAGTTCCCCAACTGAATAGGTCCAATTTACCTCTTCTTCTGGGCCTTAGGGGGTCTGTGCTTGAGGGCATTTAAAACATAGTATTTCAGCAGCTTCTGATAGGAGACTCGTACTTTCACTGGCTGGCCAGCTGGGCAGTGCTCACGATACCTAGGGGTGAAAAAGACTTTAAATTTTCAGATAACTTATATTCCTTCAAAAATGAGTCTACAGACTATCCTAAAATCTCTAGAAACCAGGCAAACTTCACAAGATCACTTTTTTCTCCACTGTAACATACCATTAATATTAATATCACAATCACTAGAATAGTCCCCACAGGAAGAACTCACCAGTTCTTGACCAGTGGGATGTCAAGAGCTCTCCGAGTCCTACCAGACCTCAGATTGAATGGCCGTGGGGCCCACAGCAGGGCAATGCCATTGGCTGTGTTGTCTGTGTACAGTGGGGTATCCTTCAAGAAAGGTTCCACAAACTCTGGTAACTCAAACTCTTCATCATCATCAGGCAGCGGTTCCTGACTCTGAAACCAGAAACCACACAACACTTGTTTCCTGGATGATTCAGTGCTTCAACTTAGTTTTCTAAGTTAATCGAGTAAAAAGCATTTATTTCTTGTCAGGGAATAAGTGCAACAACGCTGATTATCTGAGAAGCAAAAAGCACTCTACAAGGTGTCAACAGGCAGAATTACCTCTGGCTATCTGTCAGAAGACCATAAAATAACACTGCAATTTAGGCACTGAACTTTATCCTAGAGAGCACAGGACACAGCTTTGAGCAATTACAGAACACAGAAAACAGCTGATAACTGCATGAGGTTTTTCTTTGTGAAAGGGCTTGTGCTTTCTCCTGAAATAGGTATGCATCTATGCCGTTATCAGAAACAAGGTTACAAAAAGATGCTAAAGTCCCATTGCCTCCACACGTTTTACTGTAGGTTCTCCTGGACAGTGACTCACCTTAACAGAATGTCTGTGTGAGATGGGGTTGATCAGCGGATCGAAGTAAAAAGCTGGGAGATCAGGATCTTCTGTTTTAATGAAAACAACGTTTGGAGTATGATACCTACAACACATAACAAGTATGAGAGCATGCTGGTGGCTTCTCCCTCCTGTCCTCACCCTTGAGACTGCTGCACTTACCAAGTCAGGTGGACATGGTGGGGAAGGTTATTGTACAGGTATGGGAAAGCAATTTTGTACTCTGTCCTGATTGGCTGCCTGATGATAATTTTGTTGATGTCGTTAAACTCATTCCAGTCTTCATCCCTCAAAAAAGGAAAAAAGAAATTGTCACCCAAGCATTTGGGGAGACAGAAAGATAAATATTCTTGACCAAAGATGCAGTATCAGTGCCTTTCCTTTAGCTTATTCTTCACAATAAGAACCACTGTCCAAAGCAACAAGCATATCACAATGCTAAAAAGAGCAAATGCTCAGAATTAACTAACCCAACAAAAGGTACATGATAACAGATCAGTGACCCTCATGATCTTTTCCCAGGTAACTGCCTATCTTTACTCCGAGATTTAACACTTACTGCAGATTGATGTCTCTAACAAGAGGCTCAAACTTGGGACCTCCAGGAATAGCCATGTTCAGCGCCTTGGAAGTGAAAAATGCTTTCAGATCAAACAAATAGAAATAGTTGTCATCCACAAGATCAGTGAGCAGCTGATTGGCCAGACGATACAGTGTGGACATCATGGGCAGAGTGAACTGCCAGCGCTGGTAGGTAGAACCATTCACATACCTGCAGAGAAACAAAGGGGCATAGGGCACTCATTACACAGCCAGAAGACAATTGGTCCTTTACCTTTCTGCTGTTTGCAGAAAATATTAAGGACAGCTAACTCTTGTCCCCCTCTAGACAGAAAAGTAAAATTTACAGGCTTACTGAATATTTCTATGGACTACAACTGCCCGGCTCCCCTCCATCTCCATATCCAAACTAACACACCAATGTCTGACAAGATTCAAGAGCCTCCAGTGTGCAAGCACACTCTATATTTAATATATAAACTCAAATAAAAACTAGATGATCCAGGTTTTCATCTTTATGGTGTGGCAAGAAACATCAGATTTTTACCTGCCTGGACAGAGAGGCCTTGATTGCCTTCCCTCAACACTGAAGACAGAGGGATGACTTTAAGCAGTCAGATTCCCTCTCCTATCCTTGAGGGAAGATCTTCTCATCCCACCAACATCACTCATAGACCAACATTATACAAGCAAAAGTAATGCACTTTTGCGTACGTGTAATTTACAGAGTGCATAAAGATTTTGTTGTTTATTTTCTTAAATCCCCACAGTGAACTGTGCTACCAGGCAGGCACATACTTTCTATTGTCTTTCAATGGCTGATGGTCATAGAACCAGTCCAGCACTGGGGCATCTTCCTCCGGATCCAGTTCAAGCTGAATTGCTTCCAGAGGCTCCACATCTAGAATGTTATCAGCATAATCCAGAGGAGGTTCTTCATCATCAAATGGGGGAAATCTCATCCTCTTGAAGTGACGTCTGTCCCTTTTCTCTCGCCTCATCATAATCCACATGGACCTGGCAGAAACCAGAGACCATTACACCCATTTATTGTTGATGCACAGTTATTCACTCACAGTGTCCCTCGAGAGTTAAGGAAAAAGCACTTACCCCCACTGTGCAATGTACACTGGTTCTATAACCCAGGGAATCTCATTCACAAAAGAGATGGCTCCTGTGATGTGATACAGGACTGGAACATCTCTGATTTGCTCCCAGGGCATAGGCATGTTCTCCAAGAGCTTCAGAACAGCGTGAGGCATGTACTTCAGAGCACTACAACCAGAAATCAAGGAAGATCACAGCTGGAAGGCATCTCCAGAGAACAGTCACCTGTCTGCAGCAAGTTCAGTTACCTGTATACCTCCCACTTCTAAAAACTGCTCAGCTAACCTGCTCATAAAAGCCTCCAGTGATGAACCCACAAATTTTCTTTACTATTCTTCTGCTTCACAGATTCCACTACCAAAAGGTTTTTTTCTACTGGTTGGCTTCTGAGGTATTGTTATAGATTAAAAACTTTCAAGAATAATAATACTAAAAAATATTGAATGAGTTTTTATGGGTAACTGTACATTAACACAACAGACTGTGCTTTGCACATGACAGTTCTCTGAGCCCAAACAACAGAGAAACACCCACAGAACATTTTAATAACAAAAAAAAAAAAAAAAAGATTAGTTCATAATCTCCCCCCAAAACCTCTTTCAAGCAGTATGCTACTCAAAACGATGCTTTTCTTTAAAAACTCCAAGGAACGACTTCATCAGCTTATCCTCTCCTGCACCCTGCTGACACCCTCGTGCTGTGATGCTGCTGTCTGAGCACAGCTGCCCCTGAAGCCCTGCGCTGAAGGCGCTGCCCCTCAGGGGGAGCTCCGTACCCCAGGTAGACGCGCTTGTCGTGGCGGAACTTCCTGTTGGTCATGTCACCGTGGTCGCGGATGATTTTCCGGACGTGTTCGGGAGGCATGTCCTCCTTCTGCGCGTCCACGAAGCCGAATTTCCTCTTTTCCGCATAACGCTTGGCCTGCAGTTGTTGCCACTTGCGGGCTGCGGGGACAGAAAAGCAACGGGACGGGGTCAGGCGCGCCCCGTTCGGCGAGGCGGGATGGGTAAAGGCCTCACGCACCTTTCTCCTGCAGCTTCTCCTCAGACATGTAGTCGGGCAGCGGCGCCATCGGGGTCGGCACCGGCGCGCAGCCGCCGCGGTACGGGAAGACGGCGGCCATGGCGACGCACCTGCGGAGAGGGAAGAACGGGCTCAAAGCGGGATCGCGGCTCCCACCGGACCCTCCCACGTCCCTGAGGCCCGCCCCACCCGCACACACCGATCGCTCCGACGTCCCGCGCTACCCAACAACAATGGCGGCGCAGCCCACCGCCACCGCGCCTGCGAGACCCGGATGTGGGCGGTGTGCGCAGCCAGAGGGCTCGTCCAATCAGCCTTCGGGCTGTCTGACAGACAGCGAGAACAGCCTATCAGAGCGCGGAAAAGGCAGGAGGCGGGATCAAGTGCGGAAGAGGAAAAGAAGCTGTGCCTAGAGTACACTTCCGGTTGAATGCTTTTTCCTTTCCGGTCCCGCCCTCTGCCGGTTTTGATTGGTGGAGAGAGATAGCGGTGACAGCACGACGCCGGCTCTGGTTGGACAATCAGACCCAGCTGTGAGGCCCAACAGCCCTGGGGGTGTGAGGCCGTCTGGGGTTTTCCTCGGGCAGCCCCCACCTCGTACCTGGGTTTCCCTTGTGAGAGAGAGGCCATCCCTTGTCCTTCTGCCTCTGCCCCCATAGGAGGGGAAGGTTCCTCTCCCAAAGGTGGGCCCTGTTTCCTTCAGGGGAGACATACAGGGCATTGACAAAGTGTTCCCATGCTCCAGGCTGTGCGGAGCTGCCAGGCCACCACTGTGAGACATCCCTGCAGGCCCCCAGTGTGAGGCATTGGCGTGGCAGCAGGAATGTGGTGACAATCGAGGCCTTGAGCAGCAGTCACAGTGTGGGCAGCCAACACTGCTGACAGGGGCACTCTGAGCAGTTTCAGCCTCTCCCACAGCTTTCTAAACTGAATGAGTGGTTTGGGGGTTAAAAGTTGCCTGCTGTGCAGAGAGCACGACAGATCCGGTGGATTTCTCAAAGCAATTACTTGTAGCCCTGTGCGAGGTGGGCTCATACATGCTGCTGGGCTGATGGGAAGGGTTCAGTGTATGGGAATCAGTGGGAAATGTGAAGGGAAACAGCATTCAAAACTTCCAATTCCTTGTGCCAGGAAGGTGCCCAGCTTTGCTGCACACAGCATCAGGCATGAGCCAGCACACTGTGTGTTTTTATCCCAGAGCAAGGAGATGGAGGACAGGAAGCCAGTGACACCTCTGGAGCAAGCTGGGATGCAGAGTTTTTCTTTCCCTCTAAGCCTCTTCCACTTGAGCTCTTTCATTTACCATTTATTGAAAGCTTGTGTTAGTAAGAGCTCTTGCTGCTGCTTGAGAGCATTACATCGGGCTCTGCAGCAGGACTTCTGGTTCCTCATAGATGCCCATATCTGGCCCATCTGAAAACATCCACGGGAAGCAACTATCACACACCATCATCCTGGTCTGCAACTCACGCACTCCCACACTCATTTATGGGGAATTAAAACATCTGGGAACAAAACAACACTAGAAAAGCTCCAGTTGTCTGAAGTTAGCAGCAGTCCCCAAGTATGGCACTGTAGCTCACACTGTCCCTAGTCCAGCACCAGCAGCATCTGACAAGGACAAGTCCAAGCCTTCATCTCTCACCTGGCACAATCTCATCGGGGAGAACTAATGAGTGCAGGATTTGGCTTTTACCAGCCCTGGCCTCAAGGGTAAAGCCTTGGAGCTTCTCTTGCCTTGTGCTGTCCCATGGGAAGTGCTGGAGGTAGCACAGAGTCCCTTAGGCAATAGGACACTGCAGGGTGAAGCACCTAAGAGGTTAAAAACACACAGTGGTGTTTGCATATCCAGAAAAGCAATGGGGAAACAATGCTCTTCTCCCTGCTCCCTTCTCAGCGGTGCCTCAGGGCTCTGAGAGCCTTCAGGGCTTCTCTGAGCAGCTCCTGGTTGTTCAACCACATCATCCAAAGGTGCTGGAGAGCAGAGTCCCAATGCCTCGTCCACCAGCACCTTCTCTGCCCAGGATCCACAGCCACAAGTCCAAGCAACGCTGAAATAGCCATTCTTATTCCCCACAGCTCTTTGCTGTCCTCCTCCATGAGCTCATAGCTGCTCAATGCTATTTCTCCTTCTCCCTGCGCGTGTCCCAGCTGGACTTGAAGAAATCACTACGTAGCAGGCGGTAGAAGAGGATGATGTTCATGGGAGTCATGATTGCCATGCCAACTGTGCCCACAGTGTATGTGGCCAGGGGCACGTGCTGCCGGTTGAGGAACAGCCAGCGTGTCATCCAGGCCAGTGTGGCAATGCGAAACACCACGTAGGTGCCCAGGTTGATGATGCTGTTGAGGCGGTAGCAGGTGGTGTGCACCAGGTCAGCCATGAGCAGGATTTGGCGTAGGTGGAGGAAGATGGAGTTAATCTCCACCAGTAAGGCCACAAGGGCAAAACCCACGTACTGATGGAGCAGCACTGCAATGCCAAAGCAGACAATCACCTGAGAAAGAGAAAGAAGAGAGGTTAAGCACAGGCACTGCTTGCTGTACAGCCCTTCATGCTCAGGCACAGTATGAAGCAGAGCTGGAAACAGTTATCATGTCAGAGCCAAGCCACTGGTCACCACTTCACACATCTCTGCAGCCCCATAAACAAGATAAAGTCTCCCCACCATTGCACAAAAGTTTAGTATGTTGTTATTTTCCAGCAGAGCAAGTGGGAAACATTTCTATAAAGAGGAAACCCAACAGCCAGTCCTAACCCTGCTATTATGGCCTGAGGCATGCAGTGGATGGTGGCCCAGCAGGTTTTTCTGCACACTGCGGTAGGGAGGGAGATGTGTAGCCCAGGGCTAGAGCTGCTGCTGGCTCAGAAATCCTCCCCAAAACAGGTACACTGCAAGGATTACGTGGCTTTGCTGCAAGACAGCCCTTGTGAACTCCCATCAGGAAGCTTTGGGATGCCTCAGGAGGGCAGAACAGCTACAACTCCTGCCCTGCATCCTCCCTGTGGTAACAGGGGACAGGCTCTGCCTGCCTGTGCCTTACACCACTCAGACTTTTCTTCAGTTTATACCATTAATGCTGCTCTGTGTATTGGTTCTATAATGAGATTATCTGCTTGCTAAATCACTGTCTCAGCCTGAATTAGCTCTATTGTGTGGATGACCTTTTGACTCATGAGTGGCTTGCAGAGTTGCAGGGCTGAAAATCACCTCCCCCAGCTGCGTCCCACCACCACCTCTTCTACTGTCCCTGCCAGGACCCTGCAGAATTCTGTGCTCCCCTGCAGCCTGCTGGAAAATTAAGGTAGTGGATCTGTCTGTTCTTACCTTGCCTGGGCATTCCCCAGACCCACTCCCACCCAGCAGACTCACCACGGAGTGATGGAAGAGCAGCTCCCAGGACTGGTGGAGTTTCTGATTGCATAGCATGTCCACAAAGTCTTCTAGGAAATAACCTGGGAACAGAGAGGCTATAAGCAAGGAAGGGGGTGGCCAGGAAGTTCTGTAGGGCAGCACTTGGACCCTCACTCGTGTTAGTACCCTAGGATTGGATCCCAATTCCTTGCAGCATGGAGGATTTATTGCCACCAGAACAACACCACATCAGCATTTCATGTGCTTAAACCTCCTTGCTGAGCCACAGCAGTGCTGGGGATCTTGTTAGCACCAACCACGTGGCTGGTGATGGAAACTCAACAAGGTGACAAAGAGAGGGATGGCCATGGGACTCAAAACTCCTTGAAAGTTCAGCACATGGATTTGCAGGGAAGTACATCGATTACATAACACAGGCAATTTTGGGATGCTCCAAGCCCTGGCTGCCTGATGAGGATGGTGATGGGCAGCTCAGTACCTCCCAGCTCTGAGTGTGTGGGCACAAAAAGGAGCCTCTGTCCTTGCCAAGAATAAGGCAATTGTCTGTGATGCCTGAGACGTCGCTGCCCAGGACGTGGGTGGGGGGCTGGCATCAGGCACCAATGGGGACCCCTGGGAAACATGTTCCCCCACCTCACCTACAGATACAGCCACCAGGCTGTGTGCCCCAGGTGGGTGTGTGCCCACCAGGTCCTCGTGCAGCCCAGGGTAGAGGCAGAACCTGTGGGGAGATGGGCTGTGAGTGCCAGGCAGTGCCTTTGGCCCCCTAATTCCCTTAGGGCTTCCTTCCACTCTGCTCAGTGGGCACTGCTGATGCACTAGAACCCTTCTTTCCCCTTTGCCTCCCCCTCATAGCCATGTTATCTTCCTGTCCTCCACGAGTCTCCCTATCACCTGCTATCCCAGTATCCCCTCAGTTCCTCCTCCATCCCTCTGTGCCCCAGATTACCTCCCCACCTCCACATCATCCCTTCCCCAACATCCCCCTGTGGTTCCATCCACCCATCCCATTACCCTCTAGGATCCTCTCCCCAACACTCCCCCAGGATCCCATCCACCCCGTCCTCATTACCCCCTAGGATCCCATCCATCCCTTCCCCAACACCCTCCTAGGGCTCCATCAACCCGTCCCTACCCCTCCCCCGAAGCCCTCCCGACGCCCCTTCCCCCTCCCCATACGCACAACCACAACCTCCCTCGTTGTCCCCTCGGCCCTACGTTCCCATCGCGGTCCCTGGCTGTCCGATCCCGGCTGCTCACCCCGCCAGCGCCCCGCCGCCGCTCAACACGCTGTGTGCCAGCGACGTCCAGATGTTCCGCCACTTCCAGCGGTTTCGCCGAGCCGAGGGCGGCGGGGGCATCAGCCGCTCCACCCCGCGGTTCAACAAGCGGAAAGCGGCGAAAGAACCGGCGACCAGCAGCAAGTCCGGCCCCAGAGCCATGGGCATCCGTTGCCTCCCATGGGGGACACCGAATGCGCTGACCGACGGCTCCGCCTCGCCCCGTAGCCCCCGCCCCGGGCACCGGCACCGCCCCGGGCATCGCGTCGCCTCGCCCCGTTACCGGGTATCGCCGTGTTCCAGTCCGGAAGTGAGGAGAGGGAAATGCAAGAGTGAAAGAAGAGAGAGGGGCTGGGGATCCCGGCACCAGAACTGGGGACACCGGGAGGTGGGGACATCTGGAGACGGGGAAACCGGGATGGGGACAGCGGGTGATGAGTACACCTGGAGAGGGGGACACCTGGAAAGGGGAACACTGGAAGCTGGGGACAGGGACACTAGGAGCTGAAGATGCCTGGAGATGGGGATATCTGGAGACAGGAACATCTGGAGGGTGGGAGACTGGGAGATAGGGACACGTTCCTCATCCTGCTGAGGTTCCTCCTGCACCCCGGTGGCACCAGGGGACTCAACAACCTCCACCTCCAATGCAGTGATGCTTCACCCCGAAGTATTCCTGGTGCTTGCCCCACTGTCCCGTCCCTCACTATGGGTGCAGACCCTATGCAAACACCAGTTCTCACTGTGGGTTTATTGACCAAAAAGCTCCAGTTCCTCTGCCAAAAAAAAGAAATATAAATGCTGCACCCACCGCACTGCTGCCCTTCATCCCTTTGTCCTACATCCCATCCACGAGCAGCTCCCTGCAATCAAGACACCCCAGATCTGCTCCGTGTAGAAATTCGGGGTCAATATCTATGCTTTCCTCAGCTCCATCCCACCAAGGCACTGCTTTTCCTGCTGCTCACGGTCTGATGATCTCTCGTTGCTTTTTGATGTCTCCACCTGGAGCAAGGATGCCACGCAGACCTTATTCAGATGAATCACTGCATACACACCGAGTAATGTCAGGGGCTGCCTCTCCTTTCAGGTATTAATTTGGGAGGAGATCTTCTGTTTTGCTTAAGTACAAAAGCGTGGAGTCTGAGCTCACCGTCACTGCTCTGCCTGGGGCAATGGGCACTGAAACTGCAACAAATGATGGGCTGATGGAAGAGATGTTGCAGAGGGAATAAATCAGTGTCAAGAGAAAGGGGTGAGATAGTCCCTGCTGATAGGAAAGCATCTCATGCTGCAGAAATTTGCTTAAAAGCCAGAAAAACAAAGGAATTTTATCACAGTTGAGTGGAGGGAGAGACACTGCTTGGAGTAATCCACAGACCCAGTGCTGGGGAGGTTATATATAACCTCGTGCATTAGGACCAGAGGGATCACACAGGCTAATCAGCTGTGGGAAAGCCAAGCACAGAGCTCATTCTGCTTAGCATAAAGGGATGCAGAGGGATGGGTGCATTGCCTGCACCCAGATGGAGCTGTACACCTGCTGGGCTGCCCGAAGTACCAAGTAGGAAAATCATTTACTGACAGTGTTTTAGCCTCAGAAATGCTGTCTCTTTCTATGGGGAAACTCTGACCCTGCAGTGCCCCCCTGAAACGCTGTGGGTTTGGCACAGCCTGTCCTGGCTGTGACGCTGCCCCACGTGCTGCTTTGTTCTCTGGGTTATGAAACACTTTGGCCCCGTTCAGGAATAGTGAACGTGTCTCCGGGCACTGGAGGGCTCTCACGGCCACTTCCTCGTAGGAGGAATTTAAGCTCTGATAAGGGCACCTCTGGCTCCGGGACTCTGATCCCACTGCTGGAGCACCACCAGCAGCCACACACATTCTCTCTTTCAGCTACTGTTAGCTTTTTAGATTTTCCTTGATTTTCCAAAGACTTGCCATGGGATTTCCTACAAAACCCCTATTTTCAGCCTTGACAATGCTTTCCTCCCTCCTTCTGCAGCGATGCCGTTAACCAGAGATACTTTGAGTGACAGAAGTTCCCAAGTCCGGTTCCAAACAATCCCCTGACATCGGACCGGAGCCCCAATCCCCCTCCATGCCCCGCACCGGGCTCGGGCAGGGACAGGCGCTGCCGCCAGAGGTCCCCGCACACCCGCGGAAGAGCCGCTCAGGGCGACGCGCTCCGAAAGCGCTCAGCATCCATCCGCACCTTATTTGGAGATATTGCCTTTTTTCACTCAGATTTAGTGAAGTTTTCCATCAGTCCCTTCGAAAGCCTCATTCTGTGCCGGGTCAGCTCACACCGTACCGCTCCCAGCGGGGCAGGGGCTCCCTACGGAACTCGGCCATCCCGTAACGCTGTGGGGACACAGCTCGTCCCACGGCAGGGACTTCACAGCAGCAGCTCCTGACACCCCAGGTCCCTCTGGCCAAAGCTCTGCTCCCGTTGTTGGGAAGCTTTGCTCCCTTCATCTGCTTTTCTCCAGCCAGGGGATGTAAAGCCTGTCTGCTCCTCTTGGCTTGCAGATTGTAATAGTTGTCATCTTCTTTCCTCTCCAAAGTGTGTCACTGCTCTGCTGGCCCATAGGAAGTCAGATGATGCTGGAAAGCTCTGCATCCACCACTCATCCCTCCCTTTCTACCTGATGGTGAATGGTGAAGCCCAGTCCTTATTGCTATGCCAGACCTGAATGCTCAGGAAGAATACATGAAACAGCACAGATGCTGATTTTTACCCTATGAGCAAATTAATTCCTACTAAATATTTCCTTTTTCATGCCTTCTCCCCCTGTAAGCTAAACACGCTTTCCCTGCTCAGTTTACAGTCCTCAAGCTTAAGCCATATCTGAAGCCATATCTGACAGATATTGATGTGCTTTCTGGTGACATTGTTATGGGATATTTATGACCCCATGCTTTTGTTCTTTTTTTTTTTTTTTTTGCAGTTCACACAGGTTCAGAATGAGCCCTGCGAGGTGCAAGCACTCCCTCCATGCACATCACATGTTGCAGAGCCCACTCAATCACTCCTGCATTGCAAATAGATCTTCACAGCTCCTGCTGCTGCCAGCTGCACAGCTGGGCACGGGGTATGCTCCCTCCTGAATTCTCTCATTATTAATATCACAAACCAAACTGCTCTGAGCACGGTGTCCCATTAATCATTTTAGCTCTGCTGCCTCCCCACCTCGCTTGCTCTCCGTTCTTTGGAGATGTGTGCTGCAGGGAAGAGCCAACGTGAGCACGATGGGGATGAGGACACATCTGCACATCCACAGCTGCATTATGGCATGCCAGAGCATGCAGCAGGGGCTCAAAGGGAGGACAGGCCTAACAAAGAGCCAAAAGATGCTTACAGAGCACCTTACCAATGTGACATAACATCCTATTCCCTGAGTCTCCCAGGGATGTATTGCATGGTCCTAGGAGTGAGCTGTCAGAGCAGCATTCTACAACAACCCCAAATTATGCTCAGTGCCCTTCCCAACCTTCAGAGCAGGATGAGATCCCTTCACCACCACCTTTGCACCAGGTGGGGATTCTGCTTTGCTTTTCGTTTTGCACGAGCCCTTTGCCAGGCCGTTGGGTTGCATCCAGCAGCCTCTCAGCCCCACAGTGTCAATGCCACCAGGCAGCACTGCGTCCCACCTGGCTCTCACCCCTGTACCTTTGCACACTGCAGCTCCCATCCCCGAGCAAACACTTCCCAGCCATTTCTGCTGAGTCAGAGAATGCCTCTGTGAGGGCCGACGCCGCTTCTCCACGTGGGAATGCGCTCCCGGGGAATAATTACAGGGAGTTTAAACAGGGCCGTTTGGCAGCCAAATTGCTTCACGCTCAGGCGCCCGGCCAGTGAGGCAGAGCCCAAAAGCTGCTTTTTGGCACTGTGAGAAAACACTCTGCACCTGCACCCATCGTGGGTGCGCAGCACCCGTGGGCTGGGAGCGCTCCTGGCATCGCAGCACCCAAAGTGTCTTTGCTGCTCTGTGGGCCCAACAGAGCAGAGCACTTTGCTGGGAGCAGTTGTATACTTACTGAGCATCCATGTGCACATCCTCTTTTCAGGGCTGTGCCCAAATCCAGGAGGATTTTCAGCCCCCCCTGTGCTGGGTTTGGAAGCACGTTGCATGGCAGGATGCTGCTCCCTGTAATGGGGATGATGACAGAGCTGGGGATTTGTCCCCACTCTGCGTTTCGAGGCATATTTAAAGGTTTTGAAACATCTTGGCTGTGAAATAGAGATAAGAACCGGAGGAGACGCAAACAGCGGAGGCGTCACTCCCATTTTTTCACAGCTCCCACCCAGGCTGCAAAAATAGCACCATCAGCAGCACCCAACCCCGTGCAACACACATGGACACAGCGGTGCTGGGACACCCAGAAACCAACACATACTCACATAGGAGCACAGCAAAGCACAGCAAAACCAGCAGGCACTGAGCGAAGGCTCTTCCCACTGCAAAACAGGAGGAGCATCTCAGCGTTGACTCAGTTTATTTCCGAACGGGGTGCAGCCCTTAAACCACACCTGCCCCATCAGCCCTAAGTGCCCTTAATTCCTCGGCGAGCAGTTTCTAAACCTGAATTAAGAAGAAAAAAAAAAATTAAATAAATAAAAAGGAATGAAGTGGTGGAGTGATTGCAGTAATCAGATATGCCACGTCCCCGCTGCCGCCCATCGGCCGGGGGTGGTGGGCACGGCCAGGAGAGCATCGCCCAGCGTGGGTTGGGGGAGCTGGTTTTGGGGACAGACACACGGACTGGAAAGAGACACATGGACGGTGGCAGCTCCCGACGAGGCTGTGAGTATCCATCGGAGCTTTTTCCTGGGATGAGGGGTGGTGATGGGGGAATTTCCTGAGGTTTTGGGGCTGGTGGTGAAGTTGCTGCTGTCTGCCATCCACTCGCCCGTGGGAACACCACGAGCAGCTCTTCTATCTCCATGTTTTCCTCCAAAACAGAGTGGAAAATCTCCAAACACACAGCAAACAGCCAAGAGGCCGTACAACAGCAAGAACCAAGATTTGTTGCTCCTTTTTCATCCACTTCAGGCAGGGATTGCTGTTTTCATTACGATTATTATCTTAATTCCTTCTCTACTTACCCCAATACCACCTCATCACCAGCATGGGAGGGATTTTGGAGGTGCAGACCCTAGGGCAGGGTGGCTGCAGGTCTTATTGACAGCATCTCGCCCAGGGTGGCCATATATAATTTCAAATCATGTTGTTGATTTCTGGCACAACTGCTGGAAGTCTTCCTTGCTTACTCACTATACGAGCCGAGTTTAATGGGTTGCCATATGCAAACAAGATCTGGGTGAAGTCAGAGAAAGAATGGCTGAATGGATGAGTTCGGAGACCAAAAACTAAAATAAAATAGGGAAAATGTGTACTTTCTGCTGATCATAGCTTTTTTATTTCAGCTGAGCGTTGAACCCTCTGAGCGGCAGTGACTGCACATTTTGGGGTGGGATCTCAGAGGGACAGAGGCCGACCCCTCCCTGTGTCCATCAATATGGATTGCAGTGACACCGTCACCGCAGAGGTCTGCAAGGAGGATGACATTGGTGATGGAGAGTGAGTAGCCCATGGAGAGCCCACCACCATGAGCCACGCAGGCCGCAGGGCCAGCGTTGCCATGGCAACAGCCGCCATGTTGGCTGCCGCCATCTTGTTGGTGGAGGGAGCATCGCCATGGCTGTGAGGGGCTGATCCCCGCTCCCTGCCGTGCCCAGACTCTGTGAGGTGATGGTGGCTGGCTACCCAGTGCTGCTGGTGAGGAACAAGATGGAGTTCAGCGCCCTGGGCAGTAGGTGTCCACATTACGGCGCGCCGCTCAGCAAAGGTAGTGCTTATGGGGGGCAGTGGGGAGAAACCATGTTGGGGGGGAAGCTCTCACCAATTGGCTGTGGGGGGTTTTCTATTGCAGGGGTCTTGAGAGGGCACAGGCTGCGCTGCCCCTGGCACGGCTCCTGCTTCAACATCAAAACTGGAGATATTGAGGAGTACCCTTCTCTGGACTGCCTGCCTTGCTTTAAGGTGATATCTGGTCTCTTCCCCCCTGCTTGGTCCATGTCCCCTCTGCTACCCACTGCCTACAAGCATGGTGATTGAAAAGGCCATGCCCTGGTCACGGTGCTGGTCACACAGAGCTACACGTGGAATGACTTCAGGCATCCTACAGATCCTTTCAATCAACACCATCTGATATCCCTCACATCCAGAAAAGCTTGTGAGCTCCCCAGAACCAACAGGCACTCACTTGACATTCAAGAACCCTACGTGCTGCTCTTGATGCGTCAGAGATTGCTGTCCTCCAACAGCTCAACAGATCAGGACCATGAGTTCCTATTGATGCTGATCCTCTCTCCTTAGAGCTGGGCTCCATTATTTTCCACCTCTGCATCCCACATTCTTTTCCAACCAGACCCCAAATTTTCCGACAGCTCACTGTTACCAGGACCCCCAGACTCCTGCACAAGCTCTTAAGTCACCATTTGAACAGACTCACCCATGAGAGCTCTTATCACCACCCTATAAGTACAGTGCATAAATATACTCTTCTTCCTCCCCCAGGTAACAGTGGAAGATGGAAAGGTGTTTGTTACAGCCAAAAAGAAGGTACTGACCATACCTGCTGCCAGTAAGCACCATCAGCACCGTGGGCTGGGTACAATTTCATTGTCTCTCACTTTCTTCTAGGATCTTGAAAGCAGCCTGAGGGTGAAGGACATGAGCAAACGATGCCTTTTCAACCGGAACACCATGCTTCTCCTGGGGGGAGGTCAGTGAAGTGGTCTGTACCACATCCTCACCACAGACACTGCGAGCCACCAATCTCATCCCCAAGGAGGACTCATCTTCTTCCTCCCACTCCGTAGTGATGCATAACAGGGCTGAGATGAGCATCTCTCATAGGTGTGGCTGCCCTGACCTGTGCAGAGACACTTCGCCAAGAGGGCTTTACTGGCAGGATCATCATGGCCACCAAAGAGAAACATGCTCCGTATGACAAGTCCAAACTGAGCAAGGTTTGTCAGTGACAAAGGACTGTGTGTGAATGAGGGGCACAGCCCATGCTCAGAACCAGGTTGAGTGATCAGATGATCCATTCAGGCAAGGCAGCTATCAGGCAAGAAAAATAGGTGTCATTTCCAGCTAATGTCTCACTTCCTCCTGATCAGGGTACAGCATTAGCAAATGGTTTTATCCTCTGGCTGAGTTCTTCCCACTGAGTGTTTGAGGAGGAGCATGGAAGTGATGGGGATGGGACAGCACGAGTAGCTGTGATATGCTAGTGCAGGATTTACTTCTAATGCAAACCTACTTCCCAGTAAACTGCAAGAGCACTGCTGACTATAAGAACTGCTTTAATTTCATACTTCTGCTTTGCTTCCAGGAAATGAACTTAAAAGCTGAGGACATCTACCTGAGGAAACCTGAATTCCTGTGTGCTCATGGCATAGAGCTCTGGACAGAGAAAGAGGTGCAAAAGCAGCTGAGATCAGTCCTCAGTGTTCATGCCATGAGGAGGGGAATTGATGTGGCAGGACAGAAGTGTACCAGGGAAGTGCCTCCTTGATCTTTACCTCCTCTCTCCTGCAGGCAGTGTCAGTGGATTTCCAGAAGCAGAAGGTTCGCTTCATGGATGGATCCTCTCAGAAGTACAACCAGCTGCTCATTGCAACAGGTGCACAGTGAGTGCACAAAGCATTTGTCACATGCAACTTTTCTGATGGGTCAAAATGGTTCGTTTGTGGGGATTGGAGCTCTTCTAGAAACACACAAATGGGAGGGAATAGGAGATGATAGAAAATGATGGGATCAAATGGCCAAGAGGCTACATGGGGTTGTGTGCTCCCTTCTTATCATCCCAGTTTTATTTGCAATCATAAGCCATACCTGGATTCTCTCTCTTTCAGCTCCAGCTTCCTCAAAGTCCCAGGTGCAGACCTGCAGAACGTGTGTCATCTTCAAACCCCAGAGGATTCTAGCAAGGTCTTAGAGCTGGCATCTGGGAAGAATCTGGTGATTGTAGGAGCTTCATTTGTAGGTACCATGCTGGAGGGGCTATTAGGTCTTGAAAAAGTGGGCCTTGAAATGCACTTCTGCTGTGTGAACTTATTAATTAAGGGTCCTCAGGGAAGGGAGTCATCCACTGTCTGTCTTGGTCCCACACTGGAGTCCTGTACCTGGGGTGTTATGAGTTACACAGCAGAACCTTTCTCTTGATGGCCAGAAACGTTGAGCCATGTACAGTTCCTGGAGCAGGGCAGAGGGAAATGTGCCTTGTGAAAGGGTCTGCCAGAGAAGCTGGACTGTCCAGAAGCAAGGGGGTAAGGTACAGTAGGGAGCTACGCAGCCAGGAGCTGCTCTTTGTATTTCCTAATATCTGGGTCCATAGTGCACAAGAACAAAGTGAAATATAACAACCCATAAACGCAAAGAAAAGCAGTTAAGCATTGGCAATCCATCAGACCTGTTCTTGTCTGGAAGGGGTAAAGATTCCCCAGGAGGAGGGTGCAGGTTCCTACTTGCAGCAGACTTACCTGGGACATGCCATTCACTTGCAGGAATGGAGGCAGCTGCCTTCCTCTCAGACAAGGCTGCTGTCATCTCGGTGGTGGAAAAACATGAGTTCCCTTTCCAGAAAACGCTGGGTCCTCAGGTTGGAGGCGTTGTCTTGAAGGTTAGGAAAACCCAGTGCTATCCAAACAGCCCTGTTATCCACCACCACCACCCAGGAACTGCAGCCTGGTAGTGCCTGGCCACCTTGCTCAGAGCTCACATGTAAACCCCCAGCTTCCCTCATGCACACATTACATTTCCTAGCTCAGCCCCCTCCCTAAGCCCCATCTCATGCTGGTCCTAACTGGGATGGCAGAGCAGAGGCAGACTCCCAATGCACCCTGCAAATAAAACTTTCCAGCAGCACTGAGCAGCAGCTAAGCTGTTTGCCTGGGTTCTGGCTGGATGCTGCTGTTTTTACGAGCTTGGAATTTCCTAGTGAACACTCAAAGCAGCTTCCTCTTCCTTTTCAGATGCTGCAAAGTAAAGGAGTCAAGTTTTACATGAAAAAAGAACTCCACGAGCTGAAAGGGAAGGATGGAAAGGTCAGTCATGCCACTGAGGTCTCTGAACTTCTATTTTTAGGGGACACCCCCCTCAAATTGAGGTGTATCCCAGTGCCTATGTCTGGGGTAGCTCCTCCCATGTCTAGACCCTCATGTTTCCTTGCATAGTGCACAGTTCTGAGCTCAGAGGGCAACAGCATGCTGCTTTCCTTGATTTTCTCTTATGTTCCCAGCAACACACATTAGCTGGACAAGGTCATCTCAGCCTGAGGAAGAAAATAGAGAGCAAAGAATAAGGCAGCAGAGAGGCTACAGGAATGAGGACAGAGTTTTTAGCTCTTTGTTAATGATCCTTGCTTCTTCCCCAGGTCACAGAAGCCATTCTTGCCAGTGGAGAAAAACTACCTGCAGATGTGGTGGTGGTGGGAATAGGTAAAGTGAGCCCAGCTGGAGAGGGAGGCAGCTCTGGAAATGGGGACAGCATCTCAGTCCATTCCCATTACCCAGTCCTTCCTTTTGGTCCCACTCACTTGAGGGGCTTATGAGCAATAGGCAAGAGGAAAGAAATGACTTACAGCCTTGATATGACTTTGGCACGCTCGCTGAGCTCTGTAGGTCACTGCTGTGTTATCAGAGCACACCTTGTTCTGGGCCCTGGTTTTATTGTCGCTGGGTTAGCTCAGCACCAACCCAACTGCTGGTCACTGCTGTAAGCTGCCCTGGTCCAGGCAGGCTGAGCAGGTACCAAGGCCACATGTTCACTTCAGGACCAAAGTTAGTCCCTGCCTTTACAGAGCCTTCCTGCATTTGTCTTTACTCCTTTCCTTGCAGGGGTGACCCCCAACACTGCATTTCTGAAGGGCACCTCCATCACCAAAGACAACAGTGGTGCCATCCTGGTGGACCTGGTGCGTGCCAGCTGAGTACCCACAGCTAATTCTGAATCCTTTCCCTTTCATTGTTGCATTAATGGCTTTTTGTCCCATTAGCACATGCAAACCAACATCCCAAACGTCTTTGCTGGAGGGGATGTTGTCTCCTTTCCCGTAGCACTGCTCAATGGGGACCACTCCAGCATCCATCACCAACAGGTGGCTGAGGCCCATGGTGAGGCAGTGCTTCCCAGCTCCCCTCAGACAATCAGCAGCCTCTTGAGGACCTCCAGGAAACAAAAACGTTCCCACTGATGGTCTATTGCCACAGGATCCATCGCTGCCTTTAACATGTTGAAGAAACAGAAGGAGTTGCACACTGTCCCCTTCTTCTGGACCACGATGCTTGGGAGAAGTATCCACTATGCAGGTAGGATGGGGCAGACAGAGAGAGAAATGAAAGGGCACAATTGTCCCTCTCCAAGCCAAGGAGGAACTTGGCACCACGTGCAGTCCTGCTCCTCTGGGTCAGCTCTGCTTGGCCAGGGTCTCTGCCTGCTCCCAGCCCCATGCCAGAGTCACATCCCCTCTCCTTCTTCCTTGCACTCCAGGTGGCATTGAGGTGGGGTGGGTGGCACTGCTGTACCAGAGCTCCCTGACCCCATGATCATCTTCTGCAGGCTGTGGGAAAGGCTACACAGACACCGTTCTGAAGGGCAGCTTGGAGCAACAGAAGTTCCTCATCTTCTACCTCAAGTGAGTGGAGCCACACTACAGCGTAACCAGAATGGGGCAACAATGCAGGCATCCTGGCACCCAGCCCCATTCCCTCTGCCCCACTGCTCCCATGCCTGGTGCCCCATGTCCCCCTGCCCTGCCCCAAGCTCTCCTCAGCCCACTGTCTGCAGGAGGATGCTGCTGTGTTGTGTTATGTGCACCAAAGAGCTCTGCATCCTTCTGCTTTCTCTTCCAGGGATGGCTTTGTGACAGCAGCTGCCAGCCTAAACTGTGACCCCATGGTGTCTCTGATTGCTGAAGTTTTATACTTGGGGAAAAAAATATCTAAAGAAGAAGCAGAGTGAGTGATGCCCTGAGCAGCAGGGTGATGCCTTCCCCCTGCAAACACAGAGCCCATAAGCACAGCACTGAGCTTCTGCAGCTCCCCAACGCCCCTCTTGTTTGCAGGGCCTATGATATCAACAACATACCCTTGTGACAGCAAGCTAAGCTTCATTTGTACGCTGCCACGGGGGGGCACAGCATCAACCAGGAGTTAAAGCTCAACTTGTTGCGAGAGAAATAAAGTGGAAGCAAAGCTGGATTGAGGACATGCATTTTGTGTTTGCACAGCCCTTGGCTGCTCTTTGCACTCCGGGGCAAAACAGAGGTGTGCTTTTTCCTAACCAGGGACCTGCTGGGCTGGGCAAGAGGAGACCACACAAGGTCCCCAGTCCACCACCTCCATCCACCACCTCCAGCTCACTGCTGGCAGGGAGAATTCATTCAGCACACCCCGGTCACGTTGACCTTCTGCTTTGCAGAAGCACATTTTCCCAGCGAAAGGAACTCTGAGTGAGGCAAGCTGCTCTCACAGCTGGGAACAAGACAGCCCGTGTGCAAGAGCTGATGCCAAATAACTCACCCCTAAGGACAGAAGGCTGCGAGCCGACCTTTGAGCAAGCAGCACCTGCTGGCATTGCTACAGCTGTCGTGAATATTGCATTAGCTGCTGCAGCAACTGCTTCCCAGTCCAGCAACCCCAGCCCAGCTGCATGCAGCATGGCATCCCCAGTGCTGGCTGCTTCAAGGAGGAGGGCGGATGCTGCAGGAAACGCAGCCTCAGTGCTGGAGGAAAGAGTTGCATGGTTTTGCAAGGCAGCAGCAAGTGAGGCTGTGCACTCTACAGGAAGCACTGCACTTACTCAACGGTCACATGGCACTTTGCAGGAGGAAGGGTAAGCTCTGAGTGTCAGGCAAGTTCCCACAGGGACACTGTGTCAGCCTCAATCCCTCTGCTTTTATGCTCAGTGCAGAGCTGAGCCTATTTGCTCAGCAGGTGAGGTAACATTGCACCATTTTTGCGTGAAACACTCCAAGTTGCACCCCAGCACCTTCTCACATATGAAGCTAGAATGAAATCCCCGAACTTTGTGGGCTCAGTTGTGCTGTGCTGTGCAATTCTCAACCCTGAAACTGCCCCAACTTACCCAGGGGGAGCACATCACAACGACAGGAGGAAGCAGCAACCCTAAGCACCCCCCACGTGCTGACACAGACAGGGGCAAAGACGTGGTGGAAGGAGCACACAGCTCCTCCATACCACACACCAACAGCTCTGGCACGGCCACGCCAGGGAGCTGCCCCTCCTCCCGTCCCATGCACTCACTGCAGCTGCTTTGTGCCCCTCATTTTCCTCTGATTCTGTGGAAACTCACAGTTCTGCAGCTGGGCTGGGAGAGCACGGTGCTGCCTGCAGCCAGAGGCATTCCTCCATCATCCAACACAGTCCAGGGGGGCTCAGTAGCCCAGTTCCCTTCAGTAAGCAGCAGTAACCCCCCCCCCAAAACTACTTCCTGCAGCCATCAGCAGATGCATGCCAAGTTCTTATCAGAATGAAGGACGTTGTGCAACAGATTTGCCCCACTTCTGCCAGTTAAGGGACACCCAGCTGCTTTCTGCACATCACCAGGTGCAGAAACCCAGCAGCAGCCCTACACCCAAACAGGGAGATTGAACCAGAACTGTGCAGCCTCCAGCACGAGGCTCCTGCTGTCCTTGCTGGGTCCACACACACGATTTACCCCATTACCTTGGATCCCAGAAGGCTTTACCCAACCCCCTCCTAGTGCCGCCATCAGCAACTCAAGCAGGGAAGGCACAGCATACCTGAAGCCCTGGCACTGCCCCAGCACAGGCCATAGAACAGGGCAGCCATTCCCTGGGCTGTGCATGACTCGGCCCTGAGTCAGCAGCTCCGCAGCCCATCCCGCCCAGGCAGCCCCATCCCACCACCCAGCTCATTGCAGTGCCAATTCCTGTAACAGCACAGATCAGCCCTGCTGTGACTGAGATGGACCCAAAAAAACAACCCTCTGCCCACTGACCCCCGTGGGACAGAGTTGCCACCCCTCCCTGCCACCCCACAGTCCAAAGTCACCACCATCCTCCCACCCCACAGGCAACGAATGAATGGTTCAGGAAAACACAAAGTTTAATGTCTCTGGCCGTCCCAATTCAATGCCACCCCACCACGGGGTGGGACCCCATTCCCAGTTTTATAGCCCTGGCTTTGCCTGGAGGCTCCTCATCCCCACCGGGCTCATCCTCAGCTCCCTCGGGGTGCCTCCATGGGATGCTGTTGGTTCTCTCATCCCGGTGGCTCAGGGCACGGCTGCAGCTGACATCCAACGTCGCAGCGACGAGCGTGGCTACATTCAACAGTTCTTCAACTGGCAGCTTTAGCTACTAGAGAAGGACATAAAGCTTGCCACTGAAGAACTGCTGCCGGGTAGCCAGGAGCGGGCAAAGGGGCAGCAGCTGTGGAGGAAACAACACATCAGAGCCAGCACACAGCACTGCCTGCACCAAATGTACCCTCCCAGTGCCCTCCAAAGCTGGGGCTGACATCCCACTGGGGGGTACAACAGCCCAGGGAACGCGGGGGCAGCTCCATCCCTCCCCTCCCCATAGCCAGGTGCTGCAGAGCATTCCCCTTTACCACACAGGGAACCAAGGCCGTTCCAGCTGGAAAACACGAGATAAGAAGCCCGGATCACAGAAGCTGCCATAGGGATGGGGCTGTGTGGTTCTGCAAGGAGGATGGGGTGGGTATGGTGCTCCCCAGGCTCTCACCTCCAGCACCGTGCTGGCAGGGTCCCACCGGGCTGGGGGCCAGCAGCACTCAGCCAAGGGAGAGATTTGGTGCCAAAGGAGCACCGGGGGAACGTGGGGACCTTCGGAGTCACCCGGTGGGTGCGTCGGGGCCCCAATTCTTCTCTCTTTCAAATGGGAAAATCCTTTTTCCCCCCCCCCCTCACTTTGTCTAAACTATAGGGCAAGCTCTGGGAATCCCCTAAGCAATAGAAGGGCAGTCAGCCCCAGTTTGAGGCTAACCGGGCTTAAATCGGGGGCAGCACACGGGGAACACCCGCCAGCATCCTCCCACCGATGTACCCCCCAAAAAACGTCCCGGGGTTCCCCACGGGGTCGGGGTGTCCCGGATGGGGGCGGCGGGGCCGCGAGGATGCCGCGCATTCCTGGCGTGCCGGGTACATCTGGTCCGGATTCCAGCGCCGGTCCCGGCCCTGCTCCACCCCCGCTGGGCCGTGAATCAGCACCCGGGAGGGGCCCCGCCGGCACCGGGGGGGGCTGGGGAAGCTCTGCCGGTAACGGGAGGAAACTCCCAGCCCCGGGAGGGAGCTCAGCCGGGTTCGCCCCATCTGTAAACCACACCGTACCCCCAGCGGGTGCCCAGCTCCGATCTAACCGGGCCACCCAAGCCCGGTAAAGGCAATCCCCGCGGCCAGGACAGCTTCGCCTCCCGCCCTCCGGGGAACCCGGTTCCCTCCTCGTCCCTCCTCCCCGCCCCCCCCCGGGAACCCCACGGCCCCCTCCGCCCCCCGGGATGCTCCGCTCGGTGTCCGCCCGAGGAGCGGCCCCGGGTCAAAGTCTGCCCCGCCCGAACTCGGACTGAAGGTCACCCCCGGGGGCGGCCACCGCCCGGCGCGGGGCGGCCCCGACCACAGCCCCGCCCGCCCCACCGGGACCCCCCGCAGAGGTAACCGCGCCCCCTCCCGCACCGACGCGGGGACCGCGCCCGCACAGCCGTCCATAGAACCGAACCCCATCGAACCCCCACGCTGCACCCCGGGCAAAGGTGACCTTTCCCAGCGGATAGAACGGGGCACAGATCGCCCGCCGTGCCCCGGCTCCATACAGCGCTCCCCGCGGTGCCGCCGGACCCACCTGCGCGGAGCGGCCCAGCCCGGTACCGGCACACCGCGGCCCGGCCCGGCCCCGCCGCTCCCCCCGCCGCACCGCACCGCCGCCGCCGGCTCCCGTCTCGGATCAGCTGGCGGAGTCATGACGCAGCCACCCACCGGCCCCGCCCTTAACCAATCACCGCCCGGCACGCCGCTCCCGCCCCCTCCGCGCTCACTGCCAATGGGCAACGCGTTCAACCCGACGTCCAGCCAATAAGAAGAGAGAACCGCCAGTCCGCCCCGCCCACCCCGCTGGGCGCTGGCCGGCGGTTGCCTAGGGAACCGTCAGCCCCGCCCCGCTGCGCGGCATGCCGGGATGTGTAGTGCGGCGCGGCGCTCCCGGCATGCCCCGCGTGCTGTGAGTTGGCATTTTCCAGAGGGTGAGGAGGCGGCGGGGAGAGGGGGGGTCTTAAAGGGCCCGGCCCCGGCGGGGTGCGGTGCTGGCGTTGGGCCGCCCCCTCCCGCCCGGGGCGGCACCGCCTGCGCCTTTTAGCGCTCGCGCTGGTGACACAGCCACGATTCCGAGAAGTTGCTCCAAGTCGACGGCCAATCAGAAGTGAGCGCACGGCCCGCGCACCAATGGGAGCGCGTGAGGGGCGGGGCTTCGGGAACCCGCCTGACCCCGGAGGCTGGCAGCGCCGCGCGATGACTGGGCAACTTCCTTAAAGGGGCCGCGCCCCGACGCTGGGGGTGCGGTGCGGGCGGCCGCGCGCTGCCCCTTTAAGGCAGTTTCCTGCCCTTCGCCCCAGTAACAGCTGATAGCAATGGAAGGGGGGCGGGGAGCCAATACGCTGCTTCCACGTCCCGCCCACGTGACTCCCACGCGCGACATGCGGCGGGAACCTCCCGCGGCCTTAAAGGGGCCGCGCGGGGAAAGCTAGTGCTGATGCCAGTCGTCGGGTGCCTTTAGCAACCCCGAACACCCGGAGGGAGCGGGGCAGCGGGAACGTGCCCGCCCCGGGGGCACCCCGAGGACAGGGGTGAGGACTAGGGCCGGGGCCACGCAGCACCCGGCCAGAACCAGCTCCGCAGCGTTCCCCCCGGCGGTGTTCGGGGCACGGAGCTCAGGGCGGGGGGCTCGGGGCCGCCCCGCACTCACCTGCCGCCGGTGGGGTCCACCCGCCGCCTCCCCCCTGCGCGCCCCCTTTAAGGCCGCTGCCCGCCGGCGCGCCTCTCCCCGCTCCAGCTGACGGCTCGCGGCGCTCTGACGTCACCGTGACCTCAGCCGCCGCGCGGGGCCCCGCCGCTCTGCCCATGTACGGGCACCGCGCCCCGGCCCCGCTCCCCCCCACCGACGGCGGCGGCTCCGCGGGCGGCGACCGCTGGAGGGAGCCCGGCTCCGCGCCCGGCCCCGAGCGGGGCTCCCCCCGGGGCTGCTTCCGTGCTCCCGGCTGAGCTGAGCCGAGCCCGGTACGGGGCGTGCGGGGGGGTACGGGCGGGCACATGGTGCGGTGGCGGCCGCATGTGACCGCCGTCACCTGACCAACATGGCCGCGGGGCCGCTGCCAGGTAACGGTGCGGGACTCCCCGGCGGCGGCGGAGCCCGGGGATGCGGAGGAGCTCCGGGAGGGGCTTTGTGCCCGGCCCCGGCATGCGGCTGCCTCTTCCCGTGGGCCCTTTCCCTAGGGGGCTCCTTCGGTGTCTGCTGTGTTTCTTCTGCGTCCCTTCCCAAGTCCCCCAAGTACGGTGGTTTGGGCCACTTGTAGGGGGCAGGAGGGCAGCGAGAGCCTCCCCAGCGTTCTGTCCACCACCCTAATGCTGCCAAGGTCCTGTGGTGCTCATCCTCTCCTGATCTCTATCTGAGCCTCCCCTGCCAGCCCCATCCACCACCATTAGTGCTGCCAAAGCCCTGTAGAGTCCCCATTCCCTCCTGACCCCCTTCTCACAACACAGTGTTTGGGTGGGATGGGAATAACCCCCTCCAGAGGGTTATTTAGGATTTTATGGGGTCGGTGCTGCAATCCTCCGCTTATCCCTTGTGGCTTTTTTGGGCTTCCCCCTCTTCAGGAGCCACCATGGATGCCCTCCTGCGCAGCGTGGAGAAGGACCTGAGCATCGACCGCTGGCAGCTGGCAGCCGCCTCCGAGGGCACCCACGTCACCGCTCTGGTCCCACACAAATGGTTGGCCAACCTACGGGAACGCCGGGCTTTGCCCACCCTCTGCCCACGTCCGGAGGGGCTGAGCGAGGTAGAAGTGAGGACGTTTCTGCAACGCTCCGTGCAGAAGCTGCCGGCAGGATGGACCCGGGTGGAGATCCACGGGTTGCGCAAGGAACGGCTGATGCGGCCCCTCCGTGTGCCGCCTGCTGCAGACCCGCGGGGTGGCAGCGCCGAGACCCTGCACGGCTTCATGCAGCGCGTGGCATCGCAGAATTACCGCAACCTGTGGGGCCGGGCTCACTGCCTCTACGTGCGGCCCTACCGGCACGCTCACACACCGCCCGCTGTGCCGCTGTTGGATGCGCTCCGAGCGGCCCTGCAGAAAGCATACGGCTGTCCCATCCTCCAGGTGGGCAGGAATGTGCCTAGCGCTTCCCCAGCTAAGGGGGTATCTTCTGTGCCCTCCTCCTGTCCCAACGTGCTGCAGGCAGAAGCTCTGCTGGAGTCGGCTGAGATGCTTTATGTTATCTATCCCTACGTCCAGTACTGCTTGCATGACATTGTGACTTTCAGCCCAGCGAAGCTCACCAACAGCCATGCCAAAATCCTCTTCCTGCTCTTTCACGTGCTGCAGGCCATGAGGGCGTGTCACCAGGCAGGGCTGGCTTGTGGGGCATTCTCTCTTCGCGACGTGGCTGTGGATGAGAAACTCTGCAGCCGGCTCCGGATCAACTTCAGGGAGTACGAAGGTCCCAGGAAGGAGGAAACAAATGCAGAAGCCAATCTGGAAAGAATGAATGAGCAAAGTGGTGCTGGGATGCGCAGGGACACGGCGAGGTGCTCCACCTGCCAGCAGGAGCTGAGGGACCTGGTGCTGCAGTGGGTGCATGGCCGGGTCAGCAACTTCGACTACCTTATGCGTTTGAACAGTTTGGCTGGGAGAAGAATGGGAGACCCCAATTATCACCCGGTTCTTCCATGGGTGGTGGACTTCACAACCAAAAATGGCAAGTTCAGGGACCTAAGGAAATCCAAATTCCGTCTCAATAAGGGAGACAAGCAACTGGACTTCACCTATGAGATGACCAAGCAAGCGTTTGTTGCTGGCGGGTCAAGTGGGGAGCAGCTCCATGTCCCCCACCACATCTCTGATGTCCTTTCGGATATCACCTACTACGTGTACACAGCTCGCAGGACGCCCAAGTCAGTGCTGTGCTGTCATGTGAGGTCCCAGTGGGAGCCCAACGAGTATCCAGCCAGCATGGAACGCATGCAGAGCTGGACCCCGGATGAGTGTATCCCAGAGTTCTATACAGACCCATCCATCTTCAGATCCATCCATCCCGACATGCCTGACCTGGACGTGCCATCGTGGTGCAGCTCCTATGAGGAGTTCATCGAAGTCCATCGCATGCTGCTCGAGAGTCGGGAAGTGTCTCAGGACCTCCACCACTGGATCGATCTCACTTTCGGGTACAAGCTGCAGGGGAAGGATGCTGTCAAGGAGAAGAATGTCTGCCTCCATCTGGTAGACAACCACACGCATCTGACGACCTATGGGGTCGTGCAGCTCTTTGACCAGCCACATCCCAGGCGCATGGTGGGACCTGCCTACACTCCTGCTGAAGCTCCAGCCATTGCTCGGCCTCTCCTCCAGAGTATCAAAGAGACTGTGATTTTGGAGGACATCCAGTGCCCCGTGACTGAGGCAGTTAATGGGCTGGTCCTGGAGGCTACTCCTACAGAGACCACTTGGTCTGGGGAGAAACCCATCGCTGGTGAAGATGATTTAGAGCAAGGTACGGAAGCACTGGATTCCATTTCCGTGAGTAGCAGAGCTCCCGATCAGCTCAGCAGCTCTTCAGCACAGCCCTCCACCATCCCTGCTTATCCCACCGAAGGTAAAGCCTCGGGTGTCCGACCCCTCCGTCGGAGCAAGGCAGGTGCTGCAGATCAGGCAGACAGGGACGACACAAAAATCACACTTCCTGAAGGCTTCAATCCACTCCAGGCTTTGGAAGAACTGGAGAAACTGGACAATTTCCTGGTTAAAGGCTTGAGCAGCGACATGCAGCTGATGGAGCAGCCTGGGGAAGAACCACTGTTGGGTCTCTCTGACCTCTTCCAGAGGGATATGCAAGCATTGGGTATTCTGATTGCTGAAATAATATTTGCACCGAGGATCCGTCCTTCAAAGCCCGACGCGTCCCTGCTGGAGCGGTTCCTGATGGTGCGTAACCTGTGCCGCTACCACCCCAAGGAGATCCCAGCCCCGCTGCAGCACGTGCTGCACATCCTGCTGCAGCTCAGCGTGCCGGTGGAGAAGCTTCTAAAGACCAGGTTGGGCAAGGACACTGTACAGCTGTTTGAATACAAACCCATTTCCCAGGGCCTCCCTCCACCTTGTCCCACGCAGCTCCTCAGTCCCTTCAGTTCTATCGTTCCCTTCCCCACGTACTTCCCAGCTCTGCACAAATTCATTTTCACTTATCAGGCGAAGAAGATAGAAGATGAAGGTCAGGGCCGGGAGCTTGTTTTCCAGCTGTGGCAGCAGCTGGAAGGGATTCTTTCTGAAATCACTCCTGAAGGCTTGGAGATTCTTCTGCCCTTCATATTATCTCTGATGTCTGAGGAGAATACCGCTGTCTACGCGGCGTGGTATCTCTTTGAACCGATAGCTAAATCCCTAGGTCCAAAGAATGCCAACAAATACCTCCTGAAGCCATTGATCGGGGCCTATGAGACCCCCTGCTCCCGACACGGCCGGTTCTACCTGTACACAGACTGCTTTGTGGCCCAGCTCATTGTGCGCCTGGGGCTGCAGTCCTTCATCCTGAACCTGCTGCCACACATCCTGCAGATCCTCGTTGGCATTGAGAGCTCACGGGAAGAAAGCAAATCCCTTCTCGGTGTGGCTGAAGATGATGAGAGCGGAGGGGGCAGCCCCATGTCGTGCGTGTTTGGGGAGGAGATCAAAATGGATGTGGAGCACAGCTCCGCTGCACTTGACCTCCTTGATTATACCTCTGGGGTCAGCTTCCACGACCAGGCCTACCTGCCTGAGAGCGAGGACTTCCAAAGTGGTCTCTACGTCGGGGAGTCCCTGCAGCCCCAGGAGCAGGAGTCGCTCAGCCTGGGGCGACTGAGTGATAAAAGCAGTGCTAGTGAGGTGTCGCTGGGAGAGGACAGACCTGCAGACGGGGACTCGCAGAAGGACAAGAGCAGCCTGAAGTCAGTGGACAGCAGTCAGGACCTGAAACAGAGCGAGGATTCGGAGGAGGAGGAAGAAGAGCGTGAAGAAGAGGAGCACGATGACACTGGGGCTGATGCAGAGCTGGCAGGGGCTGTGGATGTTGGTGTGTCGGTGGATGCTGGCACCTCTGTGGACGTCACCCTGGCTGATGATGGCAGTGAGCCAGAGGATGGAGAGGGAGAGGAACTGCCAGATCACTCGGATGACAAAGAGCAGACAATACTTCTGGGTAAGGCCCTGCGAGTGTTTTGCTTTTCTGCTGGGTGTGGCAAATAGGACTGAGAGAAGGGAAGAGCCAGACTTGTGGGGGAAGAAGTGGATCCGGGTTTGGGGGTGTCTATAGTCCCATCTTGGGGACAGCAGTGAAACCAGCATAAAAGGTCCAATCCTCACTAAAGAGTGCGGGCTTTACATGGCTGCAGGGCTGCTGGAGGGCGAGAGCACAGCCCTCTCCAGTTTGCCAACAAAGCAGAGACCCAGGGAGCTGCCCGCGGGGCAGGCAGGGTCTGGGAAGCACCAGGCAACAGCTAATCTGCACTGTGCCAGGCTGTTGTCCTTGCGACTGTTTTTGTTTTGCAGACACAGCCTGTAAGATGGTGAGGTGGCTCTCGGCCAAGCTGGGCCCCACTGTCACATCCCGCTTCATCGCCAGGAACCTGCTTCGTCTGCTCACGTCCTGCTACATCGGTAATGTCTGCTCCTGGGGTGGCTGTGCTGGGTGCCTCCTGGCTGCTGCTTCAGTTCTTACTGTTGACTCCTCGCAGGCCCCATCAGACAGCAGTTTGTACCCAGCAACGATGAGAACGGCCCCCTGAGCACAGGAAACATCTACCAAAAGCGCCCGGTGCTGGGAGATCAGGTGTCCAAACCGGTGCTGGCTTGTCTTCTGCACGTGGCATATCTGTATGGAGAGCCCGTCCTCACCTACCAGTACCTGCCCTACATCAGTTACCTGGTTAGTGTAAGCTCTGCTCCTCTTTCTGTGCCTGTTGGCATGTGTGATCCTGGAGAAAAACTGTGCTTTGCATGGCAGCTGGTGTGGGGTGGGATGGTGACTGTGGGCAGTCAGAGCAGCTCAGGCTGCTGGAGCAAGCAGGGTTAGATGTGGGTAGATGGGACAGGCTGGGAGAGGTTAAAGGAGGGTTTTCAACTGTATTGGGGAAAAAAAAAAAAATACTGGCAAGGTTTACAACTTTTTCAGCTTGAAATTCTTTGCTGAGTAGCGAGAAGAAAATGTGTGTAATGCAGCTGGTTGAAAAACAAACCGATTTTTCATTAAAAATTATTATTATTTTTTCCTTTTGGAATGTTTTAAACAGTCTTTTTTTTTTTATTGCTCCTTTTTAGCAATTGCAAACACTTTGGTTGCTGACACTTGTTTAAAGGTGGGGGGGGGAAAAAAAAACTTCAATAGCTTTTTGATCATTTAAAACTTAGAAGGAAAAAGGCCACAGCTGCTCATTTAAAGAAAACAAAAAAAGCACTGTCAGTTTTTCCAGTGTGGAAGGGGAGATTTTTGATGGGGTGGAGGAGAAATCCCATTTTTTCAGCAGAATCACTCTCCACCCAGTTGCAGTCGTAGCTGCAGCTGTTGTGCTTTGCTTTATTCAAGTTGTTGCTTGGGGGTGGTGGGGGGTCAATGCTCTTGTGAATAGATTTGGCAACCTGATATGAAAGCGATGAAGCTGGAGGATCGCAGATAGGATAAAGTCAGTCCTTCTTGGAGCATTTGGCAGAGTGGATATTTAGTGAGGGGAAGAGCCTCTGTGATGAGCTGGAAGATGGCAGGTGTACAAGAAATAGAGAGGAAATGGGGAGTTGTTTGTGGCTTTTGTTATTGGCACTCTTTTCTTGGGTGTTTGGTTTGTTGTGGAGTTAGGGATGAGTTCAACGTAGGCAAATCTTCTGGTCTTGCTGCTGATATTGTGAACTGTTGGGCTGTAATCAGTGGTGGTTCTCAATCAAAAAAAAAATGCTCCTGTCTCACAAAGTTCTTAGCAGCTGGATTTCCAGAAGTTGGTACGTTTGCCCAGACTTTGCCTTGGATATTTCATGCAAGGACTGTTCCTCAGCAATCTGTGCATCAGGGTTACTGTAGCATGCGATGAAGACATTCATTCTTGCAGCAAGGCACTCATATGCCATAGGTTTGCTCTGTTCTTGTGTTATCCAGGCTGGTGGTGTGGCTGGCTGGTGCTCTGGGCTGGTCCAGGATTGTCCATCTCTATGAATTTTCCAACTGCAGGAGCAGCCTGGAGGGAGGCTCCCTCCAAAGAGTGCATGTAATTTGTAATTCAGCTCTCTCCAGGCTCCTCTTTTGTCCTGACATCCATCCATCGGTTCAGGCTCATCCTTTGAGTGCAAGCCTTGAGTTGCTGCTTGAGTTCCTCTCCCCATTACCATGGCCATGCTGGATTTTGAGGTCGAGCTCAGATGATCCTGGAACTTGTTTTGCAGGTTGCACCTGGTGGTGGGTCCAGTGGCGGCCGGCTGAACAGCCGTAAGGAGGCAGGGCTGCTGGCTGCTGTGACACTGACACAGAAGATCGTGGTGTGTCTGTCAGACACCACACTCATGGATATTCTCCCCAAGATCAGCCAGGAGGTGCTGCTCCCAGTCCTGGGCTTCCTCACCTCCCTGTCTGTTGGGTGAGTGCTGCAGCTGGCTGTGCCTTCAGCCCCAGTTTGCACAAGTTGACATCTGTTTGGTTGCACCCAGATGAGCATGTCCTTGCTCTGGGATATGGTTCATTTGTAGAGCCTGTGCTGCTCAAGACCTTCTGGTAATGCCAGAAAACACAAAGCAGGAGGCAGAGGAGGGAAAAAGGGATATGTGTAGGGCAAGCTGGTAATGGATGTCTTCTTCAGTTTCCCCAGTGGTGCCCAGGCCCGTGTTGTCCTGTGCGTTAAGACAATCAGCCTAATTGCCTTGATCTGCCTGCGGATCGGGCAGGAGATGGTGCAGCAGCATTTGAGTGACACGGTGAGAAACTTCTTTGGAGCGTTCTCACTGCTGCAGGAGCTGCAGGACCAGGTCAGTGATATGCACAGGGTGCTCCTGCCACATCCCAGCACACGGCCGCAGGAATGTGGTGGGCATACCTGCTGCATATACCAGCACTGGTGTCAGCAATGCCCAGCCCAGGCTGCTTGTATAATGATGTGGTTTGAGCATCTGATCTTGGGAATATTCCTGTTTTCTCCTGACCAGGGATTGACAGTGGAGTCGCTGAGTGGCTGTGAGGTGCCGGTGATGGAGGTGCCCCTCGTGGAAGGGAAGCTCCTGGCTCTGGATCCGGCAGTGCTGATGGAGTTACAGAAGGTGTTTAACCCTGAGATGGCCTACATCACCTACATCCCCTTCTCTTGCTTGCTAGGTATGGCTTGGCTACCTTCTTTCTTAGAGCTTCTTGTTCTGTGCGCTCATGCTTGACCTGAACTTAGGAAGTCAAAGGGTGTAAGTTGGCTGGGGAAGCCCACGGCTTCTGCATGGTGGTTTGGTCTGCTTGTGGAGCTGGGAAGCCCACTGGGACTTCAGGCTGCTTTGGCTGGGAACAGCGTGTGGCTGGCTTGGTGGAAAGTTGTGTTCAATGGCCATGTGTTGACCATTGTTCTCTTGTGGGTAGTAGGAGATGATGGTGAGGAGATTCCTTCCCTGGGAGCTATTTTATCTCTTTTTCAGGTGATGTTATCCGGACTGTTGTGCCCAACCACTCGCTGGTTGAGAAGCTGGCCAGTCTCTACCTGGAGAATGTGAACCCAAAGAACCTGCAGGTGGTTGGCCTAGAGCAAGCACCGAGCATGGCAGGCTCAGACCAAGATATGCGAGGGACAGAAGGGTTCTCCAGCCCCCAGGAGGACAGTCACTCTGGTACTTTTGGGAGCGTGTTGGTAGGGAACCGCATCCAAGTTCCTGTGGACACGCAGCGTGAGGGTCTGGGTTTACTTCGCCTCAGTGCTGGCACTGATGGCTTCATTCCCAGCTCATCCAGTGAAGAAAGCACCCTGAAGCATGACCTTCCTCGCAGCACCCACATGCTGTGTGGGAACTGGCTGGCGTATTGGCAATATGAGATTGGAGTGAGCCAGCATGACCCCCGCTTCCACTTCCATCAGATCAAGCTGCAGAGTTTCTCAGGGCATTCAGGGGCCATCAAGTGCGTGGCACCACTCAGCAGTGAGGACTTCTTTCTTAGTGGCAGCAAGGACAAAACTGTCCGCCTTTGGCCCTTGTACAACTATGGGGATGGTACCAGCGAGGTGCCACCACGGTTCACCTACTCTGAACACAAGAAGTCTGTTTTCTACGTGAGCCAGCTGGAGGCATCGCAGCACGTAGTGAGCTGTGATGGGACTGTGCACATCTGGGACCAGTTCACAGGTAAGAAGGGAAAAGGCAGCCTGGAATGAACTGGTCCAGTCTTTGTAGACAGGGGGGCCTTAATTCTGATGGTTCCCCACCGTAGGGACTGGAGATCTGCCGTACAGCTTCTCCATACATTTACAGCTCTATCATCTTTCTCGTGTATTCACAGGCAAACTTATCCGGACTTTTGATGAGTTAGACAGCAAAGCCCCCATCACAGCTGTGACCACCATGCCACCTCCTTATCACAGCATTTCTGTGGCCAGTGCAGACTCTGTGCTGCGTTTCATTGACCACAGGAAGCCAGGATTACAGGTATGGAGGCTGTTGCTTTGCAAGCCACGTTCCTTCAGGCTCCCCCATGGCATCCATGTGCTTAATAATGCAATTGTGGCTGGTCCAAAGCCAGATGTGATGACTCCACGAAAGCCAGCTGTGCCGCAGAGTCTTTTATCTTATAAGTGCTGGATCCCCAAGATTTCAGCCCATTGGTAGCTGGATTCTCTCTGTCTTGCAGCATGAATTTCGCTTGGCCAGCGGGGTGAATGCTGGGCTGATCCGCTGCTTGGCTGTCAGCCCCAACGGGCGCAGCGTTATGGCTGGCTTCTCTTCTGGTTTCATTGTGCTGCTGGACACCAGGACAGGACTCATCATGCGGGGGTGGCCTGCCCACGAGGGAGACATCCTGCAGATCAAGGTGAGTGGTTCAGCAGGGATTGGGGTGAGGGGTTGCTTCCTGGGCCTTGCTGATGCTGCTTGGCAGAGCTTATCGGTCCATCCTGTGGAGCTCAGGGCTTTCCTCCATTCTTTGCTGTGTCTCTAAGTGTCTACTCAGGCTCTCATGCCCTGTGGCTCATGCTGTGAGCAGATGCTCTCGGTGCAACCTGTGTTGGACAGAGATAGCCCTCCCAAGCATGTGCAGGTTTGCAGCATGGGCAGGGAGCAGCTATGTGTCCTGGTGGAGGCCTTCTCCTTGGGGCTGTCAGCTCCCTGTGGGGAGCATCACTCTAATGAATAACTCTTGTCCATATTTACCCACTCGGGGAGCAGTGGTTTGGGCTCGTGTCCTCGACCCAATGCAGTTTAAACAAAGTTCACCGGGGTGGGTTGTTTACTCTCTCACTAGCTCTGCTAATAAGCATGCCAAGCTTCTGTCTTCAGCAGTGTTTTCTGCTTAGCTCCCCGGTTCTTTGTCCACGAGAAGAAAAATAACATGGCAGGTGGCTTAATGGAAAGGGATGCCATGCAATAATCTCTACCTGCTGTGGTAGTAACAAGTGATGAATCAGAGGAGTATCAACAGCTTGTTGAGAAAAGCTGCAGCCCATCTCCTGAACACTTGGAATAGTGCTGGAGGAGATTAACAGCACCAGAGTCCTGTCGTTTGTGGTGTCCACCTGCATGCCTTGTTGACACTGTTTAGTATACCAGCTGCTTGGAAATGGCTGGGGCTGTCCTAGGGGATTGCACTGGGGACTGCTGGACTATTGGCAGCTACCTGTTCATCTCATTTCCAGGGTGAGCTTAGGGGTTTTTACTGCAAGAATGTTGATTAAGTGTCTCTCCTTCTCCCACAGGCTGCAGAGGGCAACGTGCTAATCAGCTCTTCTTCAGATCATTCCATGACTGTCTGGAAGGAATTGGAGCAGAAACCACTGCACCACTACAAATCTGCATCCGAACCCATCCATGCATTTGACCTCTATGGCAATGAAGTGGTGACTGGCACCGTGGCCAACAAGATTGGTGTCTACTCCATGCTGGAATCCTCAGCTCTGCCTGTCAGCACAACCAAGCTGAGCTCAGAGAATTTCCGGGGTACTCTGACCAGCCTGGCAGTGCTGCCCATGAAATGCCATCTCCTGCTGGGCTCAGACAATGGTGTGATACGCCTCCTGGCATAGCAACCCCAGCCCAGAAGCTTGTGGCTGTCCCACAGCTCTGGTAGTAGAGCTGAAAGCCAGCAGTGTTGCTGATAGAAGAGGCCAGAGTTAGGTGTTTCTGAACGGAGGATGCAGGAGGGAGGTGTACTTGTTAGTGAGCACTTGGTTAAGCATCCCTAACCTCTTTCTCTATCTTAAAGAAAAAAAAAAAAAAAAAGAAAAAGAAAGCCATAACTGAGAAACCTCCACTGCTGCTGGGAGAAATACTGGGCATTGTAGGTCACTGTCACCCCTGCAGAGAGGTCTGGAGCTTTCCGTACCGTGTGTGCCTGATCCCCAGGGGACTGAGAGCTGCCCTTCAGAGAAACGTGGACCATGGGCATCCCCCTCCCTTCCGTTAAGGGGTAAGAGGTTACCCTTAAACAAATAGAAACGTACAGCTACTGCCATCTGCACTTACCCTTCACACTCTGCTCCTGAACCACTGAGTAGTCCTACAAGGATAGCATTAGTGGGCACTGCCTCCTTTGGAGCTGCGTGCTGCTGGGCATATTTCCTCTGCCATCTGTGGGATCAAAGCCCAGAGGATCCACTCTGTTAACTTTAGGTTCTGCTGTCTGAGTGAGAGCCTGCATAGGAGGAGGAGAAGTTAACTAGAGCTCTTTTGTTGCCTTACTGGCTCCAGAGCAAAGGCAGGAATGCAAGCCAGCCAAGGCACAGCCCCCCTGTCTGCTATACTGCTTCATCCTGTGATTTAGGAATGAACTGCAGAAGGGTGGTCTTGAAGGCCAGAACTGGATGCTTCTATCAGGATTTTTGCTTCTGGAACTGTAAGGTAGGGATGGATTGTTGCTGGTTCCTACCCTAGCTGCACTGCATCTCGTTATTATTAGCGGGTTGAGGAATGCTCTGTGTGCTATGCATTGGCAGCGTTCCTCAAAAAATTCCCTTTCTCATCCTCTCTGCTCTCCTTTGTGCTGGTCAGGCTTCTGGGGAAGACAGAACAGCAAAAAGGTGCTCAAATTTTTACCCCTTCCCACCGCAGGTTGAGAACCTGAGATCACAATCTAGAATGGCATTCCTCTGACCTTCCCTTAGGGACAGCATTGTCTGCTCCCACTCCTGTGTGACCCAAAGGTGAGGAGAGTGCTCTTTGACCCAGCAGCAGGAGCAGTTGCCTCACTTCTCTTGCAGCCCTTTTCCCATCCATCCCTCTTGTTATCAGGGGAGCGGGAAGCTCTTATCTTGAGCAGAGGAGGAGTTTGCTGTGATTTGTCCTGAGAGGGGAAAGGGGGGCATCCATCCAGCTGCCAGGGAGCTGGGAAGCTGCCCTGTGCTTTCAGGGAGGGGTGTGGTGGTGAGCAGTTGGCCCTGGCTATCCTTTCCCATCCAAGGGGAGCTCCTAGTCCCGTGTTGCCTATTAACCATTTGCAATAGATGTAAATATTGACTTCTAATAAACTCTTTGAAAGAGATGCAGAGAAGTGTGTGTGGGGATGCTGTGTGCAGGGCTGGGGGAGCCCAGGAGCAATGCTGCACAGTGGCTGTAGCTGTGCTCTGGCACCCAAGGCTAAAGCTCTGCATTCAGGCATCGCTTGTGTTCCTGGAGGAGGGATGCTGTGAAGGTGCCATGGATGTAAGGTAGGATTTTCTGCCACAAACCATCTGCTTTCCAAAGGGAAGTAGCTCCCCATGTTGCAGTGTTACATCCTGGTGTAGTTTCTGGTAACAGAACACAGATCTGTACTTTCCATTCCTTCCCACTGCTTGGGGTGTTTGGAAACCATGAGCCTGTGGCACGAAAAGAATCACTGCAAGTGCTAAAATCCTCCTTAGGATCTCCCATCCCACCGAGGACATGGCCAGAGCCATATCCCATGCTGGGAAGGGATTACTGTTCTTTCAGCATACAGCACAAAACCACATACGCCTGGACAGCCCTGCTGGAGTTCTGCCTGGCCCTTGGCCTTTTCCTCTGTACTGGAGCAGTGCTGTGGGGCCCTGGTTCTTGCTGTGCCCTGGGGAGGCACCAGCTGCTCTCAGATGCCCATGCACGCTGCCTGGGTGTGCTGCTGTGGGACCTTGGGCACCCACCATCTGCTGAACACAGAGCCTCGTGTTTGCTGCAGCATCTGGGCCAGAGGAAGGAAGCATCCGAGGCTTTCTGCAATGAAAATTCCAAAACCAGAGAGCCCTGTGGCAGTAAATACCAAGCCCTAGATTTGCACTGGAGTTATGAATAAAAGGATGCATTCCCAGCACTGGGAGTAGTGGAAAGCAGAGCTGCTGCTAGGAACAGCTGGCATTTCCCATCAGCACAAATATGATTCAGTGCTGGTAAACTCAAGGTTAACGTTGCCTTGCAATGACAGCATCATAAAGTGTCTCCCCATCCCCAAATACACCACAAATTCCCTCTCCTGCCCCAAACAAATGTTTAACAGGATGCCGTAAGTCAATATTTGTCTGCCAAATTCTGAAATAGGAGGTGGTGCTGAAGGTCGGCGGGTAGGAGGGCTGGGCTGGGCAGGAGGCTGTGCCCCACACAGAGCTGTCTGTCCAGCTAACAAAGGTGCCAGCTCCAACGTGGACACCAACAGCCTAAGGTAAGGAGAAAAGAAGGAGAATTTGATGGTAAATGGGGGCTATTCCAATGAGCATTAGTGGTTTTATCAGGGAGAGAGTGAACCTGGCGGAGAGTTAAAGGTTTGGCACCATGGGGGGGGAGATAGGGGTGTTTAGAGGGAGTTATGGCAGCAGGATTTTGGGGGAATGAAAAGGTCTCAAGTTTTGCTGCCTCTGCTGGGCAAGCAGTCACAACCCAGTGAGTTGTGGGTTGAAGCTGGGATTGCTCTGGGAGTGAAAAGCAGCCCCAGGAGTTAAGTGGATAGCAGCCATGCCGACGCCTGGGTTTTGGCATGTAGTGTTTATGTTAAGGAGAAGATGGGTTATTTCTGTTTGAGCAGGAAAAGTAGTTGGTCGAAGCTGTGGCCAGGGAGTGGGTGGGGTTTCATTGATTGCCCTGGAAGCTCCCACTGTCCCATACTGGAACTGGAGCACGGGGGTGGGAGAGGCTGGGTTTGCCAGCAAAGGGGGAAGGCAAGTGCTGGGAAGGGGAGGACTTTCTATTCCAGGACTAATTGCTGGTAAATCCCTCTGGTATCTTGCTTTCTCCCTGCAAAGCCCCTTCCAGACAGCACTTGCTTAGGCAGGTCAGCAGCTCTTCTCCCAAGAGCTGGGCACAGCCAACACGATGCTGTGCCCACACCTCAATGGTTTGCATAGGGAAGGAGCAGAGGCTCTTGTCTGCTCCCACATGCACAATGTGTGTAGGACTGATTAGGGAAATACCATTCGCAATCCAGATGAATGAGGGTGTTGGGGTCAGAAGCACAGGTTCCCAGCAGAAGAGGGTCACGTAAAGAGTCCGGCTGTGGTTACAGCTCTGCTCTGGTGCAGGTCCCTGTTCCTCTCTGATTTCACTGCCTTGGCGTTGGACCCAGGAGTCCTGTGTTGTTTCTGCGCAGCATTGTTCATCTCCTTATTGCTTTCTGCAAGCTCCTGCGCCAACCTGTTTGGCCAGGTTGATAATTTTCTCCCTGTAGACCTGACTAGGCTCAGCTTGCTGCTGCCAGGCAGCTGGAAATAACTCCTCTCTCGGCTGGTCCTTCTGTTCCAGAAATATGGTGTTGCTCTGGGGTCTGTTGCTGCTCTCCCTATCTGCTCTGCACAGTCATCCAAGGGTAAGTCGTTCCCCTCCAGCCATCCTGGGGTTCTCTCCAAGCCAGCATAGGGCAAGGGCAAAGAAGTTGTGCTCCAGCTGCGGGGCAAACACTGCCCAGTGCTTCTGCTGAGTGGTGGAGGAGATTGCTCCTCTGCTGTGGAGTAAGCTTGCACCCCAGCAGGGAAAGGTTTCTCAGGTTTTCCCGTCTATAATTACTGTAGATATCTCCATTACCCAAGTGGATTTCTGCAGAAAATCTTTGGAAACTTGGCTTCAATTGTTTGTAGTGACCGTGACATTCAGAGTTTAGCAGGACATTGTTTTAATAACAGCTTTTTTTTTTTTTTTTTCCTCTCTCTCTCTCTCTCTGTTTTAAACCTGGATCCCTTTCAGATCTGCCATTGCAAAACTGTCTACAGAATACATTATTTTGTACCCTTCTGACCCAGTCTCTTTCTAAACAAATCCAGTGCTTGCAGCCTCCCCCAGCTCCTGATCGTTTCCACGTCCCTTCAGTGGACCCCACAGTCTCCATTTCTGCATCCTAAAGCTTGCCCCTACGTTCCTATAGCACCTCAGGACTGCTGCAGCCAGGCTGGTGCCAGTTTCTGACCTGGCCCCAGGGGAATGTGTTAAGAGTGAAGGCAGAGTCAGCCGGCTCTGGAAATTCAGAGGAAATATCTGAAAGCTGACTTTGTTTTTCTTTCCAGCTTCCTTTGGCACAAGCTGTTGAGCAACAGCATCTCTCCTCAGACAAAGCTGTGGATCTGAAGGTAAGCAATGACTGGTTTCATCCAAAGGACTTGCTGTTATACTGTGATACTTGCAGTGGTTTTCCAGGATGAGCCCAAGCAGTGCAATTGAGCAGTGTCACTGCAGCAAGAAAGTCCATTTTGTGCAGACTTCTTTTCCTGCCTCACCCACTGCTCTGCTCTGCTCCTTTGTGTTGGAAGCTCCAGACTGGGCAGCTGGGCAGCACATGGAGTAAATGTCAGTGTCTGACTGCACAGGGATGGGTAAGTGAATTATTTCACTTTTGATAAGGGAAGATGAAGAAATTAGCTAGATATGAGGGTGAGAAGAAGGAAGACTCATAGCTGATGCTACCCATTGTGCCTGGCTCTGACAGTGCAGCACTCCTGCAGCAGGGGAAAGTCATCCGGATACTGGTGGGAACAGAAAGATCTGAGGGAAAAAAAAGCATGAGTTTAAGGGCATGCAAAAGTGAGGACAGTAGCAGTAGTGCTATAGGCTAAAGCTTAGACAACTGGAAAATGAAGAATCTGGAGAGAAAAGGGATGGAATAAACCAGACAAGTCAAGAAGAGACAGATGCCTGGAGGAGGATCTGAGCCAAAATGGATCAAGGCTGTGACAGCAGCACAGGGTGCTGACCAGTGCATGAGGCAGATCTGCAGTCCCAAAATATGTGAGAAGGTGAAATCAAGGTTGAGGATGATGGATCTATAAACAGTGAAGCATAGGACAAGTGCTGAGCAGGTGGTGGCTCTTACCTCCACAGCCTGGAGGGGGTCCTGAGGGCAGGAGAGGAGGAACCCCCACTCAAGTCCATTTTCCTTGCATAAAAGATGTGGTTTTCCAAAGTCATCGAAGTGCTATTAACATCAGGGTTATAAGGCAAGTTGAAGCAAATACTCCGTGAGAGCAAAGATAATATTTTCTCAACCTGTTTAGTTATATAGTCAAACCTATTAAGGAGGTAAGACTCCTGCTTTCCCAGTGCTATGACCTTCTCATTTCTCCCCAGAATCTGAAAAGTGGTGGAGATGAAGAATCTGCTCTGCCGGGAGCCATCCCAAGCCTGCCAAATGCAAAGCTGGCAGACACCTGGGAGATCTATGGAACATCACCTTCCATCTCCACATCAGCTGAAACTGGGGATGATGAGAGGCCAGGAGATAAAGCCACAGCTGGGGCTGTCAGCTGTCATGAACAGGAACCCTTTGGGAAAACCCTATCTTCTGAAGAGGAAGGAGAGGATGAAGAGGAAAGCTGTGACATAACTTGGAAGAAGAGCCAGAAGCTAGCAAGTGGGCTGATGAGATTCAGCATTGATCTCCTGAGAGAGGTCCAGCAAGAGTCCAATGGGAACAACGTGATCCTGTCTCCCCTCAGCATTGCCCTTGCCCTATCTAACCTGGCACTAGGTAACTTACTATAACAGCACTTGTTTCTGTCCTTCCCTGTACCCCTCCCTCCCGGATGGAGGCACTGGGAACCAATGTGCAAAATGCAAAGATTAAATACGTCACCTTCTACTTAATCTCATTCTTGCAGCTTTAATTAGGTACTATTACAATTGAAGCTGCCCTCAGAGAGCTCCTACTTTCAGATTTCTCTAATCTCTTGCACGACACAGTATGTTTCTAGAATGAGGCATTCAATGTCCCTGTTTTCCACTACATAGGCATGAACTAACAGGGATTTAACTTTGCTTTAGGAGCAGCAAATCAGACAGAGAAGCACCTGCTGGAGGCGATGCACCTGGAATCTGTGCCCTGTCTCCACCACATGCTGAGCAGCCTTCGCAGGAGACTGGCAGGAGCCACGCTCAGCCTTGCATCACGTGTGTACCTGCAGAAAGGTGAGAGCTGGCACAGGGCAGCCATAGGGATGCAGGACAAAACTCGGTGACAAGAGTGCAGTGCCATCCTGGGGAGATGTCTGTTTCCCTGGGTGCTCTCCCTGGGCAGTGGCATGTCACTGGCTGGCTTACTGAGCGCATTTTTAGAAGGTCTTGTGACTTCGTATGCAATTCTTCCTCTCTGCCAGGATCTGAGGTCAAAGAGAAGTTCCTGGAGGAGTCGGAGAAATTCTATGGGGCAAAGCCTGTGACACTTTCTGGGAGCAGTGAGGATGACCTCACGGCCATAAACAAGTGGGTAAAGGAGGCAACTAATGGGCAAATACCCACCTTCCTACAGCAGCTCCCTGGAGACACAGTGATGCTCTTGCTCAATGCAATCCATTTCCACGGTGAGCTCCATAGGTCTTACTTCTCAAACCTGATCATCTCAAGGAATAGTTAGAAATCTACTATTTTTTTCCACCAACGCTGTCGCTGCATGGCATCTCCTTTTATTGCTTCCTGATAGTCAATCTGCTTGTTCTTTTCTTGTTCATCTGCTGTTCCTCTTACTTTGATTTCTTTACAGTAATGATCCCCAACTGTTTCACAAGTGCTAAAAATGTTACTAAATGCCTGCAGAGCCAGAATGCAGCAGGTGGAACCTGTGGTATTTTTGCATCCTGGGTTCAGGATCCCAGACAGCAGCACATCACTGCTCAACTTAACCAAACCAGGTCACATGCAACCCACTGTGCACCAACCAAACAGCTCAGAGGCAGCTTCTTTGGATTCCTGACTACAGATGGTGGTTGGGTGCATCTTCCTCTTTTTAACTTCCTGAGGGCTTTGCATCAAAACAAAGGCCAAACACTTCCATGGTAAATCTGCAAATGTTTTTGCTCGGTTTCGGAGCACTGTTTCACTGTACACAGCACAAAGGCAACACTCCTCATTTTTTCAAAGCACTTAAACATACATTGCTTATCTCCATAGCCTTCAGTCACCTCCCATGCTGAGGCATCAGGATTAATCCTAGTTCCTTTTGTTATTCCATAATCCCTCTGGAAGATAAGGGCTTCCAGCTGCTAGGGTTCTTGCAGCCTTGGTACTGCCTTCACTGCATTCCTACGTGCCTGGCCACTTGCTGCTTTGTCTGAGTACTCATGACAGGAAAAGTATCAGCTAAGCAGTTTGTAGGTCCTGTTTTTCTACCCAAAAGGAAACTTCATTGGATTCTCAACTTGAATTTTGACAGGGTTTTGGAGGAATAAGTTTGATGCGAGCTTCACTGCACCAGATGCATTCCACCTGGATGATAATTTTGTGGTTTCAGTTGAGATGATGAAAGCCCAGCGGTACCCCTTGAGCTGGTTTACACTGGAGTCCCAGGACATTCAGGTACATACAGGTTTTGACTGGAATTTCCTCTTGCTATTTTATTTCACAGTCTCCAGCTATTCTTTCCAAAAACTAAGTACTTTTTAACAAGGATAGCACACATAACATTTTAATAAGTATCCTTTGTCCTTGCTTCCAGTAAGAACGTTGAATTTCTGCTTTCAGTTTTTGGAAAAAAAAACAGAAACAGGTATTCCCACTAAGTGAGAACTAATGCAGTTTTAAAGCTCTGAATTAAAAATGAATGAGGAAATAATGGAAGGAATTCCCCTAAACAACGTACTGTTGGAATCCTTCAGGACAGAGCTAAAAGTATGGGTATGGTGTCTGTGAGCTTCCATCCTGCCACATGTCCCCTCCTTACCAGTCTGTGGCCAAATACTAAAATCTGATGCTGCTATTCCACCAAACCTCCCCCAGTTGGACACTTTCCCAGCTGCTGTTTCTGTCCTATGTCTAGGCTGGCTCTGTAGACAAATCAGAGTGAATTTAAAGCATCACTTTCTGGTGTTTCCTTCCTTTTCCATAAATTCTTCTGGCTGGTTTTCTTTCCAGGTGGCCAAGTTTCCCTTTAAGGGTAACATGAGTTTTGTGGTCATTGTACCAAACCAGTATATCTGGAATACCTCTCACGTGCTGGAGAACTTCCCTTATGGACAACTATGCAGGCTTTTCCCCAAAGAGATGCCAACCACAGTGAAGATACCCAAAATAAAATTGGATTATCACCTGGAACTCAACAGTGTTCTCAGTCACATGGGTAAGGCTTCTAACAGGATATGTGTAGAATAAGTGAATCTGATCAATCTCTGTGGCATATGTTCACTAGCACTAGAAACTGCCATCCTTGTTTCGAAAGCTGTGCCTCACAGCTTGCTCCAGATAACATCAAACCCCTTCACATTCCTTATTCCTCTCCTCCTCCTTACTCTTTGCTTGCCTGGCACCAAATGTTTTGCTTCAATGAGATGATACTATAGGGAAGGCAGCGTTCACTTCCTTCCCATCTTTACAAGCTTCTCCTATTCGTAGCCAAGACCAACTTCCTGCCATGTGTCAACTTATCTCTTTTTTTCTAATTGAAAATGGATCCAGAGCATAGAAATTGTCAAGAGAGGTTGCAGATCACAAAACTTAGAACTGAGAGCTTACTGAAATAAAACACTGTGCTCTGAGTCTCAGCATGAGAATAAATAGAATTCACTCTGCTTTGCAAGCTGCTTAAAAATAAATAATAACATGTAACAACAGATGATGGAACTGCTTTCTTCAGCCAGCTTTGACAAAAATCAGAGCTGGTGGGAGAGGTTAACGTAGGCTCATTTCTCTGCAGGCCTCCAGGAGCTGTTCACAAGCCCAAATCTACAGAAGATCTCAGATGAGCCTCTCTTTGTGTCCAGTATACAGCATCAGTCTGCCATGGAGCTTAAAGAAGATGGGGTGGAAGCCTCTGCTGCTACCAGTGTCATGATATCACGCTCGCTGTCGGCCTTCAGCTTAGACCGGCCATTTATCTTCATTATATTTGAAGAAGAAATGGGCATCCCACTTTTTATAGGCAGTGTAAAGAACCCTAACCCCAATGCTGCTCCCCAGATAAAAGAGCTACAGAACTTGCCTGATGCAACAGATGACAATGAGTACCCCATGCCCAAATAAGAGAGGAGCAAAACCTGTGTTCTGGGACTGCTACTTGACCCTCTGGACCAGCTAAGAGAGGCTTCCTACCACTGGTGATCTCCCTTTGAGGCCACAGAAGGCAATTCCTTGCTTGTTTTCCTTTCCAGATCCCTACAGACCAGTCCTGGGATATCCCATTCCAGCCCTGATGAGCTTTTCTTGGCTGGAGCTCCCCTCTGCTGACCCTGAAAAGCTTGCTCTGCCTCTCAGTCCTGGAAGGGAGATTTCTGTGTCCCCAGACTCTTATTAGAGTCTTTATTAAGCTCTTATTAGAGTCCAGCATAGCCTGAAATCATCATTAGCATCTGGCAGCTTGGACAGCAGCCAGAAGTATTAATATGGCTCTTCCTTCCTTGGTTCCTGTGAACATGCCTTCCTCACAGTGTTCCTCTATAAACTGTCTGTTTGTACCCACCTAGGAAATGACCTCTAAATCAAGTGGACTGGTAACCAGTTGTCTTCTCTGGGATGAGTCAGAGCCACTTCAGGCACAAGCTCTTCTTAGACATTGCCTTTTCCCACTCCTTGGCTATTGGATCTGCTGTGGGAGGGTCTGCAACGAGGGACTGAGTCTCTTTATCTCCAGTCCTGTTCCTGGAAAACAATTCTAGGTTCTTGAGTAATGCTAGATTTTTCAAGGCTTATTTTATAAAGCATTTTTTAGTAATTTTTATGTTGGCAGAATAATAAAGAGTAAAGCAGAATGCATTTGCTTATGGTGTTGCATTGAAAGACTCAACAGGGAAAGGGAACAGGCAAGCAACTTGAATAATTGCAAAGATTAGGAGAAAAAAGTCTGGGCATGAAAGATACAACGTTAGGAGGGGCCCTGCAAAGGAGCTGCCCTTTGCTATGCTTTGTCACAGAGGATAAGGGAGGCTATGAGGTATAACTGCTAATCAGTAAAGACTGTCAAAGGATGAGTCTGGTAACTGCTAGCTCACTTGCAGAGTGTGCTTGACTCACTTGTTCAGAGCTGGCTCTGTGAAATGGGCAGAATTCCTTGAATTAAAGCACAGCTCCCTGGCTTCTTGTTCTAATGCAGCTGTGCACAGCTGCAGCAACCTACCATGTAAAATTATTGGGAACCCTCCACCCCACAGAGCTATCCATTACCACTTGAAAATGTTAGACCAACTTACTGTTGCCTGCCATGTTGCTGTTATTTATATATAACACAGTGGTTGTCCATAGCAGATTCTGCTTCTAAACTCCCTCAGCCTCTGGATAGAAAGTATGGTGCTCTGTTTTTGTGAAATAACAGTTACAGAGCACAAGGGCCATCCTTCTGGCACAGTTTTCCTAACTCGGGAAGTCTGTCTTCCCTCAAAGGAAGGAGCAGAATGCTTCTGGGAGCCTCCGTCCCTGAATAGTCTGCACCATCTGCTGGAATAAGAGAAGGACTGACTCACTAACCATGAATTTCAGGGACGCAGGAGACTTTGGAGAATAAAAAGTACTGGCTCAAAGCTGCAATTACACATTTCTTGTAGTCTAAAAGAGGAAAAATGGCTAAAGATAATGCCCACCCCTGTGACCAATGCAATGACACATCCCCTTCAAAATGAGGGTATAATTATGGGGCCACATAATTCCAACAAGAAAACCCACAAGAATCTAGCTCTACTCTAGAGGCATAGCTCTAACCCACAGGGTACACTTCAGCTCATTTATTTATACAGATTCATCTCTAACATTCAGAAATACCATCCCATGCCTTGGGTAAGTCTTGCTTTCCTAATGCAATGTCATTCCACTCTGTTGCACTGCAACCTGTGCAAAAGTGCAAGCCTTCCTTTACACAACTCTGCCCTCCAGTTCCCTTTCTTCTGTAAGGTTTTTTTTTTCTCCTCATTCTCAGGTTCCTGAACAGCTTTGGTTCTTATTTCCTATCTTCCTTCTTTCTGCCATTCCTCCTCCTCCAAGCTATTCTTGTCAAACTATTAATTTCATCTTATTTGTCAGTAGAGCAGCCTCCCATGACTGTGCTTTGGTGCACAAATGATGGGTTACACCAACCTTAAGACTCCACTGACTCTGCAGAAGAGGCCGTTTGTAAAATGCAAACTAATATTAATGTCTCCACTCAGGAATTTCCACTTCGCTTTCCTAAGCCTTCATGTTGACTGAGCTCTGTTCTGAAACAACACGACTAGCACAGAGCATCTGCTCCATAACTCACCTGCACCACTGGCAGAGAATACTAAATAAGCCTGAATATCTTTAATATTATACACTTTTTTTTTTCCTTACTAAACCAAATTCATATCAATATCAGAGCTTCCACAGCACTGTTCAGGCAGCACATTGTCTGCTCTCTTGAATCCAAAACAACCAACAGTAAAATATGTCTATTGATTTAACAGAACTGATACTTATGTAATGAGAATCAGGGGATTAACAAACACCACTTCAGGGAGATGCTTGCTCTACCTGAAGGAATAAAGCTTGCTTTAGGCTATAACATTCTATGCAATCGCTACTCCAATTTAAATGGTTTTACACCAAGATTTTATTTAAAAAGAAGGGTTTTCATTTGAAGACACAGACAAGATACAAAAAAATTCTCTATGTTCTTCCATAAAATGTATTTTAATACCATGTTTGTATCAAGAAGTGACAAACAACATCAGAAGTTATCTCCACAGCTCACGCTCTCATTTTCCAGCAGACGATGGAAGTCTAACCAGTACAAACATCTCTGCTGATGACTTCTCACTGAACGAGCCAAGAAACAGCTGAGAGCAGAGCTGTTGCTCTTCGTGTCGAAAAGGGTCACCTTTGAAGCACTGACTAATTGCAAAGCAGGCTTCCTGATTTGCTTTTCCCACTTGCAAAAACAGCTGCTACTGCTCCTCCAAAACCATCCCTTCCTCTTATCTGGGGGACTGTACAAGGCCAATGCAAGCATCCATGAGTAACTCCTTGTTACCTTCTAGCAGCAAGGCTGGTAGCCCAAATCATGTCCCAGTACAAAACCTAGACTAGGGACACTGATGTTATTGCACAATTTACTTTCAGCATTTCCAAGCAGACAAACAGCTGTACTGGATCAGGCAGTGACATGTCAATCTCTCCTAGCAGCTAGGAACAAATGACTGAGGAATAAAACCAAGACAGTAGAATTCAGGACAGAAAAACAACTGTTCTCTCATTGTGTCTCCCAGCTGCTGAGCATGATGTGACATCTGACCACCGTTAGACTTCAATGAACCTGTCGTCCATCATTTACTTCTTAAAAACCCACTTATCTTTCATCTTCTTCAATATTGAGGTGCAATGATTTTTACAGTTTAATACTTATGAGAAGAAAAAAAAAACCTCACCAAAAACATACTGATACTGATGAGTGCTCCCCATGACTCTTCTATTATGAAAAATAATGACCTCTGCCTCTTCCCTCCTCCTGATCACTTATCACTCCATAAGCTCCTACAACATTCTCTTCATTAACTTTCTTTTTTCTTTTTAACCAAGCCTTCTTTTCTTTTTTAGCCAAAAACTTTAAGACACATACATTAATAACTTCTTCACTAGCAACTATCACTGGGTAGAATCACTTCTGAAGATCTTCCCCTTAACTGCTTTAAGCTGCAGATGAATCCTGCTTCCCCTTCACAAGCCTCTCCATTAAATCTTTAAACAATGCTGTATTAACAGAGAGAAGAAATTCCCTCATGTGACACAGGGCAGTAGTGAGAGAATAAAAGGCTTGCTCAAACACTGCGGGGAAGAACAGGCTGAACACTTGGCTCAGTCCCACATTTCAGCTGTTAGAAAGCCCTTATCACAGAAGGCACATTTGCTTTGGAAAGTTAAGCGAGAGGATCACAGCAAAAGAAAATGGGAGCAGAGCACTTTAAGAGCGCCCTGGGAAGCTGTAACCTGAAGCCTGCTGAAGGCTGGGCTGGGGAGGCAGCAAAAAGCAGATGTGGCTGCGTTGAGCGTGCACTGTCCCCGGCTCACACTCACTGGGATCCTGTGGCAGTGGCGGCCGAGAGGAGCCCAAGGTAAGGGGCAGCAGAGGCTGCATGTGCTGCCCACCTCAGCAGCCAGCAGCCAAAGAAGCAGAGGGCACAAGGATGAGGCTGGGGGCTTCTGGGTGGGTCTTGGGGCACAGGTGTCAAAGAACGGCACTTTTATCAGGTGAGCAGCATCACCAAGGGTTGGGAGCCAGCAGCATCCTTGGGCACCACTGTGCTTCTGGAGCAGAGGTGTGCTCAGGGAGTGGGACTCCTTTTTTCCTCCCTTTTCTACCCTGCTAGTACCTGTGTTGCAGCTGGGAAGAGGCTTTTCCTTTTTGCAAAGGTAACAATTTTGGTGGGAGACAAATCCTCTAGATCTAGTGATTGCACGATGCTTCAGAAGTAGCCAGTGCTGAGGGGTGGAGCAATCACAGAGCAGTCTGAACTCAGCAGTGCTGCTTCGTAGGACCCCTAAAATCAGATTTATAAATGATTTGAGACTTATATCACTATAGAAGGAAAGCAAAACATTTCACTCAGCACCTGCAGGCCTTCACAGATAGACAACTCCCTGGCACAAAGTTCCTCCTCAGCTCATTTATCAACACTTTCTTTCTCTGTCTTTCTTACTGTAACATCAGACGCTGCATGCTGTTGCTCCTTCTCTTCTTTCTAAAGGCAGCTACAGATTTTAATAGCACTCCTGAAACCATCCCACCTTTGCTCCACCAAATTCTTCTCTCTCTGCATTTCTGGCTGTGTGCTAAAGGACATGCAAATAGAATCCAGATGTTCAGACTAATTCAAGTGCAAAAAGGCTTTGTCTTTCTAAAATGGAAATTGTTTTTTGGCAAAGCTTGAGAAATACGAAGCTGGTGACAGTACTGGCAAAAACACTACAGATCTGCAGAACCAATCTCCGTTGCTGTACTCCCAGGAGCTCAGTATAGTTGGAAGAAGGGGTTATGGTCTATGGAAAACCTTCATCTCCAGACTGGACTGTGCCAAACCTCTTCCGCTTAGCATGCGAGGATTGCTTGCTGCAGGCATCCTCACAGAGCCCTGGCTGTGACCTGCTCTTAGATGCACACTGAGCCTCTGTGCTTCAGCATAATGCTTGTTCATTTTAGAACTCTGCAACAATAGAAGCAATCCCAACATTGCACCCACTGTCATACCACCAAATATATTGGATTCTTCCAGCATAGTAAATTCTCTTGATAGAGTTGCATTTCCTGCACCAGAAAAATCTCACCTACTCAACAGTTGGTATAGCAAGAGGCCACAAGATACAAGAGCACAGGGAGAAGAAAATACTACTTCTATGTTACACTGTCTAAACATATGTGAAAACTTATGACCTCCACTGTGATACAGTTTTCTCCAAGGCAGAACTACCTCCAGAAGAAAAGGGTTTTGGCAGGAAAGAACAGCAGTGAACTGCCTTTCACTGAAGGAAAGCCTCTGCCTGAGCAGACCAGGTCCTGACCTGTGGCTGTTGTAGCCACGTGGCTTTAAGTTGTATTTCTACCAGTAGGCGTATTTCCTTTATAGCTGCAGTTAATCTGAAACACATGTTCTTTTCTGCTGCTTCACTGGATGCCTGGATCACAGGGGTTAGTTAAACACAACTCTCTTCCTTTAATTTCTGGGAATCTGTATAAATATTGCTTCAGACCAGCCGCAGTGGCGTCTGTTCTCTGGGGCATGACACTTCTGCAGTAGTTCTGCACCCACAGTGAAACCCTGGCTTACACACTGCCCTTTGCACCAGACCTGGCTGGAACAGTCACACATGCCAACAGTGGAGTGATTAAAAGTGGATTCTACAGAAGGAACAAGCTTACCAGCTTTGGATAGTTGGGTACTTGTCTCTCACCTCTAAAATACTGAATAATCCAAGCTCTGACTTTCACCTGTTCACCAGATTTGGCCCAGCATTAGGTATTTACACACTGCCTTTTTTCACTGGCTTTTAAGAAAGCTCTTCTTGGTCCTTTGTCCAACTGCAAATAAGAAGCAAAGGATTCATATAGGCTCTATAGCCTTCCAAGTACTTGCACACACAAGAATCACGATAAACTACTGCCTGAGGCAGGATCTTCTTTACCAGAACAGTAGACAGTTTTTGTCTTCTGCCTCATTTAACAGCGTAGATTTGCTAGCTTCTATATGTTCTGATGTATTTAATTTTTAGCCTAGAACTGAGAAGTTATGATTTAATGCTTTTCTGGACCTTAGCACTCAGTAGCTGCCAGCATGAGTGTGGTTTAGGCCACACACACATCTGCTTATGTGTTCAGACACACCCAGGCATGAGTGCTTGTCCAGTTTTGAAGTCCTCAGAGCCAAGGCTGGCTGAATACTTCAAGCTAGAGGAGAAGAAAACCCAGCAAAGATCAGGTGTGCATTTCACAATCAAGAAGGACAAAAGCAGCAGCATGTCATTACAGCTCCCATCACAATGAGATACAGCAGTCAGTAGTGGTGGAGATGCATTCCTCTCAATGTTACTCAAACTAACTGTCATGTTCTTACTCTGTAGGTTCAGGCATGCAGATTCCAGCAATTCTCCTTCTCCTGGGTCTTCTAACCATCCCAAGTAAATCCCAGAACTCACCAACTGGGCAGGTAAGTAAAAGACAGCAACAGAGAATGAGGGAGAGATACTTGAAGAAGATTATTTAATTTTAGAAAGTCTTAAGGAAGGATTAAGCACCCTCCTCCTAAATTAACTAGGTTTTCATTTAGCAACATAATGAGACTAACTACTGCTTTACGTAGTTAAAGCCACAGTGCTTACATCAGGAGATGACTGTGAGGCAGATGCAGTGGATTCCAACCTGAGCACCACCTTCAGCTTTATTGGGACACTTTAAAGTGAAGTCACTATTCTTACACACTCTGTATCAGTAAGATCAAGCTAATATTTCTGTGGATTACAAGAGAGTATCCGCAGATTGTTTGCCATTGAAATGCTTATAGTAACTGTACCTGTTCTTGCAAACTGCAAGTCTAAACAGAGTGCTCCCTGTACTTGCTAGAACTCTCCAACCACTGATGGAACTGTCGGTGAGGTTGAGGAGGAAGATCCATTCTATAAGACCCCTGTAAACAAGCTGGCAGCTGCAGTCTCCAACTTTGGCTATGACTTGTACCGCCAGCAATCCAGCCGGACAGCCACTGCCAACGTGCTGCTGTCTCCATTCAGCCTGGCTACTGCTCTTTCTGGTCTTTCACTTGGTGAGTTCCTGCCCCTTTTCCTCACGTGCTGTTTGACTTGACAGCCTTCCTCTATATGTTGTCCTTCTTGTTGGCAGGGGCTGGAGAACGAACAGAAGATGTGATTTCTCGCGCCCTCTTCTATGACCTACTTAACAAAGCTGAGGTCCACAACACCTACAAGGACCTACTGGCCAGTGTGACTGGGCCAGAGAAGAGCCTGAAAAGTGCCTCCCGTATCATCGTGGAGAAAAGTAAAAATCCTTTCCCTCTATCAGGATTTACCTACATAACTAGCAGCGGGTTGAAAACACTGAACAAGTAACACTACACAAACAGCTTGGCTCTGATGTTGTTGAGCCACAACATAGGCAGTGCATGCAATGTGTTCCTGCTCCAGATAAAGCCTCGGAGAGTTTGTGTCCATGCAAATAAATGAGAAGACCAAACATGCACCAAAAGATACTGGTGAGAGAGCAGCTAGCACGCAGAGGACCTAGAAGAAACTCACCTATAAGGATTCTGCTTTCACTCTAGGTTTCCTGGCAGATGCTGCTAACTATCAGGAATCACAAATTACATTTTCCTATTTGGTGATAGCATTCAGCCAGTATTCTGTGTTTAGTTCCTTGCAGAAATAGTTGAGATATGCAGTGAACATCTGAAAAAAAACTAGCAGCTAATAGGTTGAGTAAGCTGTGCTCATACAGAAAGCTGGAGAAAGAAGACTGATCCGGAATTGCTGTACCCAAGCCTTCTGTTCTTCTCTCTCTTCTTTACTGTTTAGTAGAGAGTTATTCTACACTCCAGCATGGTTGGTTTTAGGATTTGGTTCAGTTTCTTCCATGCACCATCAGTCATTCCCTTTCATGGCAGGTTTCAGCATACACACAGCCACAGATCAGTTTTGAGAGAACTGCTGCTGTGCTTTAGACTGCGATTTGCTGCCTTGAGATTGTTTTGGTAAGGGTGCTAACTGCAACATCAATCTTTTTGTTTCCCAGGACTGAGGGTGAAATCTACTTTTCACGGCCAACTAGAGAAGTCCTACAAAATGCGTTTGAGGGCACTAAGTGGCAACACCCAGTTAGACCTCCAGGAAATCAACAACTGGGTACGGCAGCAGACAAGGGGGAGAATTCTGCGGTTCATGAAAGATATGCCCACAGATGTCAGTATTCTCCTTGCTGGGGCTGCATACTTCAAGGGTAAGGATGCTGTGCACTTTGTTACAGATGTCTATTAAGCACACATTAGAAGATAAGTGAAGGAATGACCTTATTGCCTACAGTGAAAATAAAGTGCCAATGTACTAAATATAAGAAGAAAGTGATGGAACACGTGTTTAATAAGCAAGAAAAATATTCATGCTACCTGAGCAGAACTAGTCATCAGCAGAGGAATTATTACTCTTCAGAAGCTGAATCTTGACCTGTTTGCAGTAACAGACCAGAGAAGACAGCTTAAGCTTGCAAAACTCAATGGCAAAAGATAGAGTATTAACATTTAGGGAAGGCAGAGGTTAAAGGCTGTGCTGAGCCATACTGTTGCTGTGGAAGGCATGTAGGGAAATACTGGAGAGATGTTCTAGAACACACTCCAAGCCAGCACCTACACAATCCTGTGTCCCAGAGAATTATTGCTTAGAGACAAGGAGCAAAACAAAGGTGGAGAGAGGAGTGCTTTCTGTGCATTGACACAATTGTTATCCTTTAAAATAGTTTTGTAATTACATAAGTAGACATCAACTTCCCAACAGCTACTCCACCCATACACTGGCTTGATTTTTTATTTCCCATTTAGTCAATTCTCAAATGAAAAGGAGGGGCCTAAGAATGGCAGTAAATCAATAAGCTCAATCAGCCTACTTCCATCTCTATCATTCACTTGTGCCTCAACTTTTAAAGAACAAATACTACATCATATATAAAGCACAGGATTTCTCACCTGCATATAAGACTAGTTTAACATTCCAGAAAGTCTCTCATTTTATCTTTTCAAAAAACAGGGACTTGGAAAACCAAGTTTGACACCAAGAGGACTGTCCTGAACGACTTCCATCTGGATGAGGACAGAACTGTGAAAGTGTCCATGATGTCAGACCCCAAAGCCATACTGCGATACGGTTTTGACTCAGAGCTCAACTGCAAGGTCAGACAGCAAATATTGCACAAGATCTAAACCTACTGAGGAACAGGCTCAGCTACACTTAGCTCTTAAGCCATTCCACAAGACACCTTTGCTCCACCCATCAGGCTAGTTTTGCAAACCCTATTTTGAAAGGCAGTTTGTTGATTGTTAGAATATTCTTTCTGCTTTTACATTGGCTGTGTGATAACCAGTGCAGAATTTAAATGGTGCACAGATCCTACTAGCCTGTATCGGTCTACTTGAAGCTGAGCAAGAGGGGCAGGACACACAACTTTTCAATCTTTACTTCTTTCAACAAATCTTTTGCTGTAGTATGAGTTCAAAGAAGGTGTACCAATGCATGGGGCCCTTTCTTATTTATAACTGGTCTTTCAGATTGCCCAGCTGCCACTGACAGAAGGAGTCAGCGCCATGTTCTTCCTGCCTACGAAGGTGACCCAGAATATGACTCTGATTGAGGAAAGCCTCACTTCTGAGTTTGTTCATGATGTAGACAGGGAGCTGAAGACAGTGCATGCTGTGCTAAGCTTGCCCAAACTGAAGCTGAACTACGAAGAGGCACTTGGCAACACTTTAAAGGAGACAAGTATGTACATCACATTCTCTCTACAGACTGTCAGGTCTGAAAGCAGTAGGCAAATTGCTTTCTGCTCACAAGGGAATATGATGCTGGTGGGTTATTAGTTTGGTGCCACTCTCAGTCTGTACAGATTTCAGTAACTAAACCACTTCAGTCCAGGACTCCTCAGTTTTTTGTCAGATATTTCCACCAAGCTCATACAGCGTTTCTGAGATTAAGAGAGAGAAGCACAGTACAAACAGATGTAAGCTTCTCTCTGTTACCCCCATTAAGCTCTGCCTGAACAGCCATGTCCTCCTGGATCACAGCATTAGCAGTACTGCTTTCCCACCTGCCTTTAGTTAATGGAATTTACTTTCTTTCCTCCAGGGCTCCAGTCACTTTTCACATCACCTGACTTTACTAAGATTTCTGCCAAACCTATTAAGCTATCTCATGTGCAACACAAGGCAGTTTTGGAGCTTAATGAAGATGGGGAAAAATCCACACCAAATCCTGGAGTGAATGCTGCTCGTCTGACCTTCCCCATAGAGTATCATGTGGACAGACCATTTCTTCTTGTGCTGCGAGATGATACTACTGGAACTCTTCTCTTCATTGGTAAAATCCTGGATCCCAGAAGTGTTTAGATCCCTTCACAGTAATCTGCAGTGGTAGTGCTTGAATGGAAAGGATGGTGCTGGGAGAGATACTGGCTCCCTGCTCTGCTGCACAAAGACACAACTTGCAAATCTTTTGCCTTTATGCTGCAATAAAAGAGCTTTTGCTATTACTCTCCACAAGCTCCTGTATTCTCCCTTGAAAGACTGTCCTGTCTATGTCACATTCCTTCACACTTCCATTTTCCCTAGATGGATCCCCACTGCAGTTCTCTCCTATATACAGACATTACTCTAGTGAATACTGCATTTTCCCCTACCACATCTACCAAGCCAAAGCCAGTTATTAATCGCTGCTGAATCTGCTCTGGTTGCCCTCCAAGTTCTGCAGAGTCCTCTCTTACAGCTCATGAGTTTGCACTTCCCAGCCAGCTGCCTCATCCATTCCAACCATTTATGTTTCGTGCTGACAAGAATGGAAGTGCATCATTAGAAGTAAAATGCACTCTGGTCTGGATGACTGAATGTTCATGACCAACAGAATACCACACACGGGAGGTTCACATCTCTACAAACACACATACACATAAGCATCTCAAGCATTTGCTTCACCCACATGCAGAAATACTACAGCAGCATCTATTTCCACTATACCACACGCAGACCCCTCATGTTAGAACTGGTCATTTTATTTACAATTGTATCTCTAAAGAGCATCTTGGGTTTCACTCGAGTTATTGTTACACACAATTTTCCAGCTTGTACTACATGACAACCTTACCACATGAAACTTAGCTTTGATGAAAGATCACATTGAATCTTCCTTTGATAGGAAATTAAGTCCTCTGAAGGATGCTTCTGGGAAGCTCTAACAGACAGGTCTTCATCTCTTGTAGTTCCTGGATCTGCGTACTCTGCGGACCACAGTGCACTGATAAAATCTCCTCTGCTCTTTGAATTGTGCTCAGAGCTTCAGAAACTGCAAATCTGAAATGGGAAAGTGTATACAAAATAATTAACTCAGCTCCCTGAAGTTGCACAGACTTCAAACCTTCCCCCCGAGAAACCTCACCCTGTTCATGGCTATAAATCCCACCCTCCACCACCCTTCAGCAACAGGAAAAGTAGAAAGTGTTTCAGCTGCAAAGGGAGGATGGACAAAAAAAAAAATAAATAAGGAAAGGAAGTGGATAAAAAGTTAAAACATTATCGTTGAGTATATGTACCCACTTCTTCTGCACTGTAGCTCATGCTAAAATTCAGACAGTTAAAGGGATGTGTTGTTAGAAGATTTGCAGTAATCAGGAGATGAACTGGAGGGCCAAAATAGAGCAAGATTTTATTTCCTTATTTGAAAAGATGTCAACAACATTGTTCAATTGAAGTGCAAACACCAGGGGTGACTAGTACTCAGAATAAAATAGGACAGGGAATAAACAGAGTCAGGGAATAGAAAGAGTAGGCAGATAAAAATCTGAGGAATGGGTCCAAAGAGAGTCATAAGGCAATAGTGAACCCTGTCAGGTTCTATTGACTTGCACTTGAGTAGTGGACAATTTTTGTACCTGGACCAAACTGCCCAGGGTCCTGCAACATGCCAAGGACTAACGGCCACAGTGCTGTGTTGGACACACATGAGGTGCAGGGATGGGAGAGAGAATGAAAGCAAATTTACCCATTGAAGAGAATTTGTGCCAGTTTGAAAAGTTCATGACCCATTTCTACACTTGATGGCCCATGATGCATTTCCACAAGCTGAATACTCCTCTCCAAGTGTCTGGCTGCTTCCTGCCACTTCCCTAACGGAAAAATAAACAAACAGAACTATTAATAATTATTTTTTACAGCTACTGTTATACAAAGAGTTTGACAGCATTATGCAAAACGTGGTGAATTGTGTCTACAGTATTGTTGGGAGGCTGCTATTCTCTGAAACAGGGCAAGGAAACTACAAGAACATGGGATCACATTATGGGTCATTGGCTGCTAAGAATGTAATCTTGGCAAAAGCAGTCCTTCTGAGAGCTCTGCTGTCAAAACTAGAGAAATGGAGTAGTAGAAAAGTGAAAAGGCTAGTCAGGGAAAACACTAGCCAAATTAAATCCCCAGTTCAGAAAACTAAAGACAATTTTGAGTGAGAAGACAATGCTGTACCAAGAGTAGCATAGATCTGTGCCAGATGGTCCTCCAGCTCTCCCATCAGCAAATGCTCTGGTGACAAGAAGTTTCTAGCATCCATTTGACACTTCAGGAGCACTCTGATAGCTTCATCTATAAAACAGAATATGAAAAATTCATCCTGCTGGCCAGTCCTCAGCTTGCCATGAGTCATGTAATAAACTCAGTCATCTCTGCATCTTACACAACTATATCTGGATTTGGTTAGGATTCAACATCTACTTCCTCTGCAGCCTTGCTTACTCTTAACACAGGGCTGGCCAGACTCGCTTCAGGAAAGCGAAGCCCAAGAATGCATAACTCCAAAGTTATCCTGAGTTCTTTTAGTCACTGTGGAACAACGTGTGACCTAGATTAACACCCGGATCAGGGGTATAAAAAAAAAATAAAGCTCAAGTCCCCAGGGACATCAGGCTTCATGCCAGCAGATCCCAACTACATAAGCAACAGTGCCATCTCATGGCTATAACTAGCCTCCTGATGCGTACCAAGAGCTGCTGACCTTAAAGCAGAAAGCTGAGCCTTACCAGCCTTGCTGTCTCTTAGCAGCTCTAATGCTTTCTCCATTTGTTGCTGAAGGTCCAGTAAGCGCCGTGACAATCTCTCTCTGCTGACTGAGAGCGCGCAAGCTTCGTTTGAACAACAAAGCATTTCTTCCCCCTGCGAAAACATCCCTGTGATCATTCTTGCTCACATTCAACTCAAACTTGCTTACATTCTCCATACCTCTATATTATGCTACAGAGATGCTAAATATAGTTGAGAAACCAGGTGGCTTGCTTGTAAACTGCTGCTAACTTACTTGGGTTTTAGGTGAAGCTTCCAGGAATAGCTATGACTGCTATGCAGGCCAGTCTCAGCTCACCGTAGGTTAGGTTGAAGCAAGGTCAAGAAGTATACAACTAATGTTCATACAAAATACATACTGTGTTGACTTATCATCTATGCTACATTTGTTTTCCATTTATATCCTGTGAACTGCAGATAGCATGATTCTGACCACACATAAACCCTGCAGGTAACATCTTGTGCTTTAGACTCCAGGATCCATTTTCTTTCCTAAATATCTTCCTCCCCACAAACCATGGCCATGATATTATCAGATTCCTTCTGCAAGTTCAAAGGGATTTTAACTCCCTGTTAAGAGCAGAATTTTCCCTATAATGCTGGAAGATTGAAAGCAAGAACACTGCAAGGAAGCTGGTTAAGAACAGTGAAATACTGCTTTTACTCTGCAGGGGCTTTTGCTTGTGCAGCAGAGGTCATAAACTCAGGCCTTTAAATCTTGACTTTCCCAGAGGCCCAAACATTACACATCCTGATAAAGTTAAACAATCATAACCATCGAAGAACTACCTGCATTGAAGCCTGGCAGCTAGGGCAGCAGAATGAGTTTCTCATGGACACGCTCTCGACATCAGACTCTAACTCATCAAGGCATGCCTGACAGCGGCACTCAAAGAAATACTGACTGAGAAGCTGTTGTCTCTCAGCAACCCTCATTCTACACCGATGAGGCCCTGCAAAAGGACAGCAAGGGTAGAAAGCACTTAACAAGTACAGTTCCTAAAAATCTATCTTTGTTAAAACTGAGGCAAAACGCAACATCTTTTGGATAGCACAGAACTGGAGACTGAAAGCATGTTGGGTTCAGCAGATAAAAAAGACTTGATGCCTCTGATCAAGGCTCACACATAAACAAAGACTCTAGCAGCATTACACTGGGAATTATGATATTATTAGCAATCAGTAAGCACGCCAAGGAGGGGAGAAAGGATATCTGTGTCTTGAGACAGAGACTTAATACTTACCGTAGCAATGGAAAATCTCCTGGCCGCTTGGGATTGGTTGGGATGCCCTGACAGTGGCAACTGTCCCACTAAATGACACACTGATATTGGGGCTGCACGAATGGTTCAGAAGGCTGAGGACAGGAAAGAAGGCTGTCGCCAGGCGCACAGGCTTCTTGTTTACAACAGCACCATCTCCAGACTCTAAAGACAGAGAAAAAACACTACGTTGAGAATGAATGCCCTGTAACCCACGCAAATTATGCAATTAAGATACCACTAGATAGATAGCTGGTATATTACTACACAAAAAATAGCTAAATACCATCTACATGTACACCAAAGAACAGGCTGACATGGGACAGGACATGAAATTTTAAACAATTAATTCCCATCCACAATAGGAGCTTTTTACAACTCTCTGCTTCACACAAATGAGATGAATAACAAAGAAGAGCTTAAATTTTTTATCTTACCTAACTCCTGCATTACAGTGACTGCTTGTGCATTACACTGTAGCTGCAACACATGCCTCAGCATTGCTTCTGCTATAATCATCAGTTCTGGAGACAGCTCATCAGATGTTTTTCCATATGTCTTCTGTTCTGATCCCATTGTAGATGACCCTCTGTTCAGAACAGCAGCCTCTAGACCAGTTTCTTGCAATTTTTTGCATATAGCTACTATACTCAGCATGCAAAGGAACTTATGTTCAGAACTATGCTTCTCAACATGTGGCAAAAGGTTGAACACAGCTTGGTAAGAACTCTGGTACTGGCCATTATCATTACAACCAGGGATACCTTTTGTTCCAGCTCTTGTATCCAGTGCCTCACTGGGAAGTTTATCTCCTGTCTCAGCACTGCAAAGGTCCTTATTGCTATCATCATGTGACCATTCCACCAGCCTGCTAACCTCTGAAAATCCTGCTAGTAGAACAGTCCTTAAGGCAACATGGCAGAAGACCCCTAAGATGAGCAGCAGTGCTCCCAAGGGGCACTCTGTCCTGTGGTATTGCTCCCATGCCACATCTGCACAGTTTTGGCTGCAGTACTTTGCATAACTGCATCCACAGCATGGCACAGAGGCTAAGAGCTGCTTCAGACAATGGTGACAATAAAGATCTGCATTAGTGACTTGAGTATCCCACACTGTTTCACTGCTGTCCTGTAGAAGAAAGCTATCCCCTTCACCTGGGCAGAGCACACTGACAAAAGCCTTCTCTTTTAACAGGTTCTGTCCTGGCAGGATGTCCTGGGAGGCCACCAAGTGACGTCCTCTCTCTGTATTGAAATTCAAGCTCAAGGATGAAGATGCACCTGAAATACTGCCATTCTCTTCCCAGATCTCTGACTCCCTTTGAATATCAACATGTGCTTCTCGGGAAGGTTCTGGACAGCCCCTCCCCTCATGTATTTCAATCTTCAGTTGATTTAACTTTTTCAGTAGCGTAAGGTGGATAGGACTAGTCATAATCCCATCTACAGTCATTTTATTCTCCACTGCAGTGAGGGTGTCTGTTGCATCCTGTAACCTCCCCAAACGCAGCAGGCATTCAGTCTTCCGCAGCAAGACCTTGGGCAGCAGCCTATCTGGATAGCCATGACTTTCAGCCCTGGCAATATCTTCCAAACAAACCTAGAAACAAAGATAAGGACTTTTAAGGCCACTTGAAAATGATGTACTCTTTTATTCCATTTAAAATTCAGCACATTTTAATAAGACTTTTTACTGGCAAACTTTCTGTCCGTAGCCAATCTGTAAAACAGATAAAATTCCTAACATAGAACTAGAAAGAAAGCAGCAATGCCTAGGTAATGATGGAAGCTTTAAGCACAGCTTCAGAAACACACCTGATTATAAAATGGCTCAGGTTGGAAGGGATCTCAAAGATCATACAGCTCCAACTACCCTTCTGTGGGAAGAGCTGCCAAACACTAAATCAGACACCAGATCAGGTTGCCCAGAACCACACTCAACCTGTCTGAGAACACCTTCAGCTTCTCTTAGCAGCCGGTGCCAGGGCCATGCCACTCTCTCAGTGAGAAATTTCCCTGATATCTAATCTAAAAGAGGGGAGATTTAGTTTAAAACCATTCCCCCATACCTTATTGCTATCTACCCATGTAAAAAGTTTATTTTCTACCTGCTTATAAGCTCATTTTAGTGGACGGCCACTATCAGGTATCCCCTAAGCTTTCTCTTCTCTAGGCTGAACAAGCCCAGCTCTCTCACCTGTTTTTCTAGCAAAGGTTCTCCAGCCCTCTAATCATACTTGTGGCCTTCTTCTAGACCCGCTCCAACAGCTCCACATTTTTCCTGAGCCAGGAGGCCCAGACCTGGACACGGCACAACAGATGGGGCCTCACGAGGGCAGAGCAGAGGAGGACAATCCCATCCCTCTCCTTGCTGCCAGCCTTCTGCTGACGCAACCCAGGATACAGTTAGCCACTGACCTACTGCCTCTCGCTCTCAAAAGAGGCACCGCTGTGGGAGCAGCGACCCGAAATCTGATGTGCAAACATTGCGAGGCAACACCTCGCTTCTGCTTGGGCTTTTCTTTACCCCGCTGCCCCGACTCACCTCAAAATACCCGAGATGGAACAGGGCTGCAGAGCGGTTGGCGAAGCACAGGGCCACCTCAGGGCTGCGGGGAGGTTCGTGGGCCGCGGCCTGCAGGGAACAGAGCAGATCCGTCAGTGCGGGGGGCCGAGGGGGAAAGGGAGAGGGGAGGAGGGCAGCCCCCAAAGCTTCTCCTCACAGAAATTCCCTCAGCAGTTTGGAGCACGAAGCGCCCGGCGGGGCCGCAGCTCCCACCTCAGCCCCTCTCACCTCAGCGCTGTCTCCTACCTGCGAGTACAGCCTGGCGGCATCGCGGTAGCGGCAGCTGCCGAACCGCCGGTTTCCCTCCTCCCGGTAGAAGCGAGCGGCCGCCGGCTCCTTCCCCGTGCGAACGCGGCCACACAGCCGCCGTAAGGCCGCGTCCTCGGGCCTGCGGGACACTGGGATCAGCACCGCCAACCGCACCTCAGCCCTCCCTCTCCCATCCCGCTCACCCGAAGAGGCCGCAGCCCACCCGTAGCGCCTCGCCCAGCGGGGCCGCCGCCAGACGTTCCCTCAGCACCGGTTCCAAAGCGGCCCAGCGCCGGGCAGCGATCCGCCGCCACTCCTCCACCGGCAGCGCCATGGGCCGCTCCCCGTTCTAATTTCATAATGGCGGCGCCCAGTGGGGCAGCACGGCGTTCCCTTAAGGCACTTCCGCCGTACGGTGACCGGGCAGCCAATAGGAGCGCGACTCTGGGCGCGCGCGCGGCGTGACGTTAGAGACGCGCCGGAAGGAGGAGCGCGGCTCGGGGCGGCGGGAGGATTTGGCGGCAGCGGCGGAGGAGCGTGGAGAGCAGAGCGGAACGCAGCCATGAGCGGGCGGCTGAGCGAAGGCGCCATCGCGGTGAGGGGTCCTGAGGCGGGAGGAGCCGGATTGGGTCCGGGGTGTGAAGGTTGAGGGGGGAACGTGAGGACTGCGTCATGTCTGGGCTCGTGGAGGAGGGCCGGGAGGGGGAAAGGGAGCGGGGAGAGGCCCAGCGCTGCCCCGTGGGCCGTTTCCCCTCAGCGTTTGGTCTCAGAGCGCAGCGTGGCACCGTTCTCAGGCTCTTCCTCTCTTTTCCAGGCTATAATGCAGGGAGAGAACGTCTGCAAGCCCGTGCTGCAAGTTATTGTGAGTACTGGGGTTGCTAAAGGCATCGATGTGTGGTTTTGAAGAACTTAGGGAAGAGAAGTGACGAGCTGGTATTTTCCCACAGAACACACGAGCTATTGCCACAGGAAATGGGCCTCCTCGGTACCGAGTGCTGATGAGCGATGGGGTGAACACGCTCTCCTGTGAGTATGAGGTGTTTGTAAGCGTGGTGGTGCTACAGCTTCAGTGTAACGTCAGGTTCCATAGCAATCAAGCCAGTACAGAAGAAAGTAGGGTGTGTATGGGGAGCACAGGCTCTGCCTGAAGTGTGCAGCTGCATTGTAACGCTCAGGGAATTCTAGATGTGGTTTTGTAATGCTGATTTTTAAAGTAATTAGCTCAGTCTTCTTCTGACGTTAGTATATGATCGTGAAATCATATGGTTTAGATAAGATGTTAGAAATAAATTCTTTACTGTGAAGGTGGTGAGGCACTGGTTGCCCAGAGAGGCTGTGGATGCTCCCTCTTTGGAGGCATTCCAGGCCAGGCTGGTTGGGGCTTTGAGCTACCTGGTCTAGTGGGAGGTGTCCCTATCTATTGCACAGGGGTTGGAACTAGATGATCTTAAAAGTCCCATCCAACCCAAATCATTCTATGAATCACAGGGGTTGGAAGGGATCTCTGGAGACCCTCAAGTCCAACCCATCTCCTAAAGCAGTTTCCTGACAGTAGGTTGAATAGAGAAATGTCCAGGTGGATCTTGAATATCTCCAGATGAGGAGACTGCGCCACCTCCCTGGGCAGCCTGTTCCATTGCTCTGGCACCTTCAGTAAAGAAGTTCTTTTGTGTGTTTGTGTGGAACTTCCTGTGATCCTTTCCAGTTTTTGCCTGTTGCCCTTGTCCTGTTGCTTCACACCACTACACAGAGCCTGGTCCCATCCATTTAGCTCACACGTTTTCAATATATATAAACACTGATGAGATCAGTCATTGCACTCTTAGAAGTTTGGGGAATGAATACAACATAACTTATGTTCAGGGTTGCAACTTATTAGCTGATATACTGTTTTCTATGTGCTAATTAACTGAGCCAGTCGTAGATCTAATGTAATGCTTGTGGACTGGGACTAGGCAGCCCCTGTAATGCCAGCATGTGTTAATGTCTTTAATGTTCTTCTGTCCCTGTAGCATTCATGCTGGCGACACAGCTGAACCCCCTTGTGGAAGAGGAACGTTTATCAGCACACTGTATTTGCCAGGTTAACAGATTCATTGTCAACAGCTTGAAAGATGGAAGGTACGTGCATTTCTTTAAGTGTGGTTCTACACAAAGGCAGCTGTGCTAATGGATGCTCTGTCCTGTGGGACTAAGTGAAGGCCAAATCTTTTTGATTAGGCATTTCTGAAAATAATAAGTGCAGGAAGGAAAGCACACAGCGTAAGCACTTGCAGAAAGTAACTCAGTAATTGAAGGCCTCCAGGTGGAATACTCCAAATTGTACTGCTTCGTTTCAATTCACTTAAAACTACCTGCTGTGGAAAAGAAGCAGTGAAGGTTACGTGGTGTGAAATCTTTGATCTTTTGTGAGACTTTGAGAGAACTGAAGTAGGAACTGTAAAATGAGAAGTGATCGGAGAGAAGTGATTGTCTAAAAATGATGTATGTGTGGGAGAACACGATCTGAACTTCTGCATCTGTTTTTATTCCATGTTTTTGTGTAGGAAATACAACTTTTGAGGCAGAGTGGATTCTCTTAAGAAATTTGGCATGGTTTTAATGCTTTTAAAATGCTGTTGTTTCAAGGCATTTCTTTGTGCCCATTCATCCTGCTGTCAGTGTCCTTGGTGAAATGTGATACTTTTTCAAATCTACTTGTACAACATGAGAAGGTTAAATTGATAGTGGAGAGCTTTTGTTTTCTATATTCCCTTGTACAAAGAATCAGCCCCTAGTGGATGGTTCTCATATCTGCACGAGGAGGATACTCAGAGCCTGAAAGACTTACAGAGGGAGTGAGTCTTTATTACTGTCTATTTTGTGTTTGTAGGAGAGTGGTTATACTGATGGATTTAGATGTCCTGAAAACTGCTGATATGGTTGGTGGGACTGTTGGCAACCCAGTGCCTTACAACGAAGGTGAGTCTCCTCTATAAACAAAAACCTCTTGTGAGCAGGCTGCCTCTTATCACACTCTTTCAGCTATCTGTTTCTTTCTTCTCATTTAAAAAGAAGCAGTCAAGCATGTGCGACTCCCTTATGCTTGGAACAGAAATGTCCCCGTCTTGAAAATCCTTGCTGTCTGTGTGACACAAAGTATGGTTTGTTCATATTTTTGTAAGCTCTGCATCTTGGCTGAAGCTTCCATCTCTAAGGAGTATTGAGAAGTGTCTGTGCTTTGTGTTAGCATTGACAGGTTTGTATTATGTGTTAGTGGGCTTTATGTAGAGATCCAGTGAGCGTGTGAAAGCTGTTCTGTACCTCTTCATAGTGAGTAACCAAGGAAGGTAGGATTTCTTCTATCTGGGAAGAAAATGTCTGGAAGAAGACGTAATAATGATCTATAAAACTGTAAGATGGCACAGAGGGGATGAGTAAAGAATGATGAATCTCTTTCTTTTCTACATCCATTTGATACTCTTTAGTTCTCATATTATCAACTAACAGTTCTAAAACAAAGGCTGTACTGCACCTCCCAGACAGCACATAGCTAAATTATAGAACACGTTGCTACATGAGGTAGGTGCCAAAAACTGGCAGAGGTTCAAAAAGCAATTACATGCAAAAAAAAAAAAAAAAAAAAAAATCCATTAGAGGCTGTTAAACATAACAATACATCCTCTGCATGAATGGAAGCACTGAAACTGAAATTGCCCAAAGTAGATAGGTGACTTATGGTTATGAAAACATGGCCAGCATGCAGGCTGTCCTGAGTACCTGTTCCTTCCCTGCCATCTGAAAAATGATGATGTGCTGGATGGCCCTTGGTCTGACCTACTGTGAATTATTAGTTTTACGTTGTGTGAATAACTGCGTTCTTCATTTTCATGTGCTAAATGAATTCTCAGGCAAATGTCTTTTTTTTTTTTTTTTTCAAAATAATGTATTTTTTTTCCCCTGAGATGTTTAGATGTATGCTCCCTTCTTGGAGTTTTCTTTCCTGACAAGAGAGAGGATAATAAATGCTTAAAGAAAATATTTGAGCTTCTCTGTTGTTGGCACACGTACAGATAATGGCTGAAACTCAACAGCAAATAACTTTTTTTTTTCAGGGAATTTTTCCATTTTTCTTTCTCCTGGTGGAAACGAATCAATTTGTTTTTACTGTTAAGGAACCACACAGTAGTGACAGCAATTTCTGTAAGATGTTTTGGACAAATGGTGGTACATACTGCAATTCTGGTTTAAGATCTGCTTTACTAACTGAAGTAGAAATAAGACTTTGTTGCCAAGACATCTTTCTTCATCAACTTTTCTTTTTCCTGGGGAATTAGAGATGCATTTGTTAAATGAGCCTAAAGAATCCTTTGTTCCTCTGATAGTTACTTAGCTAATTGCTGTTTAAAAAATGTGTTGACATCTCAGATTTTATGGCTTAATCTCACAGTTGCTGTAGAGACCAAGATATTTGGAACACCTATTGAGCAGACTGTATTGTCTTCCTCTTGTATCACTTGCCTGTATGATACAGGAGCACGTTTCTTGTGAACTATGGTGTTCTTGTCATATTGTTGCTTAGAAACAACAGAGAATCTTCTGTCTTATAGAACTGAGCCAAAAATACATCCTTAGGAGTATAAATTCTGGTAAAATTCAAGTTATTTTGGTGAAAGTTCTGTTCTTTGCTTTGACACACACGAGTACTCAGCAATGAAGGCCTCAAATATAGATGGTTAAGAGGTGCCAAATTTGCTGCAGGATATGCTTTGTTTTAACACCAACACAATTGTACAAAATTCACACAGTGATGGTGTTAGGGTTTGTTTGTTTTTAACATTAAATAACATTTCAGTTACAGAAAACAAGTTTTACTTTAAATACTGATCTCAAGTTCAATCCAGACCTAGGATTAAGTAATATTCTTTCCTGCCCCAGAAGGACCCAGGCAATGAGGAGATTGCTTTTGGCCACTTTGCAGTTGAGCAGTAGGTGGTTAATCTGCCTAACAAGAAAGCTGGAGATGCAATCTTCTTGATACATACCATAAAAACTTCTCAGGCAGCTTTTCATTATAGTATTGAAAATTAAGATGGAGCAGTTTAGTTCTTTGTACAAAGCTACGTGGTAATGTTATTACTGCCATTAATCTCATTGAAATTGCTCTGATGTTGGACTTCATTCTTACTGTAACAATTACTTGCTACTTATATTTAATTTCTGTCATTAATCTTTCAGTGTTGAAATGCTTGTATACTTATACATTTGCTTTTCTTCCTGCTCTTTCCACTATTGCTTTTTGGTGTGTGTTCTTTCAAAGTGCATCTCCTTCTTCTTCCTCCATTTGTGCTGCAGCTCAGCCCTGGGACAGGGATGTAGCAGGGACTCTCAATAACATATTGTTGGGACTACAGCTACCACATTAGACTGGGCTGTGTAGCCAAAGTCTTGGGTTCTATGAAGCCAATATATATAGCAGAAAAGTGATGAGGTATTTTAAGTGTTGGGTTTCATTTGCACACTTCAGTTCTTGTAACTTCTTTCCCTGGCCAGACATATTTTCTCTCAAGTGTTGTCTTTTTTCCTCTTCTCTTACTTGCAATGAATTTGGGGTTGAGCACTGACTCAGTCCTCTGAGTAAGTGAGGCAGCTGAAGGAGGGGGAACTCTGGTTTCTCCATCTAGTGGATTCTGCAGTAAGTGCACGTTGCTGTTTGACGTCACACTGTTGCTAGGGAGATTTCTGTCTCTGCTGGGATGAGAGGAGCAGGGTGGTTTTGAGCTGTTACCTTGGTCTGGATTAAAAGTAACCAGAGGGCTACCTGTGTAGAGTAAGCAGCATCAGCCTGTGCTTTACCAGGGTAGTATTGTCCTTCTGTGCTATCCTTTCTTGCCCTTCTGTTCTGGGATTCTCTGCTTTGTTCCTTGCAATGCTTGTAGGCTCAATCTCACTTTTCCACTTTCCACACCCCCAGATCAGAGAGGCTTTGCCTACCTTGGCCAAGGATGTCCTGCAGACTGGTGGCTGAAGTGTTAGCTGTGCCCAAAGAGACAATGGTGTTGGGTATTGACTGACCTAAAGGCAAAATACGTTGGCAAAATAATTGTTCTTGTAAACTTACTCCAGTTTTTGCCCTATGGATTATTTCTGTAGTGTAATGTTTTTCTACATGTGTCATTCTGTACTTTCTCTTGCAGTTTATTACAGATATAATCCAAGTAAAAGCCCTGTAGCCTAAAAAAATACAGAAGATGTACTCACTGTGGCATGCTTCTTATGCAGTGTGCCATTGTATCCTAAGAACCCCCATCACCTTCCATCACTTCTTCATGTTTTGGAAATAAAATGTAGCAAGTGTTTTCTATAACTACAGGTTTGACTTTACCCAGTGGTTTTTTGGCCTCTGAATTTTAAGGAGGAGTTCTCCCTATGTTTAGTTTTTTTTTTTTAAATGCTGTCTGTTAGATAGTAGCAGAAACTACCTGTCAGAGCAATAGAAGCCTATAAGAACTGAGAAGTTGTCAGGATTACTTCAGTGCTGTCCTTTTAAATAACTGTCAACGCTGAATTCTTCTTAAGTAGAAAGCAGTTGCTTGAGGAAAGAGATCTGACTGAAATTCCTCCATGTTAATATTGTTCAACAGATAGCTTACTGCTGCTGTGCCCTGTAACACCTGAGTTTTAGCATGTGTTCTGTGTTTAAAATCTTGTTTTCATGCAAACCTAATTTCCTGAAAATGCTGAAGGGTGGTTTTTAATTACTCTGTTCCCTGCTGTCCTAAATGGTCTCTTTCAATTTGATTACCAGGGCAGGGACAGCAACGTTCTTCAGCTCCAACAGCCAACACAGCACCCAACAAACCACAGCAACCGAATGGCAATTTGTCAGTAGCAGGTAAGAATAATCTTGGGTGGGATTGTTGTGCACAGCAAAACTTAAAATAAAAAAAGTAAAAGGGCCTTTCCATAGTAATGTTGCAGAAGAAACTACATGAGACAAACCTGTAGCTTGAAGAGATGAGTTGTTTCAAGAGGCTATGTCATTTGAATCTTAAAAATAAAAAAAAATTTGCCTCATTTTCCTCCCCTACCTCCCTTCCCCAGGTTAAACAAATAGGAAACAGCTCTGACAAAGCAGCATGAACTGAACATCTACTCTGATGCAATTCTGCATTCTTGAAAAGGTGCTCTGTGGGCACCCAAGTCAGCTACAATTTGTAGCTGGCTGAAAGTTGTGTTGTCAGTGCTGAGCTATTGAGGCCAAACAGCTTATGTGGTGCAGGACATGTTTTGATCAAGATTTTAAATAGCAAGATGCTGAAAAAGGCAAGCAACCCGTAGGCTTATTTTTAAAGTGATGAGGTTATCGAAGTCCAACCCTTGGTGCTGCTTTCACCTTGGTGTTTAGGAATGATTTTGGTATTTTGAAATTGCAAAATTTTGACACTTGCTATTCTAGCAGAAAACAAGTTATCATCAGCTTTAAGGACAGGAAGGAAAAAAAGCCCTACATTTATACTTTAACGAGGTTCTGTTTAGAACTAGTAGCATTGCCTTACATCAGGAGTGCTTTGATTGTGGGGTACCATTCCTTCCTTGTTTGTCCAAGTGTAGATCCAAAATGCGATGTGCCATATTTGCTGCCAAGTGGTTGTTTGCCACCTACGTTGATTCTGACCTCCATCTTCACTGTGTGTGCTTTTAAGGTTTGAGTGAGTCTCATTTGCAGCCTAAAAAACTGTTGTGACCAAGAGTGGGAGTGATTCATCAAACTTTTATATTATAGCATGTTGAATGAGTTGATCTTAACCCGCATTTTTGTCTGCGTGGCTGAAATGCTGTGTGCTTTGTTGTGTTTGTTTTATTTTCTCTTTTTGAAAGGTTCTGCTGCTCCAAAGTACCACGCTCCCTCAAACCAGTTTAGTAAAGCCAGTGCTCCCAGCTCAGTGAAGACACCAGGGGGAACGCAGTCCAAAGTAGTGCCCATTGCCAGCTTGAATCCATACCAATCTAAGTGAGTTATAATGGTTTGCCACGTATTTCTGGCTGTCTTATATTTACAGAGATGTATGAATCTCATAAATCATTCTTTATTAAGTTTGGTCTTTATCTGTTAACATAGGGGAGAGGTACAGAGGAACAGGGCAACAAAACCATAAAACCTACAGAAATAGCTGTGCAGGTTTTGTTTCATCAGCACTTTGAAAATCTGAAAACTTGGTGAAGTTACCCTGCTGAGCTTGATAGCTTTTTAATATTTTAGTTGAGAAGTAATTTGATTCACCTTTTTTCCTGAAGTGATCTTCTTTTAGGGAAGGTAATGACAGAATGTCTCAGTGAGCTATTCACTGTGGCTACTGTTTTGTTGAAAAAGCTTGAGGATGTAATTATTTTGTGAATGACAGTTTTTAAATTATGCAAACTGATTTGATTACCTAAGTTTAAATGCAAATCATATAATTGGGCTCTTGAGTTCTAGCATGGATTTTCAGAACAGACAAGCTGTTGTATGAAAAATCTACCCTAGAAGAGTGAAAGATTTGAGGCGTGCTGCTCTGCAGAAAGATTATTTGCTGCTGTGTCCTACTGGATGTTTTATGATTGGCTTTGTTGTTGCTCTCTATATAACTTTCTGCCTTTAATGGTCGAGAACATTAAAATAGCAGCAGAAAGGCAGGTAGAATTGCTGAGGTGCAGTGGAAAAATTGTGGCTTTTTAAATAGTGTCATTCCAGTTCCAAAGGTTGGTAAATTCAATCTCTTCTAAAAATAAAAAAAAAAATACATATATAAATAAAAGAGGACATGGAACAGCTCTTATTTCTTGCACAATTTCAGGTGGACCATTTGTGCTCGTGTTACCCAAAAAGGGCAGATCCGCACATGGAGCAACTCCCGTGGTGAGGGGAAGCTCTTCTCTATAGAGCTGGTTGATGAGAGTGTAAGTGTTCTGTATTGAGAAAAAGATAACGGATGCCAGACGCTGCTGAACCCTTCATAAAGACAGAATGGAAGAAATAAAGTGTGTTATAGAAAATGTGTTTTTTTTATTATTATGACTGAAGTTCATATTCTGTATTCATTAACTCGAACATCAGTGATCCAGTCCTTATCCAGAATGAAGTCTTGTATGTATGGCGTTGCTGATTATTTTTCATCAAAGCCTGTAGTATGTGACTCAATTTTTGCAGCTTCAAAATATGGTTGTTTAGGGAAACAGACAACCTAATACTTTGTTTGTCATCATTTCCTTTAGATTGAGAATGAGCTCTCACCCTTACTTAGATACACGGTACAAAACAAGGAGTGAGAGGAGCGTCGCCTCCAAGTTATAAGCTTTCATTTTCGTGAGGAAATCAGGCTATAAATTATTGTAATACTCGGAAATTTCATCTGTGGTTTGTTTGGGGAATGGTATCTGGTTAATCCAACTAAACTTGCAGTTTGTCAAACCTCTTATCAAATTACCGCCTTCTGTCGTGAAAACAAACAAGATTCTGCAAGATTATATTTAGTATAAAATGTGAGGTTAATAATGTAACATGTTGTCATCAGCCATTTGTTTTCTCTGCGTGCTCTTAGTAGTCAAATGTAAAAACAAAAAAATTAGGGAATTTATAGTTGTTATTAATAATTACTTAAGGACTTGGCATTGTTTATGAGCAGGACTAAGCTGAAGATACTGTTTGCTAACTTGTGGAGCTAGGTGATCTATTCAAACTTTTCTTTCCTGTAATGTCAACTAATGCTAGTTTCAAGAGTTCAGTGCTGTCTGTGTGATAGTAATTCCAGAGCTCTAGGGATGCTAATGAGACTTGAGTCTGAGAATTGATGGTCAGGTGTGGAATATGTCATTCTAGCTATAGCTGTAAATGTAAAGAGAGTGTTGGCTGTTTCTCAGGTGTCTGGAGCTAGCCTGACAGCCCATGCTGCCTGTAGAACTGATGCCACTAAACACTGTCAGGGATTTCTTAATATAGTTTATTTACTTATGCTGAATTTCAGTTCTGACCGCCTCTCCCGTTTTCCTGCAGGGTGAGATTAGAGCTACAGCATTCAATGATCAAGCAGACAAGTTCTTTCCTCTCATTGAACTGAACAAGGTACGGTGCTGTTGTGTTTTCATGGTCTGACATGAGCTAGAAAAGAGGCACTTCAGCATAGCAAGGATTTTTAAAGGTGAACACAATCTATTTTCTCTGTCTGACTTCTGATAATTTCCTCTGTTTCATTGCTTTCTCCTCTAGGTATATTATTTTACCAAAGGCAATTTGAAGACTGCTAACAAGCAGTATACAGCTGTTAAGAATGATTATGAGATTACATTCACTAATGAGACTTCAGTTGTGCCCTGTGACGATGCCCAGCATCTTCCATCTGTTCAGTTTGATTTTGTATCCATCTCTGACTTGGAGAACACACCCAAAGACTCAATTGTCGGTCAGTCTGAGTAGTGAAATGACATGCTATAAGACTTTGAAACTTTATTTTAGTATTGTGAATACTGGGGAGGCAGTGAGCAATGGGAGGTGAACTTTTGGGTGGATTTAGTTTGTGGTGGTTGCTGTTGAAAATGCCCTAGGCAGTTTAATGGTTAAGGTGTCTTTATCCTATTCAGCTAACAATATATACTGATTTCTCTGCAAAATTGTGCTTCAAGCAAAAGACAGTAAATGCTACTTGTTTATTGTCTTAAGATCATTGTTTTCCACAGAAAAGGGTTGAAAGAAAAGTGTCCTTGCTCAGCACGTGTGCGTTTCATACCTTCCATGGTCTTGCTTGCTTTCACTATCTAATTATCTCGTAGTGATTTTGGCATACTGCATTGCATCCGAGTCCAAGTTGCATGACTGTTTTGGCTTGCTTTGTGAAGTATTGGAGGTTTGTTTTTCTGTAATTTGTTGGGCAGAGTACTCCGGAAAAATCAGAGGCTTGGGTGGGGGCGAGGGAGCTCAGGTTTCACAGGCACAAGATGCATGTGATTCAGAGGCATTCAGCTAAGAATTTTAAAGGTAGACCTATGATGTTCAAAATAGGTTCTTATTAGGGAGTGCAAAGGGCATTGCATTACTTCTTGCTGCCAAAACGTGCCGACTTCACAGGAGTCACAGCATGGTTTGGATTGGAAGGGACCTCTGGAGGTCATCTAGTTCAGCCTCCAAAACTTGTTCAAGTTGCAGCTTCTGGTGTAGGGGGCTGCAGCAAGGGCACTAGCCAGTTGCTTCTTTGTGTTAATCGTTTTGAAGCCCTGTGTCCAAGAGCCTTCTGCTTAACCTGCAAGGACATGTTTAAGCACAGCAGGAATCGGGGGTGAAGTCCTTTGGCAGAATGTGATGGAAAAAGATTGTGATGCCTTGATCTCTTTAATGTGGTGAGGCTTGCATTCATGAATATCTTAATGAATTCGTCAACAAAATTAAAGCACTGAAGAATTCTGTAGTGGAGCACTCCTGCCATAATACACTTAATTTCCATATCAGATTTGATTTGAATAGGGAGCTGGGATATTACAAGGTAAAAATCTGACACTAGGAATGAATTCTTCTCTTGTGGTGTTGTATTCCCCAACTGTGACCCTTGAGCAACTCTAAGTAAATCGTAACTCTTTTTCAGATGTAATTGGAATTTGTAAGAGCTATGAAGATGTCACTAAAATTGTAGTGAAAGCTAGCAATAGGGAGGTATCGAAGAGGAATGTGCATCTGATGGATACATCAGGGAAACTGGTGACAGCTACGCTATGGGGAAATGAGGTATGTGCTCTCTTACCTGTTCTTAAGCAAAGGTTTCTTTGTGTAGGGTGAAGAAACACACACCATTGTCATCTAAGATGGGTATAGTAGTGAGACAGAGTCCTAGGTGTTGGAGGATCGGGGTAGAAAGAAGGTGAAAGACTGTCTGGTTACATTCAGGTGTGATGTTCGTAACCTTTTTCTGACAGACTGCTGACATGATCTGACTAATGTGTTCTGAACAACTGCAGACATGATGTCTCAGGCACAAAGACTGTAGATAACAGGTTTCTGGTTTAGAAAAGGATATGAGTTGGGGTTTGATCATGGAAAAGCCGATGGCTACAGATGTCTTGTTTGTGAGGAGTTTTATTCTTAGGGTAGGGTACTTGTTAGCTTGAATAAATTGCTGCTTAACTAGGGGTTTGGAAGGCTGTATCTCAGACTAAGAGTTTAAAATGTCAGAGCTTTGGGAATGGAAAGTTTGTGTAGTTACTGTGAACTGCTCCTTTATCTTGATAACAAACTGCTTTGTTTTCCAAGGTGCAGATACTTAGGGATTTATGTTCTGGTCTATAAAATGGGAGTCATCCTGCCAGCCTGGCAGTGGTGCCTCGTGGCTAAATGATGGAGTGCTCTGATACTGTAGGTGGCTGAACATTGTTAACCATCTGCTGATGTAAACGAAGTAAACTGAGGTTCAGTATCATAAAGCTATGAGGTTGAACCAGCTTGTTACTGGAGAGGTTACTAGTTATGTAACTCTCAGATCAGGGATCTGTATTTTAGGAAGTTAAATGTTTGCTTTGTTGTGGAGTAAAGGTAACATAAGCATTGAGGGGAAGTGACTTATTGCTTGCAGCTGGCACACCTAGTGTTAGAATCCATATCTCCCCAATAACTCATTGCCTTATCTGTCAAGATGTGTGTTCTTTTTGTATCTCATGGATACAGCAAGTGCTTTTGCTAACTCCAGCTCATTTGTGGTCCGTAAGCACATGATCCTTTCCTTGCTTGTTAAGTGGTGTGGTGTCCAGGAAATCTATACCTTTCAAAACCTCTCTAGTGCCGAGAGATTCTTTGTTAGTGTCAGACTTTAGTTGGATAACAAACTGATAGCAACTGAACAGCATTAAAGCAGCTTTATGAGATTAAAAACAGAAAATAGAAAGCTGAGGAAAGTGTTTGGTCAGCATACCTATGCTTCTTAAGCTGTAGGTGAAGAGACATGATTGGTTCAGTCAAGCCAAGTGAGTTATTTGATGTCCCATAGAGACTAATTTGACCAAATAACCCCTGTTTGGAGAAACCTTTGTTCCCATAGCCCATCTCCCTTTCTAAAATCTTGTTTAAAACTCTTAATGGAGATGATCAGTCCCTTTTCTTTAAACTGGTGGTGCACAGTTGCTGCACTGGTAGGATTCTTTGGTTCCCCGAGAAATGGGGTGTTAGGATTACAAAACTGTTAGCTGCCTTTCCTAAACTCCCAGTGCTGCTGTCTAAAATCATATCTTCCAACTACAGTAAGATGGTCTGACTTGGGTTGAGTCTTTTGTCATGATCTGTGAGCTATGACTGCAAGTATACTGCAGCATGCTTATGAACGCTTTCTGTTTTTTGTTTGTTTGTTTTCCACACATGCAGGCTGAGAAGTTTGATGGTTCCAGACAACCTGTGATAGCCATCAAAGGAGCACGGGTCTCTGATTTTGGTGGTAGAAGCCTGTCTGTCATGTCATCGAGTACAGTGGTTGTCAACCCTGATAGCCCAGAGGCTTTCAAGCTCCGAGGATGGTATGACCGTGTGCTTGTGTTGATTCATTTCTCCTGTTGTGGAATATTTGTTTTATTCTATTTGTCTACATTTGAGCAGTCTGTAGAGTACTGAAGAAAGGGAGCATAGGGTGTGGGTTCCAGGCTTGTAGAAACTTCTCTTCCTTGAAAGCACTGTTCAGTTTGAAAACTTTTAATTCCATATCAGATGTTGGAAGAAATAAAATAGGAGTATAGCTCATGCTGACCCAAAGTCTTGGAAGACTGAGTGAAATCAGGCTTCTGACCAACTCTATTTTCTGTTTAACAGAGAGGACAGAGTTTTGTTGTGTCCTCTGTTAATATGAACTGCAGGTACTGTGTTGACTTCTTAGTGTCTATTCCTTAACAGATATTTTCAATTAGTGAAATAACACTTTTATTTTTATCAGGAAAACCAAGTGACTTCTCAGTGCTTCATTGCTGCTTCTAGCGTAGGTAGTTGCTAAATTATCTGCTACAGCTACTAACACAGTGAGATTTGGTGTGTGTGCTAATGGGGTGAAGTCCCTACAGCATCACTTTTTGTGAATCCTGGGCTCACATTCTGCCTCAATCCTTTAAACGTGCATAAAATATTTCTTGGCGTTCTCCATTATTCAGATTGAGCAGAGCTTCTATACTTCAGAGGGTTGTTGAAGATGAAATTGATTGTGGGTCTTAGCTATTGCTGTCACATTTTAATTATCTTCTGTTTTTGAGTTCTATTGGCGTTTCTCAAATCACAAAAGACGCTGAATGGGATGATAGTACAACCTTTTTCAGAAAAGGAGTGCTTTCTTATTTTAACACAGGAGGCATAATTTGTTCAATGCTATTTGCTTTTCCTTTTGAAGCTGCTGCAAAGATAATGGTACCGTGTAATTTAATTTTAATTATGGAAATATCTTGATGCCCTTAAATCTTGTTATCTGACTGCCTTTAAGAAGCATGCAGTGCGTGGTTTGACCACTAGCTGGCAAACAAATTGCAGTTATATAGAACAAAGCTGCCCTCCTTTTGTGGATTTATAAAATACTATGCTAATTAAGTCAGAGTATTAACTTATTCTGAAATGCTATTTTTGTTTGCAGTATGCACAAATTACTGTAATTGTTTCCTTTGCAATCATTGATTTTTAAGGGAAAAAAAAAAATCCTTCATGTATTAAGTACATGAAACTAAACGTAAGTTTATGATAAGCTGGACTGCCATCCAAAAATAGCAATGCATCTTTGTGGTTCCAGGTTTGACTCTGAGGGACAGCTTCTGGAATGTGCCTCCATCTCTGATGTGAGAGGTGGGTCGGCGTCGGGGGTGAATACCAACTGGAAAACTTTGTATGAAGCCAAATCAGAGAGGTTGGGACAGGGAGATAAGGTAAGGCATGGCAGCTGACTGCAAGCCTTGTGTGTTTGAGAGGGGGGAAGAAAACCTTGGTGTTCTGCTTATTGTGAAAGTCCAGTTGTTGGGCTGTGTGCTTACTCTGAAAACAACAAAAACCAAACAATCCGAAACACTGAATCCAAGTCCCTTGCTGATGTTGCAACATGATCCTATGTGTGCAAGAGTTTTCTAAGTCTTGGATAAATAGTGACAATAGACCACCCCAAAGATGCTAATGTGAATAGCACGAAGTGTTGTAGGGCAAAGAGGTGCATTTGGAGGAAGGGTTTCCAAGGCAGACTTGCTCAATAGAAAAGCTAGACCCAGGTCTAGTTTTCTAGCATTTTTAGGCTTAAAATGCTTCTTGACATGCTCCAACCTATTTTTAAAAACTATAATTGTTTTTTCTTTTCAAACTTTTAGTACTAAGCCATTCAGTATAGAGAAAAACTTTGATCTAGATAAAGAACTTCCACAGGAAATAGCTGAATTACCGGTGCCTTTCTTGTATGTGGTTCTTAACCCCTGTTCATCTGTTGAAAGACTTGGCTGTGGTCTTAAACCATTAGGGTGATGATTTTAGTGTGGTGAGTGGGTATTTTGTTCTGTGGGCTATAGTTTAATCAAACGCTTATCTGTAATACTACACAGTAGGCTTTCTGGTTTTTGTACTGACTCCTAAAAGAAGCATAAGAAAGTGCAGAATCTTAATCCTGTGAAAAAGTAGAGATTTGAACAGACACAATGGAGAAGTGAATGTGCTTTATCTGAAGAAAACCTAGCAATCGGAGTTCCCCGCAATGGAAACACAGAGTAATCTTGCTCTGGGGGCTTTATTTAACATAATGGAAGCCTGGAAATGATTGCGACAGGGGTTGATTTACAGTTTCCCAATAATCCATAGCTGTTAAGCTTCCTAATCCTAAATATCCAAGTATGGACGCCTTGCTTTGTAGTTAATTCAGAATTGGAAAACACTGAGTATTTTGAGGCTAATGTTGCACACTCACTCTCCTAGGCGGATTATTTTAGCTGTGTGGGCACAATAGTACATCTGCGCAAAGAGAACTGCATGTACCAGGCCTGTCCCTCTCAGGATTGCAATAAGAAAGTGATAGACCAACAGAATGGACTGTATCGTTGTGAGAAGTGCGATCGTGAGTTCCCCAACTTCAAGTACCGCATGATGCTGCTGGTAAGTGAGCTGGTGAGGGCAGGCAGGGCTTCTCCCTGCTCTCCATTGGCACTGCAGGTTTGAAGGCTTTTGAGAGAACGTTAGGCTGCTGTGTTTGTCCAAGGTTCCTGTGGGATAGAAGTGACTCGTGTCCGTACCTGGGTGAGGAATGTTTCATTGAGCTGATAAGCAGTTTGTTTTCCTAGCGCTCCAATTAAAAGCTTTTCTCTTTGCCAAAAAGTTGATGCTAGCTCAGTTGATTCTGGTTTCCAAGTGTACTATGCAGTGCAGAGTACAGATGGCCTACGCCTCTTCAGTAGTGAAGATAAACTGAAGTAAAATGGCATTTCTGGAGAGCAGTAATTGCACTTTTACAGCTGCTACCTATATTTAGTACATTTTCTTTTGTAGGTATTGTTCTGTCTCAGGCTTTAATGGAGCCTGCTTTGGAAGACAGTGAGGATTATTATTGTGATGCCTGCTTACCCCATAAGCGTTGAACCTTCTTCTGTTTTTACACTGTAGAGTTGTATCTGCTTCTTAGAAATGCTGTGCCAGGTGGGCATGCAGAGAGAACTATCCCTGCAGTCTCACTGAAACACAAACTGCTTCTGAATAATTTCTAGCAGATAACTTCTAGGAATACATGAACTACTTAATGTAGCATTGTCGCTCTCTTAGAATATAAAGGGGATACTGAGGTTACAATCAAGGCCTTAAGAACAGTTTGTCTCCTATTTTTGCATTCCTAATTGTCAAAGCAGCCTCACGGGTGAGGCTGGTACTTGATCTGTTTATTGCTCTGTCTTGTTCTTGAAATTTTTGATAGTTCTCATAGCATAGCATCACAGATATTTATGCCCAAGTTCTAAATAAATACTGGTCTCAATCTTGCTGGTGTCACCCTTGGCTGTTACTGTTCTGGGCTACCTGTGCATGGTTCCAGCTCATCAGTGATGGAGGAAAAGGAACTGAATATCCATCAGTGTTTATTCATAGTGATCTTGTTGGCCTCTTCTTGTGATACAACGTGCTGACATTAATATACTTTGAACGACTCTGAGGTTCTGTTGAGCTCTTTTAAAAAGTAAAATAATAAGTAATTGTCTTCCACCCTCAGTGATGGAAAGTGCACAGGGTTCTTGAGCTGTGAAATACCACTTGTATCTGTTGCTCAAAGATGACAGTACGACTGGATGGAATTACTTTGGTTTGTTGTTGTGTTTTTTTTTTTTTTAGGTGACCATTGCAGACTCTCTAGATTACCAATGGGTGACTTGCTTCCAAGAGTCAGCAGAATTCATTCTTGGGCAAAGTGCTACTTTCCTGGGAGAGCTGAAGGAAAAGGTCAGTCAGTTACCTCATTACATTTATAGTAAATGCTGAGAAGTGGGTCTGTGTTTTACACACCTTGCTGTTGAGCAGACCTCAGATTTCCTCCTTTCTGTGATCTTCCCAGTGAGGAAATATTCCTGTGATGTTGACTTAAAGCACAACTTGGGCAAGATGCAGTTTGCTTCTAGAGAACCAGTGCTGATGCAGCAGGGAGCATGGTCTCATCCCTATGTGGATACCTGCTGTACTCATAACCCTGTGCAAGGGCATTGGGTTGTGTTCATGTTGCTGTAGTAGAAATCAATAGCGTTATTAAAACAAATAAAAAAGGCTCATGTGAAAGAAAGGGATTTTCTGACAAGAAAAGGGATTGATCGGAGAAGTTGATGTTGCTCGTGCTCTGAGCTGATAGGCCAACTCAGAGATCTGGTGGCCAAAGGCTTTTTCCAGATGTTGGACTTCAGAATCTTTTACGAGTTCACAAATCATCGCTTCTCCCTATTCTGAAGTTCTTGGCAGGGACTTGTTTACTCTTCTCAGGATTATTTTCCACAGGCCATCTGCCTGGAGAACAGAGATTTGCCTGGTTTCCCCCATACTTTGCTCCCACAGTCAGTCTGTCTACCTCTGAGCTCTTTTGGCTGCTAGACTGAAGATCAGCTTGTCCCTGTCACCTGGACCTTGAGGGCCAGCTGTCTTCCTGTCCATAGAACTACAGCCTTTAGAGGGCTGACAGCTGTAACACACTGACTGCAGCAGAAAGGACAGACTGTTTTATTGTACCTAGATTGGAAAGATCTGCTCAAAACTGTTCTAGGCATGAATGCGAGCAGTGCTATCCCTCATGTGTTCCAAAAAATTGTTTACAAAACCAGAAAGCTTCGGAACACTTTGTATGTATCTTTGTAAGTAGGCAGGAAGCTTTTTGGACTTGTGTGTCAGGGCATTTCTGAAGGCTCTTTTTTCACCACATTACCAGAAACTTTGAGGGCAGTACAAAAACCATGACTTTTAAAATAGGTCATTTGCAGAGATGCTTAAGTAATCTTTCTTTGGCAGATTAGAATGGTTTTTAACATGGCTGTAAGCCATTAAATGCTAACAGACAGTATTTTCTTCGCTCTGTCTCTCTGCTTCTCTGCTGTGTTTTCCTTTCTTCCCACCAAAATAATCTCCTCTTGCTTTTAGTTGACTACTATACGATATCTGTGGGGCTTTGTTTTATATTTTTAAATACTGTGGAAAATGCATTAAGTTATTGTACTGTCTATGAATGCTGCTGTGCTCCCACACTGAGGCTATAGTATGGCTGATATAAGGGCTCCACAGTTGTTCCAGTCATTGGTTAGCCCATTGCTTGGCTCTGGGATCCCAGGAGGCTGTAAACCTGGTGGTCCTGAGCCATTTCTGTAAAGTAGGGCTAGTTTCCCCATAACCCTGCACTTTTACTCTGGATTGTAAGTGATGCAAAGCTTGTGGTCTGTATGCTATATGTTTTTGTGGCATCCTGCAGGCTGGACACCTCTGTTCTGTAGGAAGATGTATTCCTAGGACATTCTAATTAGGTGTGCCTGCACTTCTGAATTTCCATTTTCAGACATTATTATCTTGTCAATATTGTCTCAGTTCAGTCATGCTTAATCTCTGCTAGAGTTCAAACAAAACTTCTTAGTCACTTTTAATGCCAAAGAGAGCGGAGGAGAGACAGCAGATCCTCTGCAACAATACAAACATGTAATGTCTTCTGAAGAGCTGCCTAATGGAAACGGCCAGGGATAGAAAATGGAGCATAATATGGAACGAGCCCTTGAGCAGGAATGCTTTGTGTTCCGGGAGAAATTGTTTTTGATTTGACACTTTTACGAGCTTTAAATTTGGTACTTGATGTGTTTTCAGTAAGCTCGTCTTAGTGGTTTTTCTCTGCAGACCTCATCCAGTGCCCTGTGAAGTCAGTGGAAATCTTTCTGCTGCTTACAGCGTCTATTGAGTCCACGTACAGCCAGGGACTGTGTGAAGCATGTGCATGCCAGGTCTTTCATCTCCTTTTCTACCACACTTGTTACTGTGGGGCAGTGACTGGTATGCTAGCAGTCATTTTCCACTCACTAATGGTTGGTATAGCTTGTGGCAGGGGTGGAAACAGAAGCCAAATCCTTGATAAAGTGACCTTCCTTATCCTCTAATCCGTGTGATGGTCTCAGGAAAGGGTTTTCAATATTCAGGAAGGATGTGCCAAAATTTTGCAGTCTGCAGCTTGCTACTTCTGTTTGCTTTCATTTGTTGCACTTTCTAAACCTTAGAAGAATCACAATGTGGTGTAAAATAGCACTGCACACATTCAAACCAGCAGCTTTAACACTTGGAATGAAGGTGGAGCATCCCCTTCACTCTCTCCTGGATGCACTGATCGAGTGTGTTTGGTAGATGAATGTATTAATAATGACATGTCTCTATCACAGTGGGGCTGCAGCATTTTTGTGGAACATCAGCAAAGACTTTAACGTGTTTTTACAACAACAAACTTTCCAGTCTTCAACTTGTCTGATTTTCTATTGTTTTGACAAATTGTCTGTAATAAATGATGATTATGTTTAGTGCTCATATGGCAATTAGAAGTAGCTTATGTTGTAAATGTGACATGGTCTTCTAATGGCTATAAAAGATGTTCAGAACATGCATCCACTCTTTTATAGATCATTGTTTAAATGGGTCAGTCAGGATATGAAGGATGCACACGGCTTCAATGGATAAGCAGAGAAATTGAACGACTGATAAGACAACTAACAGTGAATTAGTTAGCTCTGTCTGTTTGGCTGCAGGCTCGCTGCAATTCTGCCTTATTTTGTTTAGATCTCTAAAAAGTTTTTTTTCACCTTGAACTATACTTTCAAAAGCTTTAAGCTGTGGTGTTGGCGTGTAAAATTTGGGGGTCTGTGTGCATGAATGAGTTAGTTCGTGTATTTTGTGAATGCTAGCAAAAGATAAGCTGTTGTGAAGGGTCATGGCACTACCAGAAGCTTGAGTGTGTGCAGCTGTATCTGTTCTTTGTCCTCCTCACAGAACGAGCAGGCGTTTGAAGAAGTCTTTCAAAATGCAAATTTCAACACGTATGAGTTCAAGATCAGAGTAAAGCTGGAGACGTACAATGTAAGTATCCTCCACAATGCTGCCATAGGAGATGGCTTCCTCCTCTCATCTTTGTGGGATGAAGTTTCAAGTGACTTACAGCAACCACTGTCAATCCTGGGTACCAGAGGAGGATCTGCTGTCTTTAAAGCCATTTCCTTTCTGGTTCCCCCAGCATGACTCGTTCCAAATGAAAGCAGTGTAGCTGCTCTGGGAGTTATCTGCTCTCCCAGCTAATCCTGGTACCACGAACAGTGAGTTACCAGGGCAGAGAGGTTAGAACCAAACGCCTCGGGCACTGAGTATTCTTTCTGCATGCCATTTTTTCTCTTTCGCAGGATGAATCTCGTATTAAGGCTACAGCAATGGACGTCAAACCTGTAAACTACAGAGAATACAGCAAGAGGTTGATCGCGAGCATCAGGAGAAATGCTCAGCTAGGATGAAAAGGCTCGTGCTGCTTGATCAAAGCTACAGACTTCCAGGAAAAACTCAGAGGATGTTACATTGACTTTTTCCTTGCTCTGTGTATGACAATTTGGCATTAGTTACACCACGCATGGTAGCCCAGTGTAGTGGGTTGAGTGATTTAATGCATTTCACTGAAGATGTGCCCCTGGTAGCTTAAGAGTGCACCCGATGGCCATGATGTTGTAGACTCTTGTGGTCTATTAAACTGTGACAGCACTATAGAGGATCCTCTAGACAGATTGTCAGTATCTTTAGACAAAGCATTCAGAAAATCTGAAGTAACTTTGCTTTCTTGCTATACATAAACCTGAATTACATAACCATTGTGTCGTCTTTGCAAGAAAATAGTGACAACCTTGGCACTTGGACTTGTTCTGCAAAGGATGGGAGGGAGGGTGTCATGCAGCCTTCAGATCTGGACGAAGGAGAGCAGGTCTATTAGCACGAGTTAGTTATTTTCTGTAGAATTCAAAGGCTTTTTCTTTCCACAGGTGCCATGCAGTTAATGCTTGGAATGGCAATATGGTAGAATTATTAATCAAAGACATATCTTTTATATCTGAAGAATATCCTTCCTTCAGGGTTTAATAGACTGAGTCAGATGGGTCTGATATTAATCAAAATTGTCTCTTCTGAGGAAGGCAGATAAGCATTGACTCTCCATCCCCCAGGGAAATCTAGGCAACTACAAAGCATTGCTTTAGTTTTCACTTCAATTAATACTATAGGTTTTTGGCTGATTTTAGCACGCGTTTCCTTCCTATATGTGTTCTGTATGTATGTTCAGTTTGTTAGGTTCTGTTTGTAACGATGTTAATCAAAACCTGGTCTTTCAATGGGGGGGGGGGGGGCAGATTTGTTTGAATAAACACTGTTTAATTCCTGTGTAGTGAATTTTGCTTTCTTTGAACACCAAAGACTTCTCATTACTGGAAAGCAATTAATTAGCTTTCATAATAAGCATTCACTGGGGGGAGACGTTACCTTATTACTAACTCTAAGGTTAGACTGAAGAAAGGAGACTTCTTTGCCTGATGTTAACGGCATGGAAATGCAGTGATATTTTCACCATTTCTGTGCCTGAGAATGCTGATGAGCTGGCACTTCTGGGATTTTTATTGACGTTTACACAGCAGTCTAAAACTAACCAGGCTTTGAGATTTGTTCAGACATAGAGCTAGTACAGAAAACAGTAATTATGCTACTGGGCTTTTCAGTCAGCAGAGCATGCTAGCTCTGTGTGCTCCTAATCACATTAATTATGTGTTCCCTGGCTGCAGCTCACAGCTTGGCATTTGCTGCACAGCTCCGAGCATCCAGGCAGTACTGCAGTGGGTCTCTGGTAGCAAAACTGGCATTTATTTATTTTGCACTGTTTCCTCGTGTGTTCATGCAGTGCCCCCATTTCCTATTTATCTTCTCAAGTCTTTTATGCTTAGGAGCTGTAAATGCCACCTCCACTGATGGACACGGAGGACATTATCCTGGGCCCATTAATTGCACAAACAACCCCTTCTTCTTTTTCAGAGAATCTGAGGATCGTGGCTGGGTCCTTCTGCTGATGCCTTGAATTTTTTTTCTCCAAGTATCTGTTCCCTCTGACCTTGCTTATAAAGCGTTGACGAGGAAATCACCGTCTTCAGCACAGCCCCGGATTGACAAATGGTGGGTTAGCCCTGATCATCTATCTTTCCACTCTGCTAACCAGTCTTTTACTTCTGCTCCTCCTTTCCACTTTGAGGGCGACTGAGAGCTGTTTGTGATAACGCACAAACATTCCCCGAGGCTGTTTCCAAATCTCAGGCCCATAGACAGGGGGGAAGGTTTGTGGGGTTGGCGTGCAGCTGCTGGCTCTGCAGCTTTATGAGCCGAGGTTGCACACCTGGGGCGGCTCATTCTCCTGGGGAACGGCTGCACATCCCTCTCATTGGGTTGGAGGTGGCAGGTATCAGTGCTTATGAGCGTTGAGGTGTCTTATGGGAGGAGCTGGGTGACCTTGAGAGCTGCGACAGAAAAATCAACTTTAACAGTTGGTGTGAAAAGTCATTTATTTGAGGGCTAATAAAAAAAAAAAAAAAAAAAAGGAACGTGCTGTAAAGTGGGTGCTCATTAGTGAGTGAAGAGTTGGAGGGTTTTAATCACGCTTTAATCAGCTAGTATATGATAAAAAACATCAAGCTATGTAAAGCAAGGTATTTCTAGTGTAGCTATACAAGTACGATGGGATTATATAAGCCTCTGGTGTGAGATCTCATCTCGAATGCAATGTACGGTTCTGGTCTGCTGCATATAGAGGCAAAAAAGAATCTCAGCTGGGGCGAGTACAGAGGAGGACTATGAGCTGAGTAGGAGAACGAGGATCTTTTTTAGGAGGGGACTGGAAGAGCTAATTTAGCAAAATGAACCCTGAGAAGGGGATATGGCTTCCTCCTTACATAAAACATAGATGAAGGAAAACATAGATGAAGGCAAACGCGGATGAAGGAGCATGTAGCTGAAGGTCTTGGCTATTGCCTTCCCTTGATCACAGGTTGGAGCTGCTGAAGGTGTTTGGTTAACGAGGGGTTTGCCAATTAGGGGTCCCACAGCAGCCTTTGGGTGGAGGAGGATAGCAGGAGAGCTGTGGTTGTGCTCTGGTGCTGATCCCAAAGCTTGCTTCATCCCCACAACCACACCTATGGGACCATGGAAAAGGAGCTCTTCACTCAGGGCTCTTTTGCCTGTGCTAATTAAGAAGTCTGTGGGCTCCCAATGCTAATTGGGATTATTGGCAAACAAGCCCTGCTCTTCTTTCCCTTCATCATAAAGCTCCCCTGCTAGTGGTTGGGTTTGTGCCGGGTGGCTTCAGCTGTTATCCAAGCAGGATGTGGATGTGTGTTTGCTGGAAAGGATGCTGGGGTACCTCTGCATGGTGGGGTGAGGAGTCCCATGGCTGCTAATGCTTCACTTTAACGTAGTCCTGCAAAGCAAAGCTGGAACTGGGTGGCTGCTGGTTTCGGGCAGGCAGGTTTGAGGGCAATTAGGTGGGAACATGGAGTTCTGTGTGGTTGAGGGAAGATGTGGAGCATGATTTCACATCATGCTGCACTCAGCTATCCGGCTGTTTGTGTTGATTCCCACCATTACAATTTAACAGTTTCCACCATACATCAAGTTGAAATTAATTCACAGTGACCCTTACGAGGCTCTGGAGGAGAGGTTGCACTCGAGTCAGGTCTTATTTTTAAGATCCATCAGTTCTTTGTCTTTTTTTTTTTTCCCCCCCAATATAAAGCCTTGAGCAGTCATATATTCTAAGAGCTGTTGTAAAAAATAAACGGTCTTCTTGCACTGATCTGAAGCGAACGCTCTGCATGTTTTTGGTAGGTCGCTGCTTTGCACTGTGTATGCTACGCCTGGCAGCTTGCATGAGTGTGTGTGTGTGTGTGGGATTCATGTTCCAGCACGGCAGGATTGTCCTTTTAGTGTAACGGGTGTGAGAGTGGAAGTTGATGAGTCTGATGTTTTGATTCTTAATACTTGGTGTTATTTGCATTTGCTGCCTGAGACACAGCGTAACATCTTGAGGGGGGGGGGAGGAAGGCTTGCTGCCCTTCCATGGCCTGTTTTGTCATCTTCCCTTTGTTTTTGGGGTCTTTTATTTTAGGGGATGCTTCCCTTCTGCCCTGATCCCTGGTGCTGATTGTGATGGGAGAGGGAAATAGGAATTGTGCATCTGGTGTGAAACAGACCCCAAAAAGTGCAGCGAAGCAGTTCGAGAGCTCTCCCCATCTCCAACAGCTCCAAAATCCTGTTTGGGAAAGGGCACTCTGTGCCATATTACACCTTATAAATATTAGAGAAGCGCAGTAAATATTGCTAATCTCATTACAGGGGAGCGGAAATTCTCTTTAATATATTATCTGCTAGGATGCAAAGAGGCCCAGAGACCTCGTCTCACTTTCTTGCTCTGTTTTTCATGTTTACATTTTTACATTTCATTCATATACATTAAAAAAAAAAAAAAAAAAAAAAAGGTTTGAATCACCAGATGGATCTTTTGTGAGGACTGTTGTGCATTTCTCTCCTTTATTTGGATAGTTAGGTGTCTGTGTTTGGGGGGTGGGGTGTTGTTTGTTTTTAGGGCTTTTTTTTTTTTTTTTTTTCCTGTTTATAGTGCATTGATTTGTTGTTAAATTCAGCCTCTCCACCATGCCAAAAGCGTGCCTTTGGGAGTGTTCCTAGCCTGCTGTAGTGCTTTCTTTTTTCCATCCTTGTATATTACTGCTCTTGCAAGTTATTTAAAATAGACTGCATCCTTCCAAAGGCATTTTATTTATTTATTTTTTTTAGATTTGTTCCAAGCTTCTTGCCCTTTCAAGACAGCTACGGGGTAGTGTTTTAATACAGCTTAAATAAAATCCTTCTCAACACCTCTTTCTTGATGTCACGCAGCTGGTTGTGCCCAGCAAAGGTCCCACATGAGCCCTGCCTTTTCCTATGGGGAATGGGCCTCCATAGGGAGTGCCCATGGATGTGGGTTGGTCCTGGCTATGAGGAAGGCACCTGGAGCCCTGCCCCATGTATCTGGGTTGGTCCTGGCTATGAGGAAGGCACCTGGAGCCCTGCACATCAATGGCCAACCAGGCAGAGCTGCCCCTGCAAAGGGCTCTTTGCTCCCAATGTGTGCCCCCCAGCAAGCTGGCCGAGCAGACTTTGGGTCCACTGCTATCTGATAGAGAAATGAAGGATGGGAGCATTTGTCATGTCCGCTCTGACATCACTGCTGAGCAATTAAGAGAAAGAAATCTAATTTTTTTTGGCCATCGCTTTAGCTCTTGGTATTCCCTTGTGGCTTATTGTACAAAAGGCTGAAAAATAAGAGTAATAATCTGATTTTTTGTCCGTTTCTAGTGTTTTATGTTTTCCATTAGAGCCTTGCCGGTGTGCTGCGCTGACTTTTTGAACTGCAGGATCAAAAAATACTCCTCTTTTTTTTTTTTCTTTTTTTTTTTTTGGTGAAGACTGTCTCCGAGAAGGATAAATATTATTGATTGAGGTATTTAATACACTAATGAAACCCACAATTATCGACTATGTAATTAATATACTGTCTAAAAGTAAAGTTTGACAGTGCATATAGAAAAGCTATATTGACTTGCGCTTCTTTGGCAATGTGCCTCGCAGGTTTTTATTTATAGAAATTGAAACACGTTCTTCAAGTAATGATTCAATCCCACTTTCTGCTTGCCACAAGCTAGAAGGCTGCTGTTCTTCTTGCTGACTGCAAGGCTTTCATTTATCTGTGGGGAACTAAAATGTTCAGCATTTAGCTTTTCTGCCTATTGTATTAGATTTCAGCGCTAAGCTGCGGCGTTAATGTGCGCAGTGCTATTTCTCACAGCTGGGAAACCAGGCTTTGCCAATCAGCTTCCTACTTTTTTTTTTTTTTTTTTTGTGCGTGGAATGGCAGAAGGAGCTCCTGACTTGCTCATGCTGGGTGGTGAAAAGGCATGGGGAACCCAAGGGGCATCCTGAGAGACCTGGGAGGATGCTATTGCTGAGGATTTTGCGCCGGCAATATATTTGTGCATTTAAAGCATCCCTTGTGTGAGATGGGTGTGCACAGGGAGTGTGTCTTGCCTTAGGATCAAGCTGACATGTAGGTTTGTTCTTGAATCATTAAGTCTGGAAGAGGCTTCTCAGATCCCCACATCCAACCCCAACCCACCCCACCATGCCTGCTGACCCTCAGTGCCACATCTCCACAATTCCTGAACGCCTCCAGGAATGGAGACTCCTCCACCTCCCTGTGCAGCTGTGGCACTGCAGCGCTGCTCTTTGGGAGAAGATTTCCTAATATCCAACCTGAAGAACGGGGTGAAGGAGCAAGGTGGAAGGTCTGCATGGCCAGCACATGCTCCTGCATCATCCCTCGCTTTGGTGATGCAGAGTCTTGCTTTCTTCACTGCTTAAGTCACCATAAACTGCAATACGCTGCCAGGCAGCTGGAGCTCCACTTATAAATGGCTCTCAGTTGTTCGTGTGCCCTGTGAAATGTTAAACTCCTTAGTACCAGGTGAAGTTATTTACATCGAGCTCAGAAGCTGATAATGAAGGTTTTTTTAGATTTCAAGTGATTTTAAAAAAAAAACTCCCAACTCCCAAGTGTATCAGCTATCTGGTAATTGGCGCTTGTGCTGTCATTAAAAATGACAGCTTTCTCCAATAACATTCTTAGTGCTTGTAAAATGCAGCTAACATAACCTATATTTAACTTGTATTAGCTAGAATTTCCTTCCCATGGCTGCTTCCTCTCAGTGCTTTGGTGTGCATATCGAGGTCCTCCTCTATTTCACGAGCCACGTGTGATTTCACCACCTCAGAAAGCTTTTAACCAGGGCTGGGCAGCCTGCTGGCTCTTGTGGCTTCTCCTGTAGAAGTCTTTTGTTGTGTTTTTTTTTCTTTACAGCCAGAGTTGAGGCAGAAGCTTCAGAAAGAAATCAACCTTGAGCCACAGAACCATGGAATTGGAAGGGACCCCCAGGGATCACTGAGTGCAACCGTTGGCTGTACCATGGGGATCTGTTCCATGCCCATGTTTTCCATAAGGTTCCCTCAGGTCTTGTTGCTGTTATCAGAGAGCAGAAGTCTGCCCCACCGTGGAGGAGGGGCAGTAGGTAACCATGGGAAGGGGACAATGGATCACCATGGAGAGATGGCTGTAGGATGCCATGAAGAAGGGGCAATAGGTCACCATGGAGAGATGGCTGTAGGATGCCACGAAGGAAGGGCAATAGGTCACCACAGAGAGGGGACAATGGATCGCTATGGAGAGATGGCTGTAAGATGCAATGAAGAAGGGGCAGTAGGTCACCATGGAGAGATGGCTGTAGGATGCCATGAAGAGAGTTGTAGGCTGTCATGAAGGAATGACAATAGGTCACCATGGAGAGGGGACAATGGATCACCATGGAGAGATGGCTGTAAGATGCCATGAAGGAATGGCAATAGGTCACCATGGAGAGATGGCTGTAGGCTACCAGGAAGAGGGGCTGTAGGCTGCCATGAAGGAAGGGCAGTAGGTTACCATGGGGAAGGGACAATGGATCACCATGGAGAGATGGCTGTAGGATGCCACGAAGAAGGGGCTGTAGGCTGCCATGAAGGAATGGCAGTAGGTCAGCATGGAGAGGGGACAATAGATCACCATGGAGAGAGGCAGTAGGTTACCATGGAGAGATGGCTATAGGCTACCATGAAGAGAGCTGTAGGCTGTCATAAAGGAAGGGCAGTAGGTCACCACAGAAAGGGGACAATGGATCACCGTGGAGAGATGGCTGTAGGATGCCACAAAGAAGGGCAATAGGTCACCGTGGAGAGATGGCTGTAGGATGCCATGAACGAAGGGGTCACCACAGAGAGGGGACAATGGATCACCATGGAGAGATGGCTGTAGGATGCCATGAACGAAGGGGTCACCACGGAGAGGGGACAGTGGATCACCATGGAGAGATGGCAGTGGGATGCCATGGAGAAGGGGCAATAGGCTGCCAGGGAGAGGGGTTGTAGGCTGCTATGGAGAAGGGGCAATAGGCTATGATGGAGAGATGGCTGTAGGCTGCCATGGAGAAGGAACAGTAGGTCACCATAGAGAGATGACTGTAGGTTGCCATGGAAAAGGGGCAATAGGCTGCCATGGAGAGGGGCTGTAGGCTGCCGTTAGGCCTCCCCTCTTCCTCCTCTGGGCTGCAAAAAACCTTCAGCTCTCTGCTAAAGGTTACTGCTGTGAAGCTCTATTCCTTAACCCCGTTGAACAGACAAAGCCCTGTTTTTTTTCCTCTGCGGTCACTTAAAAACATTTGCATGTGGGATCGCCGAGGCGCTGCCCTGTAATTGAGATGCTGGGTGGCAATCTGCTCCCCTCCTCCGCCTGGAAGTGTTCCACGCAGAACCCTCTAATTAAACAGAAAATGGTTTGTCATGTGTAACTGCCTCTTCTGAATGTAACAAACTCATTTCAAGAGATGCCAACACCATCTTTATAGCTGTTTTAATAATCTTCACTTGAATCAGAGAGGGCTCTAACCTCGTATTTCACTTCACCAGCTGTTTATTTCGATGGGATTTTTTTTTTTTCTTCCCCCCCCAACTTTGCATGAGGAATGTATAGATGACTTTATTCCTTTTATTTTTTTTTTTTTCCTCCTCTTTTCCAGTGTGGAAATCCTCATTAGAATCACCGACTTTAAGGCTGTGAAATCGTCTCTTCCCAGCGCCGCTATTTGCAGTGGGAGCACGTGCAGGCTGTGAGCTCCAAGCCCTGTCGTTCAGCAGCCCCACGGCTTTGCTCGGGAGCGGAGGTGTTTCGGCAGTTCACAAAGCTCCCATCCATTCTGCAGACAGATGTGTGTGCCACAGCCACCCTCTGCACATGCCCGTAATAGAAGCCATTAGCTCCGCCGTTCCCCGCGCGCTGCAGCGCATGGCGGGGATGCAACGCGTTCCTAATGCATGCAGTGTGGACTGGCTAGGACACAAATAGTGTTGCAGATTACCAGGTAAAATTGGCTTTTCCCTCTCCCCCATCCTTTTCAGACAGTTCCCTGCCAAACTTCAGCTTTTAAGTCGGCACTCAAAGAAATTCTCCCTGCGTAAGAGGCCTCTTGCTACCTTTTAAATTGGCTAATGTTTGGCAGAAAAGCTGAGGAGCCGGCGCTGTTATTTAGTGCCTTCATTACTTACTGCCTTGAGACTTCATCTGGTATTCCTGGCTCCTGTTCATTCAAGGCTTGCTGGGATAGCAGTGCTGTCCGCATCCCTCCTGCCTGTCCCTGGGATCCGGGGGGCTGGCAGTGATGTGCCAGGTTCTCCCTGCCCTGCACGGCTCCAGCAGACTTGGTTTGTGGCCCAAGCCCAACCCTGGAGCTGAGGACAAACACTCGCCTTGCTGCTGGTGGAAGACAAGAAGCAGCATTCCTCCAACCGGGAATGTTGTTAGCATCCAGCTGGGATGTGAAAATCACTCGTAGGTTTGTATCTCTAAATATTGCCAGCCTGATGCCACCATCTTCAAAAAGGGAAGGAACAGCAAGCCGACTCCTGTCAGTTTGTTAGAGCATATTTATAACTCAAATGCTAATTCCTGCTCTTGACTCATAATAGCTTCTGAATTCTGAATCTTTAAATTCCGGATCTCATGTTTTGAGGTTAATCCATTCAGATAGATGGGGAAGTCGAATTTATAATTTGGAGAAGTAGTGTCAGTCCTTCTTTGCTTCAGCCCATCATTTCACGTCGGCACTGGGTCCCACCAACCAGCCAGTGCTTGACCCTTCCTTATAGTGTAGTCAGGAGCAGTGCATTCATTTTATCTGACTTGATAGTGCAGCTTCCTTCATACTCTTACCTTGGCCTGTAAGCTTAAGAGCGGCGATGACTGGCTGTCAGCATACTTGCCTGCCTCTGATTTAACTCATTCAGCTTATTGTGAGCCTTAACCTATTTTCCGTGCTGCCTCCAAGTGTAAAGAGATTAATAAGACCCAAAAAAAAAAAACACCCAACCCCGTATCTTCACTTTTCCAATTTCTCCCAAGGAGCACTGCAGACCTGTGGGGTTTGGAGGCAGGAATGGTGTTAATGCATCACGTTGGGCACAGCCTTTAGCAGCAGCCCCTGCAAAAGGCAATGCCTGTCCCAGTGCTCTCTTGGTGACAAAGCTCCAGGAGCTGCCTTCACCTTGCATAAAGCTTTGCTTGACTTGCTCTCATTATGCTCTTGTCTCGTATCAGATTGTGTAGAGAGCATGCTCGTTACAAAGCGAGACAAAAGAAAAGAGTAACCTGCGTTTTGATGAGAATTCTGCCTTTTAATCACCGTGGTTGGAAACAATAGCGAAATCACAAAGCAACGGTTGTAGATTTCCTTCTTGAAACTTTCATACTTCTTTTCAGCTTCTTTTTTTTTTTTTTCTTTTTTTTTTTCTCCTCTCAGCTAAGTGGTGTAAGATCACAGTGTTTTAATGATGCATGCTCGTGTTGCTCCCCACCACTGCTGAGGTGTCACCTGGCAGTGAGGATGGGGCCAGACCCCAGCAGCAAGCTGCCTGCTACCCTGCCACGTCTGTAGGAAGGTGCTCAGTGCCAGGCTTGGCCAGAGATGGGGAAGGCTTTGCATTCTGGAATCACATTCATTCAAGTTGGAAAAGACCACTGAGATCCTCAGGTCCAACCACCAGCAGCACTTCAGGCTCTGCTGGTATTTCTCCCTATCAAGTTGGGGGCAGCAGTCCCCATGTGCCAGCTGTGCCACTGTGCCCATAAATCCCCACTCCTTGCAATGCATATCCATCATCCTGCCTTTGCTTAATGCACAAGGCTTTGGGTGGGGGCTCCTCACCAATTCTTCAGCCGATCCACCCCTCCTGCTTGGCACAGCTGACTTCCAGTGCCAACGTTTTGTGTCTCAGTTTTAATTGCGCTACAGGAGTGACTTTCTGCCAATAGATCATTAGACTTCATGAATGCTTGAACTGAAGAACCGTCCCTCTGGATTAGCACTGCACTCCAAGACGCCCTTCTTGTTGGATCGCTGTCAGACAAATTGATAAAAGAATATTTCTGGTTTGAGCAAAAACAGGACTGGTGGTGAAACGCAGCCATCGAGATTGAGGCATCCAGGCAGATGAGCCAAAAGCAGGAAGGCAGCGCTTCTGCATTCAGGGTGTCACAGGCATGGAGGGAGCACAGAGAGCCCAGATTACAAAGGAGCTGCCTTTATTCTGGAGGTAGTAGGAAGGCAGAGGGTTTGGCAGCAGCCAGGAGCAGTGATTTGGGCAGGAAGCTCTGCTGCTGGAGGAGAACACGACGCCATGGCAGAAACACTGCAAGCACACCCAGGGTTGTTCACTTGGTGCAGATTTCCAACACTTTGAATGGTGGTGGCAGGATTTAGCACAGGGAGTTGTGCAGCTGTGTGTTGTCTGTGCTCACCCCATCCTGCCACAGTGTGTGTGAGAGGGGCACGGAGCTCAGTGCAGCTGGGGGTTATTCTGCAGCCACTGGAATAACCTTTGGAAATGGAGTTTAAGCTATAAAGCTCGTTTCAGCTATCTTCTAAGTGCTGCTCATCCTGGGAGATAAGTCATTCCGTGCCCATCTTTAAAAATGACTGGCTCAGCTATTGTCTGCATCAAATCACCTTTGTTTATAGTGCACTCCGTAATGGATCGAGCAGCGGAGTAAAATTTAAATAAGTAATTATGGTGCAGGAGGCACACGCTAAATGGAGCCATTTCCCCGGCTGTGCTGCCCTTTGGGCTGCACTCTGAGCACGGGGGAACTCCCTGCAGCCCTTCCTTAATCAGGTGGGTTCAAACAGGCAGGCGCTGGCAGCTCGCACACCTTTGCTCTCTGAGCATTGCTGCTGTTCCTAAGCAAGCTACAATTATCGGGACAGCTCACAAAGACCCCGCTTAGGGGGCTTGCTTTGTTTTTAAGGTAAAAAGGGAAACGCTCCGCAATCTGGGCTTGGGTTCTGGTGATAACAGCTGGCTGTAAGGATCCCAACCTGCCGTCCCTTCTCTCAAAAACGGACCGAGAGCCATTGGCGCATCCTCCGGAGCCAGCAGGTGGAGCTTTAAGAATAGCATCCCTTGCAGCCCCATGGAGTGGAAGCTCTCAGCGCTGCGATGCCGCTGGAACCCAAACGCTTTGCTTTGCTTGGGCGCACAGCGGCACAGACCCCGAGGAGCCGCTTTCTCTTTCCCCCAGGTTAAAGCACACCAACCAACGACGTAACCTCATCGCAACACCAAACGGAGGTTTGTTGTCCTCTGAATCCGGCTGCCATTCCTCACTGCTCCACACCCTCCGTCCCACCAACACTCCAACAACACACAGAGCCCAACTCGCCCTCCCCTCCCCATGCAGTTCCCTCCCCGTTCCGTGCTTAAGTTTTTATTTACACTTAACCACCACCCTGTGACGTTACACAGTTTAATCCCCCGCTTTTTTCCTTTTGTTTTTCCTTTTTTTTTTTTTTTTTCTTTTTCTTTTTTCCCAGAGCTATTTATCATTTTAATGGAACGCCGCGGAATATTACATTGCGCCATGTGTTTAAATTGATAAATTGTATTAGGAAAACATCGGATGGGATTTTTAATGGTAAGTGGAGCTTTAGTAGATATATTTTCTCATTAACAGACTAACTGCACGCAGAAGGCATGGGGCTGGAATGGTAAGGATTTGGGGATAAGCTATATTTATGACTTATTTGACTAATTAAGGCATAATTTTATCGCAAAGTTTTTCCCAGACTTTGCTGAGCGGGATGAAGGAGGAAAACTTACCCCAGTGCAGTTACTCTACAACATCAGTTGCCATAACAACTTCATGCAATACTATATTTTCACTCGAAATTCCTTTTAAGACTCAGTTGCTGTAATAATTTGTTTCAGCTGCTAAAAGGCATGTTTCTCTTTGTGGTGGTTTCAAGGCTCTCATTACAGTAACAAAAAAGTGGCTGTGTTAATATAGGCTCTTTTCATTTCAACATATGCAAAAGTTCAATAGACTCCAAAAATAGAATTAAAGGGTGGAGGTGATGAATCTGCTATAAAATCTCTTCCAGCCCTTTAGGAAAGGGGAATGGGCTCAATTGGTGAAGGTGAACTTTATTAACGGCCCTAAGGAGAGGTGCAGCTGCTGCTCCGTCCCCATCTGTATTGCACTGATGGGAGTCTGGAAAATGCAACTTCACACCGTGCATCCTCACAGCAGAGCTTCAGCGAGGGATGAGGGCTGCGTGTGCTGTCCTGTGTGCTGTCTGGGTTGGGGTGCACAACAGTTTGCATTCCAGCAACACTTCTCCTATTTGCCGGCCGCTGCTCCGGGAGGATCTGCTCCTCCTAATGGCTCTGCTCCTTGAGTTCATTAAATAATCACCTCACACCAAATGTGTATTGTCTGGTTTTGGCCACGGGGCGTACCAGAAGTGTAAAAACAATTTTCAGGCAGCCTGGAATGTAGTCTGATTTCTGATTCTGATGCTAATTTAGTGGCAGGTGAGGAGTGGATGACAAGAGAGGTGCTCTGCCTGCTTTTAACCCTTTCCCCCGTCTTGTCAGTGCTGCTTTCTCCAGCAGCACACTGTGTTGATGCCCCTGGAGCCGTCCCTGCTCTGTTCTGAATCCCCTGTCTGCCTTCTGGCATGGAGCAGTTGAGGCAGCAGCTCCTCAAACAAATCCTTCTTCTAGTTCAGCATATGGACTCTGTTTCTACCAGCGCCAGGCAAATAACAAAGTTTGAAGCTGTTTGGTTAATTGAGGCAGCCAAAATACGGTTCCTTCAGTGCAATCCCTGAGCTCCTTAGGCTCAAGGAGATCTGGGCACTTACCCAGTGTTTTCCCTGGGGACAGAAGGGGAATCCATTGTCCCCAGAGCTGCCAGTCCTCAGCTCTGACTGGAGTTGAATTTTTGGCTCACGTGGGATGCTGGGGAGATGCAGAGAGCCCACAGGAGTTGGACTTCAGGTCCTGATGAGGCCCTTCCAACTTGGGATGTTCTATAGAATCGTAGAATGGCCTGGGTTGAAAAGGACCACAATGATCATCCAGTTTCAACCTCCTGCTGTGTGCAGGGTCACCAACCACCAGACCAAGCTGCCCAGAGTCACATCCAGCCTGGCCTTGAATGCCTCCAGGGAAGGGCCCTATGATTCACACTGACCCCAACTCCACGAATGGGGAAAGGCACCAAAGCCTTACAGGCTGCGTAGATCCCATTTTCAATCACTCTGAAATTATTCTGCACTTACACCATTTTAGCAGATAAAGGTTTCCAGCTGGATCCCAGTCTCCTCATAGCATTCATGACTCCCTGCTTATTCCCACACGTTGCTTTCCCCCCTTCTTTTCTCATCTCAGTCCTTTACGCCGGATGGAAAGGATTAAAACGGGGGCACTTTGCATCTGTTCCCTCTGACAACTCCATGGCCAACCTTTGGATTTTGGGCAGCAGTGCTGATGGCCATTTAGCGCAGCCCCCCGCCTGCAGCACAATCTTCATCAAGGTTTTCCTCCCACCTCCCCCCAGCAGCTTATCTTGTTGTTTAATTGTCTTCACACTTTCTCACAGCTTCCTATTTTCCCTCAATTTCCCTCAAACCGCAGCGGTGGCTCCGGACTGACCCTCATCCAACTCCACGTCTGTCAGCCCCGGCTGTGAAATTCGGGCCGGGCGAATTCTTTTGGGTGAGCAGAGATGATAGAAAAGGCCATGTCTCACCGTGAAAGATGAATCACTCTTTCGCCTTTTACTCCTTCTTGTAGTAACGTTATTCCCGAGGAATTTTTTTTGCTATTTATGTGATTGTCAAATGCGATTCCGTCAGGATTACAAAGGAGCTCAGCACGAATTAGCGGCCACTTAATGTTGCAGCAGGCAGCGATGTAAATGTACTCCATGAGCTCATCTACAACTCAGTCCTTAGCGGATGCTTCAAGGTAGATTTTTTTTTCTAAAGTGGCCATAAATTGCAACCAGTCATTGGACTCCTTCCAGTCCTGGAGCAATTACTGGGCCAGTTGGGCTGAAGGGTTTGATCAGGTGTTTTACTAGCAGGGTTTTATTTCACTAAATGAACATCTCCTAAAGAACCAGGAATGTAATATTTACACGTTAAAGTGCTGCCGTAATGGCACTGCATTTAACTTCACTAGGAGACCAGGAATCCTGTGGTAAAATGCCTGATAACTGCTGCATTTACCAGGGGAATGAATTTATAGCGGTTGAATTCCTCCAGCAGAACAAAGGGCTGCGTTATGAAAGCTCTGTGTCTCGCCAGAGCCAACCTTGCTCCTTCTTCCTGCTCTGTGCCACTGCATTGTCCAGCCTGTGGGAGGGTTTGAGGTGATGTGGTGGGATGCCCTCCTTTCTTCTCAGCCACCACGGGCTGCATAATTTCATAGAGAAATTTTGTAGAATGGGTTGGATTGGAAGGGATCTCAAAGGTCATCCGGGTGCAGCCAGAGTTGACAAACACTGGATCGGGCACCAGGTCAGGTTGGTCATGTTCCCATCTAACCCAACCATGAACACCCCCAGGGATGGCTGGCAGTCTGTGCTGCTGGAATTAGTCTAACTTGGAAGTCTTGCAACAAGTTCTCCATGCAGTGGATCTGAAAGGAGGTTGGGGTCGGCCTCTATTCCCTGGTTACAGTAACAGGATGAGAAGGATGGCCCCAGGGGGGTTCAGGATGGAGATTTGGAAGAACTCCTCCAAAAAGCAGTGCTGCAGTGGCACAGCTGCCCAGGGTGGAGATGCTCCCATCCCTGGAGGTGTTCAGGAACCATGGAGATGTGGCACTGAGGGCTGTGCTCTGTGGGCAGCGTTGGTGGTAGGTTGGACTGGATGATCTCACAGCTCTTTTCCAACCCGAATGATTCTGTGATTCTATGTGAAGTGTGGAAATGAGGATGCAATGGGCTCAATGCCATTCGACAAAAGGCCACCCTATTTGCTGCTCTGTCTTTGCTTTCTGTGCCACTTTGCTGCTTGCTTGTGTTAGGCACCTCGTATAAATAACTTGTGATCAGTGGTGCAGCTTCCCTTCCCTTGCTTTTTGGTTGTTTTTTTTTCCACTGGTATTAATAGTAGCTAATTATTGCTTTTACTATTAGCTCATGTGTTGTAAATACACTTAATGCAGTACGCATCCCTCACTCTCTGGCTTGTGTGCTACTCCTATATTCTGCCTCTTAACATGCAGCCAGACTAATTGGTGACTGGCACTGCTCTGCCCAACGTGCTGTTTTTTGGGATAATTGCACTCAGAATCTCAGCATTTCTATGTAGTTCGCCATAGAGGATCCAGCTAAATTTGTTTCCACACAAACCCAACCTCGGTGCCATCCCACAGGGATGTGTCAGAGTGCCCAGGGAAAAGCAGCAGCTCTGCTCCACGCTCTCCTTGCTCATTGGGGTTGGGTTTTCGGGGAGCCAGTGGGATGCAGCCCCGTCAGCCTGGTCACCAGTGAAAAATCTTTTTAATTATCCAAGCGGTGGTAAATGCCTGCTCTTATTGGTATGTGCATAAGCTGTAACTCTGCTAATTTTCATCTTTAATCTCTCCTGCAACAGCTCAGCTCCTGCTCCCCTCGGTGCTGCTGTTCCCAAAGGCACCCGGAGGAACCGCTCCGTGCGTTGGTGTCATTGGAGCCCTCAGCAAATCCATATCAGAGCTCTGCCCTAAAAACACTCAGGGTTATTTGTGAGCCTAATGTCAAGGCAGCCTGATGGGACATACGTGCCTTGCACGGTTTTACACCGTGAGCTTCCCAGGTGCGACGCTGCTGCTGATTTTGCCTTTTTCCCTCCTTCCCATCTGGGAGATGGCGCGGAACAGAATCTTTTGCAAAGAGAACATCTCCTCTGCACTGAACCGAAGGAAAAGCTCTCATTCCTCGGATGGGACCTTCCCCTTTGCTGCCCCTCCTGCCCGGCTCTGCTCCTTGCAGCAATGCCACGTACAGCTGTGCTGGGTTGTGCAGCAGCTGGCGGCAGTGCGAGCATTGCAGTGCTGCTGCAGAGCACCGCTTCTCTCTTTCACGCCCTTTTGGGCAGAGCAGAACATATGTGCTGTTACCTCTTCGTTCTTCTGCGGAGCATTAGGACTAATAAAAACCTTTCAGGGCGGCTGATAGCAGAAGCAGCTGGTGTTGCAAGCTAAGAAAACAAAGGCTGGTTCAGAATAAAGCCCCCAGCATCTTCTTCTTCCTGTTTTGTTGGCAATGAAAATGAGTGTTGACCCCCTGCCACGGCCACCGCCCCTCTATGCTTGGCTAATTGCACACGATCTGCATACCTGGGTGCTAACGAGGGGCTGGGGGGCACCGGCGTACCCTTTAAATAACAGCACATTGAAACGTCATTGCTTTCATGTTTGTCTCCTCGCTTCTAATTACTGGAGGCAGCTGCCTTTAAAGCATAGGCCATTTCCTCCTCTTCCTGCAGTGGGGTCATAACAGCTTGTTTATAGACTGCCAGGCTGCTTCGCTGCAACAGATTGTGACTTTAAATAGCAGGGTTGCTAAGAGTGAGGTAAGGGCGGTGAGAGCACGGAGCTCACTCAACACAAGGCGATGGGTACTGGGGGAGATGGGAGCCACCAACAAAAGCGCAACGCCGGAGGGCGGGCGGTTGTCTCAGCTCAGTGTGTAGGGATGTGAGCTCCTCTACACGGGGGAAGGCAGCGTGGTTGTGCCAGCTGTGTCCTGGGGAAACCTCTCCTTGGTTTTTCTTGGATGATCTCACGCAACGGCACCGTTACCCGTCGGTTATTCATCCGCAGCAAATGCCAAGAGCTCCTGTTTGGCGTCGGGCTGAATATCAGAAAAGTTGATTCATTGACTTCAAAACAACAGAAAACCTACACTGGACAAATGCTAGAAAACATGTGTTGGTAAAGAGGTGGACTGAGTGATGAACATGTTTTCTATCTCTTGCATCTCTGACTCATGCGGCTCCAGCTTAGTGCAGATTACATTATCTTATCAAACAATTAATTACATACATCCTTTAATTTCATATATATGCAGTTGGAGATTGTTGTTTTTGTCTTCGAGTGCCTCTTATCCTCTCCCCAGCAGACTGTTGCTGCTCAATAGAAGGGACTATTTTTGTGGTGGCCATGCCAGATTTATTCATCCTGCTAAGCTTGCTCGAGGAACTGGGGTGAAAACGAGGGAAAAGAGGACCACAGTGATCACATTGAGCTCACCCCCTTGGATTCAGTCCCTGACACACTGCTGCTAAAGTCCTGGGAGGAAGAATTCATTAGATGAACCTTAGCATGAGTTTTCCATGGCTTTGATTTTAATCAAAGTGCGGGTTTGAAACGGTTTTATCATTAGAATCTGTTGACTGAATGCCAATGTGAAGCAGTTCCCCTTTCCTGCCCCAACTCATGTATAGATGCATCTCATGTACTTAAGGGAAATCCCAGGCTGAGAGCATGGGGCAGCAGAAATGAGCCCCCAAGGCTTCCAGCACACTGCAGGCTGATGTCTCCCTGCATTTCAAGGACCAAAGTTCAATTGCACCGCTGCTATTCTGCTCCTTCGTAATGGAGCTAATCAATTAAAATGCTCCGTCCTTAAAGCATTGCAGGAGGGAAGCCTCGTGCAGAATGGCTGCCTTATAAGGGCTGCAGGATGCGAGTTAAGCATCGCAGCCTTTTATCTCCAAATCTGCAAAATCCAGCCGCTGTGTTAACCCAGGTGGCCGGTGGAGCTCTTTAGTTGGTTGCTGAGGAGTGTTTGTGCATGCGGCGGCGGAGCTCTTTCCCTCTGAAGACCAATTTGCACGAACCCCAGTGACTGCGGCGAGCCTCTGAGCCCCAAACCTCGGGGCTGCAGCTCAGCATCCTGACCGAAGTGCTGCTGGAGCTGTGCAGGAGGAGGGCTGCGTTCTCCGTAGCACTGCTGAAATCCGCCACGGGTGCGCGTGTTTGAATTTTAAAGAGCTTCACTTTCCAGGTCAGCGCAGCGCCGGGTTCAACCTCAATGCATGAATGGAGGATAGAAACGTAGCGTGAGCTTTCTATGCTGAAGGATGCCAGGCTTGGCTGCCCATGGAAGTGTGGGTAGAGCTAAAGGGCACCTGTCCATGTAGGTCCAACATTTGCAAATTGCGGGGCGCTGCAGTTTTCTGTGCCGGATGAACAGGGTGGGTTGGAGAGTCCTGCTATTGGGATTGGCCTAATTTGATTGAGGTCGGGGTGGAAACGGCAGTTATGGCTATGTCAGGAGATGTGCAGGAGCAAAGCAAAGCCAGATCCTGACTGCACGCTGCCTGCACACAGCATCCTGCATCCTGCCTGCAGCTCCCGCAACAAAGGAAAGTAGGTCAGGGCCGGTCCCGCCGGCACGCGCTGGAGCACGGCTGCATCCTGCAGCAGGAATGCACCGTGTGTCTCCTCTGGGAAGGGGCATGGAGAGGGAACATGGAGCCCTGCAGTGCCCAGAGCTGTGCCCTGTGCCCTGCTGCAGTTGAGTGAGCCCAGGGCTCCAAATGCAGCAGGAAATGCTCTGTGCTTTGTGCACCCCAAATGTTGCAGGGAATGCTCAGAGCTCTGTGTGCCCCAAATGTTACAGGGGATGCTCAGAACTCTGTGCACTCCAAATGTTGTAGGAAATGCTTGGTTCTGTGCACCCAAAATGTGGCAGGGGATGCTCAGAGAAATGTGTGCCCCAAATGTTGCGGGGGATGCTCAGAGCTCTGTGCACCTGAAACGTGGCAGGGGATGCTCCGTGTTCTTGGTCCCGGCCCCAAGGGTCCATTCCTGCTCATCCCCACAGCCATGAAGCTCCGGTTCTACTCGAGCGATTACCCAACACGTTAATTGGGACCCCCGCTATGATTAAAAAGAAATTTCAGATTAAGCCCGCCATGCTGTGTAGCTCAGGAAGAAAACATCTCTTTATAAACACAGCAGGATGGCGGGGACTCCATTATTATGATTTTTCCAACTTTGAAGGATCTGGCTCTCACCACTGTTTTGACCACACGATGACAAGCACGGCAGTCACTCAGCTCCGGTCGAAGCCAAACGGAAGGGATGCTGCAGGGAGATAAAATTGCAGGGTGTTTTTCCTCCCTTTTTTTTTTTTTTTTCTTAAACCCATTATGATTATCACATTATCTCTGCAGCTCTCGCATGCCATCCATGTAGGGCTCCACACAGGGCTCAGAGCAGCATCCCTGGGGAGGGTCCTCATGGCTGCAGCATTCAGGATTTGGTCCTGAGCCTCTGTTTCAATGGGGAAATGCTGATGGCCGGGCAAGGGCAGCACTGGATTATCCCCCATCCTTATGAACTCACCTTCTGGTGTTCCAGCTGAAGCAGCATGGGGCGAGTAAACTCCGCTGCTCAAATGAGAGTGGATCAGCTCGGTTTGCTTGCATTTATTCATGACTTCACCACTCCGCTGGGGCCTGCAAAATCAGAGCCAAAAGGAACTGCAGCGAAAATTGGCCTACATGTGACGGCTTTAAATAATCTGCCCTTTTGCTCCAGTTCTGTGTTGAGATGTGCTGGAAGCCCGAGGAGCTGGCGTGATGCAGGAGCTGTGTTGTGTTTTCTTGCTCTGCTGTCTGCCTTTGGTTTCCTGTGCACTGGGGAAAGTGATGCTGCCAGGGGAGCAAAAACCTGTTCAAGAATTCCTCTGTTTGGTGCATGGCTCGAAATTAAGAGAATCGGCACGGTGGATTAGCTTTTAATTCAAAAGACAGGAAAAATAAGAAAGGAAGCAAACAGAAATAAACAGATTAGTGCACGATAGCAGTGCTGACACCCAGGAGCAGGGCGGTGTGTTGGGCTTGGAAGCAGAGGAGCGTTGGATCCATCTGCAAACCAGGTCACCGCTGCTGGCGTGCGCTCTCTGGGGCCCCTTTGGATCACACCATGATTTCTCTTCCCCCCAGCTCCCAGCAGCTGGGATTACTTCTCACGTACTGCACTCACATAATTGCCACAATAATTTCTGAGATCCTGTTCCTTTTCCTTCCCTTTTCTTCCATTCTCCTTCCCTCTCCCTCTCCCTCTCCCTCTCCCTCTCCCTCTCCCTCTCCCTCTCCCTCTCCCTCTCCCTCTCCCTCTCCCTCTCCCTCTCCCTCTCCCTCTCCCTCTCCCTCTCCCTCTCCCTCTCCCTCCTCTTCTCCTTCTACCTCTCTCTCTCCCCCTTTCCTTCCCCTTTTATTTCCCTCCCCCTCCCCCTCCCCTGCTCTTTCCCTTTCCCTTCCCCTTTCCCCTTCCGCTTTCCCTGTCCTCTTTCTTCTCTCCCCTTTCCTCTCCCCTTTCCTCTTTTATTTCCTTTCCCCTTCCCTTTCCTGTTTCCTTTCCTTCCTTTTCGCCTTTATGGAGCTTCACTGCTGCCTCCTGTCCCACTTTGGCAGCCCACAGCACAGGGCTCATGCACACACAGAGTGCTACACAGCACGGCTGCTGCCTGTGTTTGCCATCAGGATGCTCACACCAAAATTTCAGCAACCATCACACCCCGAGCACCCTGGGCTGCTCGCAGTCCCACTTCCCACATTCACCCTGCAAAATCCCCACCACGAACCTGTCGTGCTGGCACCCTGCACCAGCTCACAGGTCAGGCTGTCAGCCTCCTGCAGTATATTTAGCTCTGGTTTCGTGGGGGCTCTGTGCATTCCCATCTCCTTCACTCCTGACGTGCTAAGTAGATGCAGGAGGCAGCGAGCAGCCTGCGAGGACACTATGCATGGTGATGGGATGGTGGCCTGATCCCCGGGATCCCAGGGCAGCCCACACGTGGAAAGTGTCACTCTGCTTTTCCTTTTTTATTACTATGACTTTTTTTTTTTTTTTTTTCTCTTTTTTTTTAAGAATGAATGAAGAACAAGAGAGATGCTCAGAAAAGCCAGTTCACCCGACAGTCAGTCTGGAGACCAGCGAGGATCCAAATGCTCTGATTCCTGGATAGCTCAGCTGTAGGATGACAGAGGCAGCAGCCATGAAAACTTGTCCCAGGGAGAGCAATTTGCGTGCACTATTGAGAAAGCAGCCCTGAGACAAGTTCCTCTGGGTCTGTAGGGGAACAAAGAACATGGAGTTAAGGCTTGGAGTGGAGGAGAAGGTGAGCTCTCAGTGTTCTGATCGGTTTTTGCTTCTGATTTTTGCCTTCTGGGCATGTGGGAATGAGCAACACAGCACAACTTCAGGCTCCATGCCTCCACCCAGGGCTGCTGGCCACCGGTGAGGACCCGCTGCATCAAACCCTTCCATCCAAACAGGATGCATGGCTCCAAACCTGCCATTTAGCTCCGTTGTTCAACTGGAAAATACAGAAATCAGAGCCTCTGGCAGGTAATGCTGTGTCGGATGGGGTGCAGTGAGCACTGCAAGCAAATGGAGAGAAGAAATGGAATAGCTGGGAGATGAGCATTGCGAGCAGGGGTGTGCGCCCTAAACAGGAGGGTTAACCAGGTCTTATTCAGAAGGAAGGCAGTAATTGCAGCCTGTGTGAAGCAGTAATATCCTTTTGTGCATTATTTACCCGGGAACATCTGCTAATACATATACATTCTACGGTGCATGTAAACAACCTGCGCAGGAAGAGGATTAGGAGATTTATAAAAAATTAGAAGCGAGTTAAAAGGGCAATTAGAAGAGCAGAAAGAGATATTGAGCAGTGAATTAGAGAGGATATTTTAACACACAATCAGAGCTTCCCGAGACGTATCCAGAGCAGAGAGAAGGTAAAAGAGAAAATTGGTCAATTACGCCATGATAGCGGGGAATTGGTGACATGGGAGAAGGTAATGGCTGATTTGTTAAACAGTTATTTTGATTCTGTTTGCAGAAAGGAGGAAGAGGATGGAGGGCACTGCAGGAGAGGACTCAAGCTGAGCAGATGAAACTGGGAATGAAGGTAGGAGAAATAAAGACTTGTTGTAGAGCGGATGGGCGTGGGCAAAATTTCACCCATATCCATTGGATGGGGGGAAAATTGATTTATTTATATTGTTTGGTTGCACAGAGCTGGCTTTGGCCCTCCAGCCCCAGAGCTATCGAGGTGGACTGAGAGACAAAAAGTCCTTCTGCCCTTGGAGGAGGACGGAGCATGTAAAAGGACAGATGAACGTGCATAACACGGTGCTCATGGTGCATCCTCTACGTGGGGATGGAGGTGGCTGGGTTCTCAGCAATGCCACCACACCACCTCTCCAGAAACAACTTTTGTCACTGCTGTGGCCATGTGTCCTTTTATTGTATTTGCTGTTGTTTCTCTTCCAGCCTGCAGACCTCAACATGGCAAGCCATGCAAACACGTTTCCCATCGCTGTTCCCATCTGCATGCTGGTGTTGGCCAGGTCGTGTTTTACTGGGGAGAGATGCAAGGGATAGCAAAGAGGAATTATGTCATCCCACGAGATCTCAAGGAGATTGTAAGCAGTAGAAAAAGGAAATGTTTGCAAGCATGCAATGGAAAGTGTGATCTTGGTCTGTGTTTGTGGGATTGTGCTGGAAACTAAGGCAAAATATGATGGAAAGCATTGGTGCAGGGTGGATTTAGGGGAGCCTGCACTTGATGGACGACAGAAATTGGTCCATTGGTCCATTACTTTGGCTGAGGAGAAATGTGAAACAATGTGTTAGTTCTGCAGTCCCTCTGAAGTGGGGAGTGCATCTCACAGCAACTTGCTAAGACAAGGGAGGTAAATTGGAAAAGATAACGTGGGCGCACAGCATTGTCCAGGCAGTGATGGAGAATGTGCCATGTGATGCTGCTTTTGCCTGGTGCACTGAAAATTTATTCTCAACATCTGAGAAGTGCTTGGTTTTTGTCCTGCCTGGAGGATGAGAGACACAGCGTTGCGTGTTTTGTGTTTCCAAAGCATGTAGGAAAAGCTGTGTATTAGCAATTACAGGATGAAACTGTGGAAGAATGCTACAATGGTTAGAAAATTGGCTCCGACTCAGGAAACGGGATTCTGCAGCCGTGAGCGCATTTCCAGAGGCACAGTGTGGGGTCTCTTCGAGGTTCTCTTTCATTTATTTTTTTTTTTTTATGGGAAGGATTTGCATGAACAGCCCAAAGTGAGAGTGTTAAAGCTCAGTGATGCTTTAAATAAAGGGGAAAGCAGGCACACTGGAAGAGCCTTCTCTTTTCTGACCTCTTTGGAGTGCCACCTCCTCTTGTCACCTCTAGCCCAGCTCTCATCATCCCTGCCTCCACTGAACTGAGGGGGGATGAGCGCTTTGGGATGGGCATTTTTGGGTTGCATGCTTTGGAATGGGTGCTTTGGGATGCATACTATGGGATGGGAGGTTTGGGATGGGCACTTCAGGATGCATGCTCTGGGACACGCATGTTGGGATGGGCACTTTGGGATGAACACCTTGGGATGAGTTTTTTGGGATGGATGCCTTGAGATGCGTACTTTGGGGTTGTGGGAGCACTGCCTGTGAGAAGATGGGATTTCTGCCAGCCTCACATCAACTTTCACAACGCATGAAGACAACACTGCACGGAGAGATCATGAGAACCACACGGGAACCAACCAGGGGCCGTAGCAGAGCTGCACCATGCAGATGGGAAGGTAGTTATTGAGGAGAAGTGTCAGAGCATGCCATAAAGATTTAGTTTATCCTCAGAGAGCTGTGGTTGTAGAGGAAGAATGGGCGCAGGGGGGATGGAGGCCAGGGGAAGGCAGGAGGAACATCAGAAACCTGAAGTCTGTGTCAAGCGACACCTCCTGTTTAGCAGTGTATCATGTCTCCCTTCTGGTTTTTAAACAGTAGCCTTTATTGCTAGGAGTTAGAGCACTTGATTGACAAGGCTCGTAATACACGTTGGGGTTGCCTTTATTTTTCCTACATGTTAAAGGAAAAGATACTAAAAATACAATTACGACTTGGAGCCAGGCAGTTCTAATATAATTCATCTCAAAGAGTCTCCATTTTGCCTGCTGCACCCAAATCATTTATAAAACATTAGCATCTCCTATGCTGACATTTCATTCTTATATTATAGGAGTTACACACAGACTTAAAAAAAAAAAAAATTAATAAAGTGCTTCTCCTCTTCATTCTCCCACTGAGAGCTTTGATTTCCAGAGTATGAAGCAAAATAACTAACATAACAACATTCTCCACTTCTAAGGGACAGTACCAGACTCATTCAGTTGCTATTGGTTATAGAGAGTAGGGCGTGAGGGAGCTATTTCGGATCACGGATTATTTGTTCTGGCTGCATTGGACATCCCTTTAGTGGAGGTTTAGAGCCCTGTAGAAGGAGAAGTTTGGATAGGAGCTGGAACTGAGAGAGATCAATGGAGCAAACCCTCCCTTCCTCTTCCCTGAATCCCTCCTGCTGTTTCCAAGGACCTCTTTTTCCATTTGGTGCATCTCAACCTTTGGTTTTGGAGCTTCCCTGGGCATCTCCAGACCCCTCCAGGGGACCAGGTGCTGTGTAATTGCCCCCTCCCCGCCCAGAACCAGTTTGGGGTCCCAGGGAGGGTGGTGTGGGCTCAGCCACACAGCATCTGCCCCAAAGAACAATATGCAGGCCCAGGGACTGCATGCTGGGAGTGTGCCCCCTGAGCTGGGATACCATCACGAAATGAAGAGCAGCCAGTTCTCATCCAAGATCACTTTTATTTCCCTTGTTGCATTAACCTCAGTGTGTTTTTATCTCCAATATCCACGCTGACAGGGAACTGACACCGACTGCAGAACTGGGGCAGCACCGTGGGCTGCACTGCGTGCTGCTGCCAGCTGTGCTGGGCCCCGACGCAGAGCGGACCGGCGAGCACATCTGGACCAGTGAGTGCATAAAGCCCAGTGAGCGCATCCCACCCCAGCATCATACTGAGGCTTATTTAGGGCCAAGGGGAACGTGCAGTCTGCTCCTCATTCCTCAGCTGGCCATTACCTCTTCCTGCAGCTGTCTGGGGCTATTCTCTTTCCCACCGTGGACCAGAAGCACTGGGCACAGTGCTACTGACAGGTCCCGTGCATACTGCACTTCTCACTTCTCCAACTCCCCATGCCAAAACCTGTTCCTATTAAGAAAAAAAAAAAAAAAACCCAAACCGAACTGCTCCTGATACTGTCAGGGCCACCTGCATCCCACAGACCTGCTGCCTGAGTGAAAACCTTAGTCCAGCTATAAAGGTCCTCACGTAACCAATGTGGCTGGAAGCCTTCAGCCCCTACATCCCCATGGCATCGGGACCGGACACTGCTAAGCCGCCTCTCTCTGCCCTCACTCAGAAATTAGGACATAAGGGTGAGCTCTGGCTCTCTGCCTATGGTCTTTGTTGCGTTGCGTACAGCCCCCTCCCACCCCTCCCAAAGTTTAGTGCTCTAAATTGCTAAGAACATTGGTCCCCCGCGCGCACCGAGGCTGCCGGATGGCTTTCAGCATTTGTAGGCACTGCTGCCGATTGTGGTCTTGAGAAAAGGATATACTGTTCTCCTATAAATTCAACAATACAATCCTTAGTTCTGAAGATATAGTTTCCATATAGTTTATAAACATTATAAGACATACATATGGATAATTGAGGAGAGGGGAGGGCCTGTGCATTTGTCGGATTTGTTTGTCGGATGTGTGAACGCGGTTACAAAAAATGCACCTCCTCGCAGGTACTTCATTTCCTTAGGTTCATTTTTTGTGTGTGTGTGTGTTTTTGTTTCGCTTTGTTTTGTTTGAATTATTCCACCTCTAACCAGTCTTTCCTTTGGTAGTTGGCTACTCCAAGCCCAGCAGGCAAGCCTTGTTCTGCTGTAGTGCCTGAGATATTCAGGGTTTTGAGATTGTCTTCTAAGAGATTTCCAGCCAACGTTGGCCTGTGGGGTTGGAGCCAAAAGGGCTAAAACGTGGGAGAACCAATGTCCTTATTACAATGAGTAGAAGTGTCCACACACTCACTTTCAGAGAAACAGTGTAGGCTTAATTGGTGATCGTTTTTACAGCAATTATGTTCCTTTCGGTCATCGGCAGGGTCGCTCAACGGGAATTTGCAATTTTCCATTTTGTCCGGCCGTCGTCGCTGGCGGTCCCCACGATCCGGTTGGGTAAGGTTGGCTTTGTCTCATGGTGCAGGGCTCGGCTGTTGGCCGCAATGTGTGCTAACACCTTTCCATCCGCCCGCCCGCCGCAGTCCGCGCCCGCAGACTTCTCCACGTACAAAAAAAGAAGAAGAAAAGAAACTCTGGTCCTTCGTAGACGGGTCGCAGTGCAGATCCGCTCCACCGTGGCCAAGCTCAGCGCGTGATGGCCACCAAGACCAGCACAAAGACCAGGCGCGAGGCCACCAGTCCTGCACAGCCACCCGCCGCCTGCTGCACCCCACTGGGCGCACGGATGGGCGTCCGCCGGGTGCACTTCCCTTTGCGTTTCGGGAGCCCGGTGGGCATGACGCCGAAGCTGAATTTGTGCTGATAGTCAGGCACGTAGTCGGGAAACTCGTGCCCGCTTTTGCGCGGCCCCAGCGATCCCGGCTTAAGGGTTCGGTTGCGATTTTTGTGGCTGGTGCAGTTCTTGGCAGGGCGGCGAGGTCCCGGCCGGGCTGCAGGATGGCTGCTGTGCAAACCCTTCTCGCCACCCTTCTCCTTAGAGGAGTGGTGGGGATGGTGGGCTTTGGAGGCTCCTCTGTCCGCAGCTGAGAAAGTTTTGATCTGGTGGAGCGACTCCGAGCCCGAACAGTTCCTAAAATCTTCCGCCCTCAGCACTTTGAGGTCCTTGCCGTGCATCCTCTCAGGGGATTCACAGATGACGTTGGAGCTGGAGCCCCGGAAACGGTGCAGCCATTCCCAGAGCGAGCGGGCCTTGCAGTCGCAGCTCCAGGGGTTTCCGTTCAGCCTGAGGAACTCGAGGGCCCCCAGGTGGGCCAGGCAGTCCCCCTGCAGCTCCGAGAGGCTGTTGTTGAACAGGAACAGGGTGGTCAGTCGCCGGAGGTCGTGGAACGCCCGCCTGTGAATCCACTGCAGCTGATTCTGATGGATGAGGAGCCTGTCCAGGTTTATTAAGCCCCGGAATGTGTTCTGGTGGAGGCTCCAAAGCTTGTTTCCATGGAGAAAAAGATGGCTGAGGTTCACCAAGTCAACAAAAATGTCGTCCTGGAGGAACTCAATGTGGTTGTCTTGCAGGTAAAGGTATTGTAGGTTGTGGAGGCCACCAAAAATCCCACTGGGAAGGGAGCTGAGCCCACACTTGTACAGGTACAAGGCATGGAGTTTCACCAGCCCTTGGAAAGTGTTGGCTGCCAAAGCCCTCAGGTAGCGGTTATCCCCCAGATCCAGCTCTTCCAGGTTGACAAACCCCTCGAAGGTGTTGGGGTCGATGAAGGTGATGTTGTTGGAGTAGATCCAGAGGGTGACCATGGAGGGGCTGAAGTGGCCCCGCAGCAGTAGGGTGATCTGGTTGTTCTGCAGGAAGATCCGCTCGCTGTCCTCGGGGATGCCCTCAGGGATGGTGACGAAGTTGTGGGCCTGGCAGCTGACGGTCATGGGTGAAGGGTAGCAGACACAGTCGGTGGGGCAGCTGGCAGCCCCAGGCACCTTCAGCCCCAGCAACACCAACAGCAGCTCCGCGAGGGCCCCTGTTTGGAGAGAGGGGAGAGTGGTGTCAGGCCAGCCTTGGGGACACAGAGCCCATGTGAATTACCTGTGTGCAACAGTTTGAATATGATCTATGGGGTGTTGTCCACCTCCTCGTGCTGAATTCGCCTCCAGGTGAATCACCCCAAAATACATCTGTGCCATGCAACCACACAGCACATCCCAGCACAGCCCAAGGGTTGGGGCAATACAAGGTAGGTGTACGGGCTGGGAAAAGAACTCACTGAGAGCAATAAGGAGAAAGACTTGGGGGTTCTGATGGATGAGAAGCTTGACATGACCCAGCAGTGTGTGTGTGCTAGGTCAGCTGCATCCTGGGTGCATCAACAGAGAGATGGCATCAGGGTGGGGGAAGGGATTGACCCACTCTGCTATGCCCTCGTGAGGCCCCATCTGGAGTAGTGCGTCCAGGTCTGGAGCTCCCAACACAAAAAGGATGTGGAGCTGTTGGAACGGGTCCAGATGAGGACCATGAGGATGCTCAGCAGGCTGCAGCTCCTCAACTACAAAGACACCCTCGGGGTGCTTCAAGGCCACTTTGGATGGAACCCTGAGCAACCTGATCTGCTGGGTACAACCAGCCCACAGCAAGGGTTGGAACTGGATGGGCTTTAAGATCTCTTCTAACCCAACCATTCTACAATTCCATGAATTCTGGAGGAGCTGGCTGCTTTCCACACTGTTCCTACGCCCATGCCCTGCTAGCACCAGCACATTCCCCTGCAAACGAGTGATTTACAGAAACACGTTTTCGGCACTTGGTGGGACGGACTGAGCTGAACGCCCAGTTTGGAAGCTGGTGCTCAGACGTATTTTAAATGGACGTCCTATGGCAATGCTACAGCCTGCCTGTGGCCAGGGCTTTCTGGCTGCGAGCAGGGAAGCGAGCAGGCAGCAATCATCCCTCCTCGGCTCAGCGCCCAGCGCCAGCCTCGCCGCCCAGCTCCCGTCGCTCTCCCACTCCTCACACCATGCCTGCTTTCAGGCGATTCCTTCTGCGTGGAGTGGCTTTTCAGACTCATTGCACCAGGCTGTCATTTCTCATTCAGATTTCCTCCCGGATCTGCTTTCCCTCTTACACACAAAATTTGCTCATGTCTAATGAATTCTGCCTCTGGACTTCACGGGAGAAAGGAGTAAAATGAGAGCAGTGTACAGCTGCCAGTGCCATCCTACCCCAGAGTCCTCGTGCCGCGATTTGCTTGTAATAATCTGAAAAACAAGAGTGGAAGTGGAGTTCACCTCTAATTACTCCATGTCGTTACCACAAGACAGGCTGTGGTGCTGGACCCCTTGGGCTTTTACAGTCCTTCTTTTCAAGCGCCTACAGCTGAATACGAGTGGGAGGCAAAAAAAAAAAAAAAAAAAAAAAAAATCCTCACTGATTTCTTATTAATGTTGTTTGAAATATAACTCTGTGGTTCGCATCGCCTTCTGCCGGGGATGGAGATCTATTACTGGGGAGCTAATAGCAGGTGACCTGTCCATCTGGACCCACTCTTTCAAGGCAAAGTTGTTGTGTTTTTAGATAAACTGGTTATTCGGGCTCTCATAAATTAGCAGGGAGAGGCAGCCACCTCTGACTGTACTGCTCTACTTTTTCCAAAGAATAGCATTGCTAGCCAAACTGTTGGGCCAAGCCTCTGCTGGGATGAGGATAGAAATGGGGATAGAAATACGGATGGGGATTTGGGATTTCTACAGGCTCTACCCTGCAGGAGTGAAGGCTGCAGGGAGGGATGGCTCATTCCTGCACTGCTGCCAGCAAAGGGCTGTAGTCAGGAGTGCTTCATTCGCAACAACTCCTACGGCTGTGTAGGAAAGGGAATGTTCTCCAAGTCGCCACCGTGCACTTGCCATGGGGCAAGGGGCCATGATTCAGGCAAGACTGCTCCTGGGCTGCCCTGTATTTCCAGCCAAGCACCTCTCTGGTGCTTGTCTCAGGGATATCCTGATTACAGTTGCAGATAGGTGCAGAACTGCTTTCTGCTCCTCTTGTTCCTTTTTAACCCACAGATATGCATTGCCGAGGTGGGACAGATCCATGTTCCCAGCTCCACCCGAGTCACACTGAGCCACAAAGAGTGGTGTAGCTCTTATATTTATTAGTAAAATCCTGCCAAGCACAAGCACAGTGACAATCTCCCACATGCGGAGTCTGTTATTGCAAATACCAAATCACAAGGGTTTGAATCAATAAACCATCTCCCAGCTATGAGCAGCAGGTTGGAAGATTACATATTGCTTCCCAATGCTGGTTTTATGCGCTGTTCCGTGACACGATAGTTGCCAGGCTAACAGGATTACTGGTGGGAGGAGGAGCTGGGCAGGGCTTGCGTAGCATCCCGAATTTCACGTCTAGGAGGTGATGGCAGAGGCTCAGCGGTGGATGGGATGTATGGGGAGCATGGAGATGCATTGTTGAAAGGGAGAATGGAGCTTCACGGTCCCTGATGGCTCTGCAGGTGAAGGGCAGGAGGAGCTGAGCCCGTCTCTTTAATTAGAGTTGTGAGTTAATGGCGGAAGTGCCAATGAAAGAGGTTGATTCCTTTGGGATGAGTGTTGCCGGTGCTTCTCCTCTTCCAGAAGAAATGATGGTAGGAGCGAAGGCCAGGATTTCTTCCAACCTACAGACTGCAGTTTGGAGGCAAAGAGAATGTGGAAACGAAAAGGAAGGACGCTCAGAAGAAGCGATAACATGGTGAGCAGGACTTGGAAAGAGGAATCCTCCTCAGAGGATGTGCTCAGGGCGTGTGGTCCCATCAGGGATGAGCCCACAGCCCACAAACCTGCAAACTGCACATTGCTCCAGGATGTCCAGGTTTGGTTACTATTTTGATATGGGGATGAGACCCCTTGAACCAACAAACAGAGCAGCCTCAATGCTGCTGGACCAGCAGTGTGATGGCTAAGGCAGCTGGGGCCAGCTGGGTCCCTGGCTGCCATCAGTGGGACTGTCCCTCCCAGGATGCTACCCCTGAGCTCCCCCAGTGTCTGATCTCAGCCAACATGTCAAGCTCGCTCTTGCCAGTGCAAACCTTTTGACTGCATCTTGTAAAGGCTGTGCAGCAGATGGAGGGTCACGGGCGTGCGTGGCAGTGCTCACCAGGGAGGGAGAGCTTCAAAAAGTAAAAATCCGATGGAAAGCTGCCAGTGAAGTGAGCAGAACCAAAGCTTTGTCGACACGGATCAAACCAACGCGGCTGTGTTTGTCTGCCGGCGTTCTCCCACCACCGTGCTGTGTCACCCGGCTCCGCTGTCCTTCTGCAGCCTCCCAGCTCAGGTTTTAGTGATGGGAATGAATTCATCGGGCTGTCCAAATCATTTCCCATGCAGCATCTCTCTAATTGGGCATTAATTAGGCATTAGTTAATGAATGCTCGAAATAATTTATCTTTGGATGTGTCCAGTTTGCAGTCTTACTTTTAACAGCATTATACCCGTTATTAGATTAACATCGTTATAAATGTTCCCCATTACCTGCTTGTTTCCATTGTCTTAGCCTTATTACTGAGAGTGAAAATCACTCCTCCTGAATGCATTATTGATGAGTAAGGACTTTCTATATGCAGCGCGGGATTAATTGTTATACAGCATAATGCATTTAGCATGAAGCCTTCATTTGTGCAAGAGCTGAAACGGCCAGAAGAATGCAGACACCCAGAGACAGCGAGTTCATCCAGACACAGCTACGCTCCAGTGCAGCAGCAGAGATGCTGGTACCCAACATTCCAGCATTTTAACACTTTGCTGAAGGAGCAGTGCCACTTATTTCCATCAGAAATCCCCAGCTTGGAGCTGGGAGCTAGGACTGGCCCTGGTGGGTCACCTCCAGCCCCACATTTCACCTCTCTGCTATGTGGGTCACAGCTGCTGCTCCCCCAGCAGGATCTGCTCTTTGGGATGGAGCTCTCTCAAATCTCTCCTAAACCGCCATCTGCCTGGGGAGCCCAATCTTAGCTCATGTCTCCACGCAACTTGTCCGACTGCTCGCTCCGTCCATTACCGGTTCTGCTCAGGCTGTTAGATTTATAAGCTCTTTAGAGCAAAGCCCTCATCTTCTGGCTGCTGATTTATGGGTCTTTACTGCCATAAAACACTATGTATAGCTACTACATAATATAAATAATAATACTTAACCAGAGCAAGCTACAAGTGGGGACAAAGCATCTGCCTTCTGTTCGCACTCTGTGTTATCAAAGAGGCAGAAGCTCACTCATCACTCACTCCTCTGAAGCCAAATTCGCACCTTGTGTAGCACCACCCGTAGACAGAGAGATCTTCCTGCCCCATTTGCACCCACACCTTTCAAAGATGCTTTCTAAGTTGTCATTGGGCCACGACAATACAACTGTGACCCGAGGGGAAAATACACTTCGAAACTTCCATCCTCCTCCTACCTAATAGCAGCCACTTTCATGGGCTACGTCCTTCCATGAGGACAAACAGCATTCCGAGGAGCCACTGCCATCACCAGCTCACCTCAGCCACCCCCTGCATTGGACAAACTATAGTAGGATGGATCTGGGAAGGACTCTCATTGGATAAGCCAACCATCACACGGTTCTTTGCCTCACACTTCTTACTCCCTTTTGTGACGGCAGGAATTGCCATCATCCACCCAACCTTTCTCCATGAATCAGGCTCAAACAGCGCTCTTGGTATTGTATGCAACTGCGACAAAATTCCCTCCCACTACTTCAGGAATGAACTTTCTCACCATGACAAATTGTTTGGGGGGAAAAAGGAGCCTCAAATGTTCATAATTCCACGCACCAGCTGAAGGACAATGAAAGGCAATGCCTGAGCACAGACCGCCACGGGGCGCGAGCTGAGAGTGCAGTTCAGATCTGGGACAGTTCGACACAGCAGTGTCAGACTTGTGGTTGAGAGCTGCCTATTTTTTTCCTTTTTTTTTTCTTTTTTTTTTTTCTTTTGCAATAAACAAACCGTCCCTGACTGTGACAAAGATCAAATTCCCCTGGCGAGCAGCAGTTTCCTTCCAGCCTCTGTGCAAAGCACTCCATTGGCATCCTCACTGCCTTTGCTCCCTCCAGCATCGGCATGCGGTAGAACTGCCTTTCAGCCAGAGAACAACAACCACCCATCCACTTCCCTCATTTTTTTTATTATTATTATTATTTTTTTTTTGCAAACGGTGTCATAAATAACTGACAGATCCCAGCTGTTTGGAGTTATGGTTTCTGATGGAGTGACAGCTGCTCCCAATCCCCCAGCCATCACCCCAGCAGTTCTGGAACATTTCAGCAACATAAAAATCATTGGAGATAATTTCGGTTTTGCATAATTTGGTTAGGCAAGCTGTGATTTAATGGCAATTATGACCTCGGAGGCAGAAGCTGAGCTCGGAGGCTACCGGCATCACACAACTATAGCTGAGGTGCAGCACTGGGGATGTTCCAGGGAGAAGGCACTGCAAGGAGAAATCCTTCCCCCGCAGCTGGGAGCCCCATCTCTCTGCCAGCAAGTGTTCCCAGGTGGAGATGTACACAAGGGAATTCAAAGGGAATATTGATAGGGAAGGCCTGAGAAAGGGGCTGCTGCCAGATGTGCTGAGAGGCATCTTTTAAAGAAAATTCAGGATAGGGCTTTAGTCTGGGCATGCTGTTGTCCCTAAAAACCTTCTGCAGCATCAGTGCCACTTGTGCTAATGGCATAGACCTCTGTTCACCTCCCCGACCCCTCTTTGAATTATAGGATCATTAAGGTTGGAAAAGATTTCCAAGACCAACAAGTCCAACCCCAACCCATCCCCACCATGCCCATTAAGCCATGTTGGTGGCAGAAGTGGCTATGCCCTCTGAGTGCAGCAGCTCTCCATTCTACTGAGGTTCCTCTTGCCCTGTTCCTTCCCATCCTAGTGCTTTTTAGGCACTCTGGAATCTCATGGTTTGAATCACAGAATCATAGAATCAGTAAGGTTGGAAAAGACCACCAGGATCATCAAGTCCAAGCTTCAACCCATCCCCACCATACCAACTCAAAGAATCATTACAATTGGAAAAGACCTCTAAGATCACCAAGTCCAACCCCAACCCATCCCCACCATGCCCACTATGTCCCTCAGTGCCACATCTACTCTTATCAACAGCAGTGGCCTTTGTCTGGAGTTGGTGAGGTTACTGCTGCCTGCTATGCTGCTGCCAACCAGCCTGGAGCTCGCTGTGAGCCAAAGCTTGGTGCAGAGCTGGGGTCAATGGAACCCCAACATGAAGTCCTTTAGGACACTGCAGGTTTATTTCACTTTTGCTGACCCAATATCTGGAGCTATTTCCCTTCCACCACCAAAGTCGAGGCCAAGGTCACCTGGAAGTTTCTGGATCGTGATCATTAACTCCTATTGCAGTTTGAAACCAGACCATAAATTTCATAGTGTAATAATGTAAAAATCAATAACTCTGTTTGAAACAATAGCTTTGTCTTCCATTTCAGCCGGGGCTGATCCCTCCCCACGGACCACGTCCCTCTGAATCACGCAGACAGAGGGATGGACGCGGGTGGCGGGGCGGCTGCTGGCCCGCCAGGTGTGCGGCCCCTGGGCTCTGCAGATTCAATTAGTCCATTTAGCCATTTATTCCTCTCTCACAGTTAAACTCGAGGATGATTTAAAAGGAAAAAAAAAAAACACACACACAAAAATCAACCAACGGGTTGCCAAGAAGAGAGCCTTTTATGCTTCGTCTCTTTGACATCCTGTCCGACATGGTGTCCCTTAGGCTTTCCATGCCTGCAGAAAGCCAGGACCAGCCAGAGATGCTCTGTTCCCTCTGCTCATCCACCACAAGCACGGAGCTGAGCCAAAGCTCTCGGCAAGGGGCGGCTCAAGCTCAAAAATCTCAACGTCCGCTCATTTCTAGCTCTGGCTTTCTGGGCGAGGGAGGTCTGGCTTCGTTTTCTTCCTTATTTTCCGTTGTTTGCTGTAGCACCAACTCGAAATATACATCGAGAGGCAGGATTGTCTTTCACGTGTTGGTGGATGTGTGATCCTCAAAAACAAATTAGCACCGATTCACTTCTATATAGAGTACAGCCATCAGGGAATCGCTCCTGAATTCACAACGAAGGAAAGCAATAATGCTTCCAGCACGCTAATCCTCTCCGAGAGCAGCCCCTGAACTCTTTCCCTGTGCTGGAGGCACCGCTGGAAATTACAATTGTACTGCAAAAATAATAAATAAATACAGAAACTGGCAGGGTTTCTGCTGGTCCAGAGGATTTGTACCCTAATGTGGAAGTCCCTGTTTAATTAGCACTCCTCTCCATGGCTCCATCTCCTCCCCGCTCTGCTCAAGCTGAAGAAAAGAAGCCAACGGTGAGAGCGGCTGTGGGATTGGAAAGTCGGATATAGAAACTTGTTTAATTTAAATGCTCATTTCAGGACTGATCTATGCAGAAGCAGAGGGAATGTAGAGCATGTTTCCGCATGTAATCTACTCTACTTAACCCCACTTTGCTGTATTCCTCCCGCTGCAGCAATGCCCTCCAAGCACAAGGCTCAGGGCTGCGGTCCCATGCCTCGTCCCATCACACACAAAGGTCCCACCGTGTCACTTAGACCACCCTGAGGCTGATGCATGGCAGGGAAGAAGCATCCGTTGGCTTGCAGATGGGTGATGGAGTCATCAAGTCTTGCTATGTTGATAGAAGAAGCTGATGATGCTTCTGCTTCTCTGGGCCAGAACAGCGTGCCCAAGGAGATCACAGAATCGTTGAGTTGGAAGGAACCTTTAAAAGTCACCTAGTCCAACTCCTCTGCAATGAGCAGGGACATCTACAGCTAGAGATGTGCCTAGTCCACCAAGCATGGCTCTTGCAGCATTTTCAGTAGATGGCATCACCAAGGGCATGGCATGGCATGGCCACTCAGTCAACCAAGTGTGGTTATTGTGGGATTTTTGGTGTGCTTGCATCACCAAGGGGATGCACCCCAACCATCAAGCATGATTATTTGGAGATTTTCAGTAGGATGGCATGACCAAGGGGGTTCATCCAATCAACCATGCATGGTTATTGTGAGATTTTTGGCGTGCCAGCATGGTGGGGGCTTTTCCAGCTCAACCCATGGCCACGCCAGCAGCCAAGTGCAAGGAGGTGAACTGGCCGAGGACAGGGAGCTCCTTAGGTCCTTGAGAAGGGACTCCTAATTACGATTGTCCCCAAGGAGAGAGAAATAGAGGATGACTTAAGCTTAGTGGATTGTCTGAGGCTCTCAGGGGATCATCAGATGCTTCTACTCCCTTTTTGTCCCGAGGTGACAAGTTTTCCTTCCCATTCACAGAAATGCAAAATAGCTCATTCACAGGCGTAATAAGGACGGCATCCTTTGTAAAAGAACGGCTACCAAGATCTCGGCGGCACTTGACAGCGAAACAACGGCAGATGAAATGACAAAAACCACCCAAGATTAGCACAAGCCAGATCAGTATCAGATGCTGAACAAGCTAATGCGCAGAGAAAGCAGATTCACCCGCTCCTTCCCTTTGCCAGCAGCTGGCTCGGACCTGCGAAGGGTTTATTTAGGACTGGAAACGCAGCCAGAAGAAAGCAAGCGGGAGACCCAGGAGGAAAGCGACAGCTGCCCCGGCTCTGGGTGCTCGCTCTGCTGCCTGCTCCCTGTGCACAGAGCGAAGCTTTGGGGCAGATATCCAAATAGGCGGATGGCGGCACGAAGCCAGCAGCCCTTCTGCGGGGTGCCAACACAGCTTGTAGGGAGAGCATCGCTTCGACAAAGGCACGATCCCACCGACGTCCCGACCTCAGCCGCGTCCTGTGCCACCGAGCTTCGGCGAGCCAATTACGCGCCGTGCCGCAGACGCTGCCTTTCATCCCTTTCTCAGCCTTTCCCACTTACTGCATGTCCTTGCGTTTTGTGGAGAGGAGGGCAAATTGGAGCCGGCGCTGCGCCTTCTTCCCCTTTCAGCAGCACATCATTCCGCCGGCAGCAGGGGGGAAAGAGGCTGGCAGGCGGGCATCAAAGCACTCCTCTCTGTCACATTTTCTTCCCATAAAAATAAAGCGATGGCGTCATTCGGAGCTGGACAGCCTCAGGTCGCTCCCTCCCAGTCCCAATGGGGGCACAGCACCATTTCCCAGGCCTCTGGTCTCCACTTGGGGTGGGTGTGTGACACTGAGCCATCCCCATGGGATGAGCAGAGCTGTATGAGACTTCTGCTTCACGCTCAACTTTTTTTTTTTTTTTTTTTTGCCGGCAGAAAGCTCGTGAAAAGCTCGGTGATAAAAGCTAAGGAGTGTAAATGGCCCCACTGTGCCCCTATCCATTGCCAGAGCTGGATCCTGTCCTCGTCCTTCCCTCAAAGTCACCAAAATCCCCTGAATGTGAATGGGAACCGCTGGATCCAGTGATTTCGCACTGACTTAGAACCACATTGAAAAACTAAAGGTGATGTTTTAGCTTCCCCCATGCCTGGAAGCATCCATCAGTGCCTAACAGGACCCCATTGTGGCTGTGGGGGTACGCACACCCTGCATGTGACTCCAGTCCCTTCCCTTCAAGCTAATCAGAGCCTGTTCCTCTGTAAGCCATTATAAATCCCGTTACGATCCCTTCCTTGCTAGGTAATAATGGTTACTGCGAGACGTATGGAGACTCGGGATTGGCACAAAGCCATCCATGGCAGTGCGTCCCCGTGAGCAATAGGGCATCAGAGCCCCCGCAATCCATTTCCTCCAAGAGGAGGGGGTTGTATTAGGGATGTAATGAAAGAAATTGTAGCATCATCCGAAGAAGGAAGCGGTGGGGAGGGGTGAACATGTGTGCTGGCATTATTGTGCTGGTGATGCCGGAGCCTCTCCAGGAACAGCTGTTCCTGAAGCAGGCAGCTATAACTTGCAGCAGCAATACTGGTGGGGAGGAATATCGCTGACTGGGGACACAGGGATGCAGCCACGTGGTGGGAACGTGTGCCCGGAGAAGCAGATGGGGTGGATGGGGATGCTGGGTGTGGATGGGGATGCTGGGACTCAGCGATGCCCATTTTTTGGAGGTGCTAAGTCAGCAGAAGAAGCAGATGCAGAGATATGGGGTGGCATTGCATGGAGAATGGCATGACCACTCACAGTGGTTGGAAGGATTTGAATGCAACCCTGATCTCCGTGTGATGAGCAAACATCCCTTCCTCCCCTCCCAGCTTGCCAGCATCCTGCTGGGACACCACGCAGAGCGGTCTGGGGGGATTCAGCCTTTGGGAAATCAGCGCCGCTCACTGCTGCTCCGCTGCTCTTTTCCTAAAACACACAGCCCTGTCCCAAAGGAGACCCTGGGGATGGCTCTGGGGCTGCAGCCACGTCAGTGCTGTGGTTGTGTCTGGGAATTCGACGCCAAACCAGCAGCAGCCCCATCCTGGCCATCCCCAGCCCTGCAGGGAAGGAGGCAGGCAGCAAGTGGCATCTATTAAATGAGAGGAATGCTTTACCCTCAGCCTCCTCCCGTCGTGTTGCTTAAATGCACGTTTTGCAAAAGTTAAAACAAATTGTGAGCAGCAGAAATAATCTCACGCTCCTTGAAAAAGGGAAGATCTTGGCACAAGGATAAAGGAAGGCAATGAGATGCTCATTAAAACTGAGGGGCTCTGGATCCCCATCCAAGTGGCCACGTCTCCTCTGGAGGCTCCCAGAGGCTTTGAAACGGTTGTCAGGCTCTGCCTTTCATCCTACCCCATTCCAGCTAAATTCAGGGCCCAGTCATTTCTGCTGGAAATGGGGAAGAGGGAGCAACTCCATTCTGACTTTTCACTCCCCATCTGATTGCTGGTGATACAATTTACTCCTATGACAGCATCTGCTGCTTTCACGTTTTTTTTTTTTTTTTTTTTTTTTGCACAACTCGTCTTTGTTAGTCCCATTTTGGAGCCTTTCATCATTTGAGGTGCAACATAAAAGGTGTTTAACCCCCCCACCCTGCTTGGAAGGCAGTGGGGGAGCATGGAAGTCCCCGAACCCAGCCTTGCTAGGACATCCCTGTGTGCCACAGCCCCGATATTTCAGAGCAATTCTATAGAATTAAATGATTTCCATGTGCACAGAGACCTTGCATCTTCATGATGTTTGAGTGGGATTGTGCAGCACCTTTGTGCCACCACACCAAGCTCTTCCCTCCTGCCCTTTCTCCATGCCTTCCTGATCAGTCAAACATTCCTTTCAATAGAAAATGAATCCCTTTTCCTTGCTGCTGTTCCATCTCAGGCTGCTGCACTCCACTCCCTTTGCTTTGAATTGGTTGGGCTGAATCCACACCCCACATTTTCTGCCCTATGAGCACACTGGGGTCTCTTCACCCCATTCTTACTATTGCACCACGGCCCTGGGGAGAGGTTGGCACTCCCAGCCCTGTGCATTGATGAGCATCCCCCTGTCTGGTATCGCATCCCCCTGTCTGGTATTGCATCCCCCTGTCTGGTTTCAGGGAGCACTGGCCCTCCCTCCCTCCCCGCTTTGATTCCCCAGCGATATTTTTCACTCCAGTAAGTGCTGAGCTCCCATTTGCCTCATTCTGGTGCAGTTACAAAGAAATTGCTGCAAAATTTCCTCATGCTGTCACGCTCCCAGAGAGGGCACAGAGCAGCCGCACCCCCCCCCCCCAGTGCCGTGCGGGTGTCTGAGCCTCCCCCCTCACACACGTTGCTCCTCTCCTTCCATCCCCTCCCTTCCCAACGCTCATCCCTCAGCTCCCAGGGAAGCGATCAGGACTGGAAAGGCTGCTGCCTCGTATTGGAATAACCTTTCAGGTTTCATTTAGCACCTCTCTCTTCCCACAGAACCTTCTCATTGTGAGCCCTTTACTTCTGGCTCATTGCCACCTCCTGCATCCCGGCAGCTGAGAGGGTCCTCTGCACCCCATCACTGCATCCCCACCAAAATCAAAGGGTAGAGCAACAAGGAGTGACACTGGCTGAAACAACACCAAATCTCTCTTCACCCCAATGGTTGCCCCAAGAGCTTTGGGGTAGAAACTGTGAATCCCCAACGACTGGGATTCTCTGCTTCCCATCATTGCATCCCCACCCGAATCAATGAGCCATGGCACCAACTGTAACACCAAATCCCTTCTCATCTGCCATGAGCTTTAGGCTGGAAACACTGAATTCCTGCTTTAGAGAAAGAGCAGACACTGACAGGAACAAAACCCCCAGGCAGGATTTGGGCATCGTCTGGGCACCCCAGTACAAATCAGTGCATTGCAAGCTGGGGAGAAAGAGAAATCCCAGTAGCTATCCGAGCGCACTGCCTGCTTGCTCCTTATTGAATTAAGGCGCTCGGGTTCACCATCTAAGCCTCACGCCACGCACACCGCAGCCAGGAGGGAAGCGGATTGCAGCCCCATAATTCAATCAAGGGCACAGCTGATGTCGCGGGCGGCGAGAGGAGCTGTCGCTATCAGTGGTGAGCCTTCGGCCACCTGTGCCGTCGGGTAGAGATGGAGACAGCTTCATAGGATTGGGAATGAGTGTTCCAATGCCTTGGGAAATGGTTATGTAGCTCTGTTATGGCGTTAGGATGCAATGGGATTTGAGTGTAGGTTTTGGTGGAAAGGGGCTGAAAAAGGAGAAGGGGAAAAGGAAGGGGAAGGAAGGCAAGAATAAGGAGAAGAGAAGGAGAAGGAGAAGGAGAAGGAGAAGGAGAAGGAGAAGGAGAAGGAGAAGGAGAAGGAGAAGGAGAAGGAGAAGGAGAAGGAGAAGGAGAAGGAGAAAGAGAAGGAGAAGGAGAAGGAGAAGGAGAAGGAGAAGGAGAAGGAGAAAGAATCATAGAATCACTCAGGTTAAACAACACCTCTAAGATATCATGTCCAACCCCAACCCACCCTCACCTTGCCCTCTGACCATGTCCCTCTGTGCCACATTTCCACAGTTCTGCAATGCCTCCAAGGATGAGGACTCCTCCCTTCCCTGGGCAGCTGTGTGACTGCATCACCACTCTTTGGAGTAGAAATTGTTCCCAATATCCAACCTGAACCTCCTCTTGTGCAACTTAAGGCCATTACCTCTCATCCTACTTCAACCTTGCTACAACCTCCTTTCAAGGAGAGGGGAAGAGAAAGGAGAAGGCAAAGGGAGTGAGGAAGGGGAAAGGGAAGGGGCAGGATGCTTCCAGTCCTGCACTGCTGGAGAGGGAGCAGGAGCCCCACAATATCCCAACCCCTTGTCTTTGGCACACAGACAAAAGAGGCCAAGAAGCTGCAGTATCAGAAGAATCCAAGGTGTTTTTATGTAAGCCCAAGAAGTGCGAGAAGCAAGGAAGGAGGAGCTGAAGTGCCGTTTCCCAACTGACATTGTGAACCAGCAAGCGTGACTAAAACTTGGGGAGGGTTTGCATAATGGGGAGGCACTTTTCTGCTCTGCCAAGGTGTTCAGGTACCATGGTGATGAGCGCAACATAAAAACTTTGACAGACACTCAGAGAGATAAGTGCGGAGGTACACAATCAATCGAGAAAGAAGAGAAGAGAAATGGGAAGGCTCTTGCTTTACGTGAAAGCATCTACAAGGTCAACAATTAAACATGTGTGAGGTTTGGGCTTGGGAAGGGAAGATGGCTTAGGATATGGCCTGAGCCCAGGATCTGGCAGTGGTTGGAGGCAACAGAACTGCGTTGGCTTCTTCCTGGCAGCAAATGTAACAGGGATGAAAAGGAAAGGCTGCAATGCAATAGAGTTGCTGGGTGCTTTGTATGTGTGGAGGTGGGCTTTCTGCTCTTGTGGATTTGCAGCATCCAGGGGCTTTGGTCCTTCCCATGATCCCAGCCCTGAAAGTGCCCAAGTCCCACTGTGGGTTTCTGAGAAAGAAAGAGCTGCTGATTCCTTGAGAAATGAGGAGGCAAAATCCAATTGTGTGCTGTAGTGCATCTGCGGCTGCCATTAACCTGTCTGTGTACTTCTGTGGCTGTCCATTTCTCTCCGCTGACAGCCAGGACTGCCCGGAGCATGCTCTGCCCGGGCCATAAAGGGATTTGTTTCTCCATGCTGCAGTGGCACAGCACAGAAACGCTGAACTGTGCCACAGACGTTTCCCTGATGCAATGCTTCCAATGCAACACCAAATTCATCGTCCACCCCATGAGCTGGAGAGACATGGTGCAGCTGAGTGCTCTGAAAAGCATCAACAAAACCCAAACTCATGGCTGGAAAAAATCACGTAGGAGGCTCATGTAGGCATTGTAGAAGCAGGGGACTGAAGAAGAGTGTGGATTGTTGGCATGCAGCTCATGGTAATGCAGCCATTGATGTTGGGACATGGTGGAAACACAGCATCCAGAGCATACCTGAGAGCTGGAAGCATCCCCATGGTCCACCCCAAAGGATCAAAGACAGATGGTGCTGCAGCACAAGGGAGGAAGGGAGAGGGATAAATGGGGAGAAGGGGGGAGATGCACAGCCGGCCTTGTTGTCTCCCTGCATTCCAGCTTCATTTGCAGATTTATTAAATCGAGAGCCAATTTCGACATCATTTCTTTCAAGCAGCTCCACCTCGCAGGTGTGTGGAATTTATTTGAGATAAAGAAAACCATTACAGAGAGACAGCAATCTTCAAAGACCACCTCGGAGACCTGAGAGAAATAAAAACACTAGCCCGTGCAAATGTGCAATTAAGTTTCAAAATACTTGTGCTCCATGAAAAGCGCCGTCCCTGCAGAGAACAGGCCTTTAAGGCAATTTTCCCAAACCCTATTCAGCATTCACTCAAAAATGCCTTTTAAAAACAACATGTGATTTTTCCCTCTCTGCCTCGCTCCTCCTTCCACTTTGCTCACTCTCGTCCAGGTAGGATGGGAGCTCTGGGAAGTGGTTGCTCTCCACTTGGAGTCGATGGACCACGCTTTAGGGTAATGCCAGACAAGGACAAGGCTCATTTTAAGGCTCATTTTGGGGCCAGGTGGCTCTGATCAGGAATTATCTCCACCCAGGATAGGGTTGGTACCCCCCATTCATGGGTCACCCTCTGCTCAGTGGTTAATGAGCGATGCATAATTAACCTGTGGAACGCACTGCCACGAGGTATCAGCAAGGCCAGGAGCTTAGCAGGATTCGGGGCAGGATTATATGTTTAAATGGATAATGAGAACATCTGCCACTACATGAGCGGAGATCAGGCAGAATTAAGACACAGCCCCACCAAGCTGGGTGTTGCTCTGCTCAGTGATGGTGTTGAGTGTAGAGGGCACCCAGGGAACCAACTCAGGGGGAACCTCTTGCCCCCCTGAATGGAACAAGGGGATAAATGTTTCTCCTGCAGGAGGGATTTTTGGAATTTCCATGGAGAGAATCCATGCTTTCATTTTTTGGCATTGTGTAATGCAATATGAAATTGCTTCCACCTGATTTTGTCTCAGATGTTGAATCTAATCCCCTTGGCTCTTATATTCATGGCAGACCAACTCAGCATGCTCCTTCAACAAGTTATGTTCACCCTCTGGACACCACAGACACTCTTCTACCAACCCCGCTCCATCGTTGCTCTGTTCCATACCACATGTTGCAGACTGAGCTGCCCTTCAAAAGAGCGCTGAAACCCTCACAGACATGTCAGCAACAGCAGAACAAACTCAGGGCCAATCGCAGAATTATTAAATCCCTGTCCGCAATCCTCTCTGGATTCCAACTGCTGCTCTTTTGCATCATAAATCTGCTGCTCCATCATTAGCATTAACTAATGTTTGTGCAGTGCCTGGTAAGCACGACGCATTGGGGTGCAGGAGCGCCCATGGCATCTGGGATGCCCAAGGGACATCCACAGCCCTGAGCCCAGTGAATGAGGCACTGTGTATGCTGTGCCAGCAAGGAGGGCAGAATTCCTAACTGGGGAGGCTGATGGAGCCCAGGGGATGATCAGTCCTCTTCGCGATGCTCAGCCCTCTTTGGGATGCTCAACCATCCCAAAGATGCTCAGCCCTCTTTGATATACTCAACCATCCCAAGGATACTCCCATAGTTGCTTTGCGGCATTTTGGAGGTGATGCCACATTCAGAGGATGACTCAAAGCATTTCAGGTGCCCGTTCCCCCAGGCTCTCTCTGCCTCCTGGGATGCGGTGGCCGCAGCGTGGCGTGCTCAGCCTGTCGAGCACGGCGGGACTGCGGGGCCAGGGTTAATCTCGTTGTCACACCTTCCCTCCTCTTGCTAACTCGGCGCGCTTTGACCCGCTGTGAAATCGTGGCCAACAGCACTGAATATTTTAAGAGCAGCAATGCAGTCATGGCCGCGCGTCGGAGCAGCAAAGCAGGCCGGGAGCTGGGCTGGGCACCCGCCTCCCCCCTCCACTGCCAACCCATTAGCACAGTTCAGGGAAACCTAAAAAATTCAAAAGACACTGAAATATGCAGCATTTTTGCTCTCTCTGGAAAATGACGCGCTTCGCTTCCCAGCTGCTCTGGAGCAGGCGGTTGTAAATAAGCGGCTTTATGGCACGCGGGGTGTTGCCAGCGGGACTGTGGGTAAAGATTTACACCCCACTCCCTATCCTGGGCAGGATTCTGAGGACAGCCCTATGCCCAGCCCTGCATCCACTGGTTCCCCTGCCCATCAGTCCGGTGCTGATGGCAATTAGGGACTTTGCCAACTGCTGTCCATGGTTCTAACGCTGTCCGTGGTGCTGACGGTTGCTCTGTCCCGACCTGGACACCCCCTGTATCCCCTCTCCATCTCCATCCTCCTCTCACAGCAAACCTGCAGGATCTGCAGCAAACACATACCCTCAGCACTTTCAGTATCTGGGGCACAGAGCAGCAGCGGTGAGGAATTAAAAATAATAATAATAATAACAAAAGAAGAAAAATTTGCATAAACCTACAGGAAATACTGGAGCCAGTCCTGTCCCAAGGAGGGGATATCACAGGTGGCATCCAGGGCTGAAGGAGGAAGAGGAGAACTCATTGCATGGTTGGGGCCCTATACCAAGAGTCAGTGGGCACATGGCCACCAGCCCCATGGAGGAGTGACACTGGGGCACTTTTGCATTCTGGTCTTAAGAGGGCAGATTAATCGCTGTGCGCTGGATCTGTCACGCACGGGGATATATATTCTTCCCAGAATTTACAAGTAGTTCTGTCTGAGAAATAAACAGCCGCAGATAAAAATTACATTGTCACTGTGCAGGTGTGATGGATATCATGGACAAGCCCTTGGTGCAGGGAGCTGCTGGCCCTGGGATGGACACGAGATGCCAGTGGGGTAGAGCTTGGCCAGGAACACATCATTGCCCAAAATTGCAGCATCAGCCATGGGACCAACCCCTGGCACTAAGCTGCTGGCTACCCATCCTGGTCCCAAAGGCCAGGGGAAGGTGTCAAGGCCGTTCTGAAGCAAAACTGCTCAATCCTGGGGAAAAGCAACCCTGGTGATGGCTGGTCATGAGGAGCACCCAGTGACTAGCACTGGGAAGGGTGCACAGGGCAGAGCATCTCAAAAACTCTTGGTTTTGGCAATAGGGAGGCTTGCAACACCTTGCAAAATCCTATTTCTAGGCTTTTTCCAGACGCTGCTCTCCTGTCCATCACACAGAGCCCACAGGATGTAACTGTGGGGAGGATAAATGAGATTTGCTCCAGGCCCCTTTCTGGTCTGGTTTCTCCTTCATCTTTATCTGCTGCCTTGCTTTGGTGAGCCTTGTTGGTATCACTGAGCACATCTCCAGCCCTGGCCACTGCCAATCCTTGTGTGGAGATGGATGTTTTCTGCTTTGTAGCTTAAATCTTAAGTTATGCTGAGAGTGGGAGCAAAGCCAGCAGGGGATCCCAAGACATCACATCCTGAGAAGCAAGGAAGGAGACCCAAAACTGGATGGGGACAGCGGGATCCCCATGTGCCCAAAAGCTGCTGCTCCTATGCCCGTGTGCTGGTAATGAGCACAGAGCAGCTAGAAAGCCTCTGCCAAGCCCATCCTCGGGATTTATCCACATTGCTCTGCCTTATCAGCCATGCTTTTCACAAGCACTTAAATTCAGGAGGAAAAGGAAAAAGTGAAATCAGATAGAAATGCAGGTCTGTTTGCTGTTTTCTCCAATGAAATGGTTCTGGGTAAACAGCAGACGCCTTTGATGAAATCCCAGCAGGCTTAAACAATAAAGCTGGTTACAAACTCAATCTGGCGCAGATATCAGATCTGAAATTGTTTCAAAAAACATGTCAACATTTTCTAATGCTGCTGCAAAACTTCCTCGGCACCTTGCCACCAGTGCGTACCTGTGATGCTGGGTCCATGGCACCACCCTGACCCTGGCCCTTGCCCCATCTGCAGAGCCCTAAGGGGTGATGAGATGCTGAGTGTCACCTTGGAGACCAGCACAGTCCCCAGGAGGCTCCTGGATTGTTTTCCACCTGTGGCCACTCTGAAATCCAATAATCAGCCCCAAGTAATACATCTTGGGGTTTTTCACCACTCCCATCCCCATGCCAGCCAGAATGATCCTGGCAAGGTGATTCCAACCCCATGCCAGACAGGATGAGCACAGCAAGGTGACCTCCTTGTTGTTGACCACAAGGCCCACTTGATTTCTCTATCCCCTGTGCCCCTCCTGGAGTGGTGCTTCCCCTCCTCAAATGTGTTAAAGGATTGGGAGGAGTACAGTGGGAACTCCCAGCCCTGCACACCTACTGGTGCCATATTCCCTTTGGTGGCTCCCAATGTCCACAAAGCTACCAGAGCCCAACTGCTGCTAGCATTTGGCTCTGACCCACTTTTAGGCAGGAGCAGAGATGCACTACGTCATGTGGCCACACATCTGAAGCAAAAAAAAAAAAAGTGTTTTTTAGGGGCTGAGTGGGACATGTCCAGGATGGAACAGGATGGGATGGGATGGGATGGGACAGGATAGGATGGGATGGGACAAGATGAAATGAATGTGATTGGATGCACTAGGATGGGATGAGAGAATGAGAAGGAAGCAAGTCCTGTCACCCCATATGCAACACTGCACTTCGGCACCATGCAGGAAGCTTGGTGCCTTCTCTGATGGTGCCCAGAGTCTCCATGGATTCCACGTCCCCATATCCAAGGAGCTTGCAGCAGCAACCCCAGCCCCCTCCTGCATCTGAAGAAGCCCCTAAACAACAGGGCAAGGGATGGCTCCAGTGGAGCAACAGAGCCTTCATCAGCCCTGTAAGCCCAAGAGAATGAACCAGGGAGGAAAAGAAGAGCAGGAGGAGGATGAGCTGGGGTGGGGGGCACAGGGGGCTGAGCCCTGGCTCCAGCACTGTATGGAGGGAGGACACAGAGGCCTGGTCCATGTGCGGAGGTTGCCTCGGCCATCGATCCCTGCTGCACTCAGGCTCATTAGGGCTGGGGAGCTGCTGCGAGCGGCTGGCAGAGGAGACAGACGAGGAGGGGGGGGCAAGGGGGGGGGAAGCGTTCCGCGCGGCTCCCTGGATCGTATTAAATATTTACTTTGTTTTGTTTTGTTTTTTTTTTTCCCAGCTCTATTGATCAGAGGAGGGAGGGAGGGTGCAGTCGGATGCTGCGAGAAAAGCAGAGGTAACAGCTGAGACAAGGTGGGGACCCCGCAGGGTTGCACCCATTGCACCCCATGGGTTCCATTCTCCTATCCCCATCCCATCACCCTCAGTTTGAGGCCAACAGCAGCACCACAGCGGGGCTGCTCCCACCCCTAGCATGCCCCATCCCAAGAGACACAGAAGGGGACGATGCTCACCCTGATGGCATCACCCTATGGGGTGACCCTCCGGGTCTGAGCCCCCCACCCCAGCGGCCACCCGACCGTCGCGTTTCTATTTCAAGAGGAGCTCTGCTGGAAAAGGAACAAAAGCGGAGGGGAAGCTATAAATAGCTGCCTCCTTCACACCAGCTCTGTGCCTCCTCCGCCCTGCGCCCGCTGCAGCCTCGGGGCCGTGGCTTGAGGATGGCACCAGGGGGGGGTCCCCGTAGCCAGCCCCCGCTCACCATCTCCACGCAAATATCCCCTAACACAAAGAAAGAAAAAAACCCAAGGAAGGATGCATTGATGAAACAGAGACACTTACAGAAGGCTTTACCCAAGTTGCCCCATCCCTACCCACAGGGCAGAGCCCCTTTGCCCCATCGCTCCGGTTCCCTGGATGCTATGGATGGGAGCAGGGAAAGCACAGCCAGCTCGGGCAGACCTACTTTCAAGGCTTTAATCCTTTTTGCTTAAAGGATCTTTTTTTTCTTCTTTTTTTTTCCTCTCCCTCCCCTTTCTTTCTTTCTTTCTTTCTTTTTTTTTTCCCTTTTTTTTTTTTTTTTTTTTTTTTCCCTTTTTCCCTTTTTTTTCCCGCTCAGCAAAGATGCGGTCTGATCAGAGGAAGAGACGCAGGGAGCTGACAAGCTGCAGAGCACGGAGAAAAAGGAGAGAGAAATACATATTTATTACCCTCAATTATTAAAAAATAGATAGCAGCAGATCTTAGGCCCTGGCAGAGGCACTGCGGAGTCATTTGTGTGAGGACTATTTTGTTTTTTTTTTATAATCCCATTGAAATTATAATAGGGCTCTCTTGTTAGCAAAACCACCCCGCAGACCCCTGCAGAGGGGCTATGGGCAGAGGCTGTGCTGCATTTAGTCCAGCACTATGGACCCAGCACTAGGGGCTACCCTATATCTGCAAGAGGGGTGGCTTTGGGGGTCTTCCCTTTGGGGCTATACTGTGGTCAAAAAGGTCTCTGCTCCCACTGCCAGCACAGCCCCAAGCCGAGCAGTCTTTTATGGGTGAGAGCTCATCTGGGCCATGGAAGAGCCCAAAAAGCACTGAGTGATGTGAAAGGGTTTGTACCCCTTGGCTGGTGCTGGTTGCAGGGATGCAGTGTGCACAAGCAGAGCCTCTGTACGAACGCAGCAGGAGAGATCCGCGGCTCCCAAGTGCGGCACGGGGCTGGCGGAGCCGCACTGGCACCTCCCCTCCGTTTGCAGGGCTGCCTCCGTACGGAGCTCTGCCAGCTCACAGTCGAATCCGCTGCTGCCTCTCCTTCTCGCTGGGAAACAACGGCTGAGGGACCGGGAATCGGGATCCAGGTACCCACGGGTACCCCTCGGCGCTGGGACCTGGGCGCACGTGGAGCATCCTCCGTGCCCACATCACGATACCAAGGGGATGCCATCAACTGGAGCCCACCGCGGGGCTAAGACCCATTGCCATCCATCCCAGCACAAACAGCTGTGTGTGCTCGGAGCCAGGAGGTCGTGGCCCTACAAACCCGAAGGGAACATCGCAAAGCACCGCTTGCCAAAGCCCTCGCCCTGCCAGCAGGGAGGCGAGCAGCAGCCAGGCAGTGTGCTATTAAAGGGAAAAGGAGCTTTCTGCACCAAATGGAGCATTTTCGGCTTAATAGCCCCACAATCCTAATCTGCACAAAGAAGATTCCCCATTCTATCTGCCTTGTCCTGCATCTGCCACCAGACCGGCACGTGCCGAGCCCTCAGTGGGATGGGAAGGCTCCGGAAGGGAAAGGACGGCCGCTGGGGAGATGATGCCGGGTGCGGGCGTTCCTCCGTCAGCACCTCCATCATTTGTCATCAGTAAAAATAATATTCCTAAAAGTGGCCCCCTCTGATTGCAGGCACGGGGCTGCGGGTTTCCATGGAGATGCCGTGAGCGGGGATGGTACGGGGGATAGGGGATGGATTTGAGAGATTGGACCCGGCGGTGACATCCGGAGCAGTGATGGCACCAACCACACTTCTGGCACAGGGACATAGGACGACTCATCCCCTGTCCCCACCCTTGGGCCACCCAAAGAAGGACTACCCACGGCCGCTCCAGCCGTGCAGGAGGGAATGATGATGATTCTCAGTGCCCCCACCACCCTCCACTTGTTGCATTGATCCTAAATTAGAGCTCAGCCTCCTCCAGCGGGGGCCGGGCTGGGGGACACGTCGAGGTGGCACCTGCCATGTCCCACCCTGAGGACGTCAAACGATCGTGACAATCAGTGCCGGCGCCTCGCCAGCCCGCTGCTGCCTGCTGCTCCACCAAAGCGCTTTTAAAGACATAATCTGCAGTTAATAACCATCGTTGATACCGAACGCTGCTAAGCCCTGGGATTGCACTTTGCAAACAAAGCTCTCGGTGTCGGCCGGTTGGTGGCAGCTCCTCGGGTGTGGGGGGCATCACCCATGGGTGCTGTGTGCACACCGTGCATGGTGACACGCTGGCACTGCTTAATCTCACAGCATGGGTTTGCATCATGCTGGGGATGCTCTCCTGGAGGACACCCAAATGCTCCCAGCCACTGCGTCCCCATGGCCCTGTGCTCCCCAGCCCAGTATTGTCCCCAAATTTTGTGCTGCCAGAACCCCTTCTCAGCATCCCAAGACTGCCCAGAGCCACAGTCACCACATCCCACCCTCAACCCCACCCTACAAAGGTTGAGGAGATCCCTTGGCCCTGAGCGCACCGCAGGCTCTGACCCGCACCGCTGCCTCCAGGTGCCTCAGGGAGAGGTGGTGTGAAGTCACACCCCAAAAATACCCATTTTTACACCTCCTTGCCAGGTTCACCGCTGTTTCTAGGGCAGTGCTTCAAGGCCATCTGGAGCATCACCCACAGCCTCTGACACCCTGGGAGCAAGACAGGGACACTGTGGACGGGACCACCAGGACCCCTCTGGACTCCATCACTGCAGGTGACTGAGCAGCAATGACCCCTCCACCACCAGCTCAGTTCTCATCACGAGCATCACAGCATCGCCCTCCTTCACCCCCCATCCCCACCGCAGGGACAGGCAGCGCCGCGTCCTGCCCGCTTCCCCCCAGCTCCGCCGGGCGCAGAGAGCTTGTGGCTTCCTCCCTGCTCTTTATGAAATTAAACTTTGATGAGCAAAAAGGTTTTCTGGGCTCTCAGCTCTTCGGTGCAGCAACCGCAGCCCAGCCTGCGCCGTGCCTGGCCCTGCAGGGCACAGCCTCCCTGTTCCCGGGCAGGGGATGGGGGAGGGGGGGGATGCGTTTTTCTCATTTCCCTCCTCATTGGGGTCTCATGGGGTGGGATGCACTACAGAATGGCACCACACAGCCCTGCCCCAAGCTCACTCTGGACCCTTTTCTCCCAACCCTGGGGTTATTTTTCCTCTGGCCCCACAGCATTGTGAGTTGGGAGCCCCACAACCATGCCAAGATACGGCCAGCCATGACCTTGGTAGCATCCTTGACCTGGAAATCTCCTCTTGCACCTCTGATGTTGCACTCCTGGTGGTTGCCACCTCTGGCAGGATGCTGTCCCTGCTGCCACCCTTGCTCAGGTTTGGCAGAATGCTCCATGCTCTCACCAATAATGTCCTGGTGTCACAAAACACCCCAAATCCCACTGGTGGTGATGCCTTGCACCATGCCCAAGGGGCTGCATCCTGTCAGGGGACACCAGAGAAACCCCCCAGAAGGCAGGAGGAGGCATGGGGGGGAGGGGGGGGAGCAAACACACAGATCTGCTTCCCCCAGGGATATGGGATGGCACATATGATCCCAAACCACATTCCCCTGCCTGGCAGCAGGATGGGAACAGCAGAGACAGCACCAACATCACCACCTGCACCGCTCAAACCAACCAAATCCTCCAACACACCGAAACCCAGAGTGGCCCCAAAGAGTCCCCATCTCTGGTGGCTGCTATCCCGTTGTCCCCACGGTGTCCCCTCCCTTAGGGTGGCTGCAGGGTCCAGGACTCCCACCCAGAGCCCTCGGACCGTGGTGAGGAGGGAAGGGAGAGGCTCCGGGCGGGACGGAGGCCCTCCCCTAACTGCCTGTTGAATTATTCAGAAACGGCATTAACTTATAAATGAGTGTGTTTGACTGATTTTGTGGTTGATGTACAGATAAATTCTAATGAAAGACAGCTACAAGATTTTAAATTATTAATTAGACTGCCACTTAACAAAGCCTATTTGGCACTCTATTTCCTTGCTTAACAAGACAAAAACTTTAAGGATAGGTTTTGTATGAGCCCAGAGGCTGTTCATTTGCATTTTGTTTTTCTAGCTCCAGAAACGAAAAGCCGTAGATCCTGACCTTAAGCAGGTTGCAACCCCTGGTGGGATGCAACCACCTCCAGCTCCACTTTTCCATCCCGGCTCCTGCTTTGCCTCCACCCCTCGGTGCTGGGAAATGGGGTCGGGAAGTGATGATTTCTCCGAGCGGGATGTACGGGGATTTGGGATCGAGCCCAGCCCGCTTGAGTTAATACACCGAACAAAGCCGACGCGGGAGATGGAGAGAAGAGGCTCAGAGCGCGAGGCCCCGCAGCCGCAAGGTGACATTAACCCCGCGGGGAACGGCATCCCTGGGGTGATAGCAGGGCTCGGTGCCCCGGCACAGGGCTGCGTGGAGCAGTAGGCACAGCGCCCGCATCCTCGAGTACCGCGCGTTCCCGTGCCGGAGCATCGCCGGAGAGGGGGGCATGTGGTGGTCCGTGAGCTGGGCCGGTGCTGTGCCCCTTCCGAGGGTCCGGGGGGGTCTCTCTGTATGGCAGTGCTGCCCCCCCCCGTCCCCCGCCTGCACGTCCCCGGGCACGGCGGTACCGGAGAAGCGGACCCCTCCCGCCCCCCCCCGGAGGGTCGGCATCTCCCCGGCTGTGATGTCAAAAAGCATCCCTATGATGTCCCAGGCGGTTGCCATGGAAATAGCGTGATGTCACAGCGGAGCGAATCTCTTCGGGTCGACGGGAGGGGAGTGGGGGGTGGGGGGGAGAACAAGAAGAACGCGCCCCAACTTCCCCCACCGAACCCCGAGCAGCCGCGCGGAGCCGAAATCAGAGTCTGCCTTCCATCGGGCACCGAACACCGTCGTCTCGGGACACGCCGTGCGTCCGCCGATCCCCCCCCCGGTTCCGTTCCCCGGGGATCGCCGGTGCCCGCACCCCGGCGGCGGCTCCGGTAGCGGTTGGTTGCGGGGGGAGCGCCCGGCGGCGCGGCCCCAACTTCGGCGGGAGGCAAACTTCGGAGCCGGTACCGGATCCCCCGCTTTGCCCGCTGTCCCCGGTACCCGTTGCCCTCCCGTTGCGGCGCTCACCTTGGCGGAGCATCGTGGTGCCGGTGCGGGGCGCGGTCTCCCGGCGCGGCGGTAACGGCGGAGAGCGGCAGCGGCGCTCAGAGCGGCGGCGGCGGGGAACGGTGGTGGTGGCGGCGGTGGTGGCGGCGGCAGCGGCGGCTGCACCGGGAGCGCGGAGCCCGAACGAGCGGCCCCCGCGGGGGCATGGCGGGCAGAGCCGCAGCGGCACCGGGAGCGCCCGCCCCGCGGAGCCCCACCGGGAGCACCGGCCGCGCCTCTGCCCGCCGCGCGTCCCGCCGCCGGCTTTTAGGGGGGAGCCGCCCCCTCGGGGCTGGGGCCGCCGCCGCCCCCCACCCCCTCGGGCAGAGCCTATAAAGAAGGGGAGCCCGGGGCCGGTGCGGCGGTGCCTGCAGCGGCGGGCAGGGCTGGGCAGGGCGGGGCGGGGCAGCGACGGGGCGGGCTGGGTTGGGCTGGGCTGGGCGAGCCCGGCCGGGCCCCCCCTTCCTCCTCCTCCTCCTCCTCCTCCTCCTCTGCCGCCGCCTCTCCCGCCTCCCGTGGACACTTCGTGAAAGTGCCGCTACTCCGCTTCCCCGCGCCGCCTCCCTTGTCCCCCCCCCCCCCCCCCCCCGCCCCATCGGGGCCGTATTGGCCTCGGGGAGCTGCTGGCACCACACCGCATCGCTGTCCCCTCCGCCCCGCTGGGCGGCACATCGCGTCCCCGCTTGTCCCGAAGCACCTCCTCATCGTCCCCTCCACCCCTATCGGAACACTGGATGTCCCAGCGTGGGAGCGGACACTGAGCGAGAGCTCTGCTTTTCCATTGCCCCACCCGCGTTTCCGCTGTCCCCGCTGTTCCCGCTTCCCCTCCGCCCAGCCCCGTCGCTCCACCCGCTCCTTCCCCGCTCTTTGTCCCTCGAGTCCCCTCTGTACCCTCCGCCTCCCGCTGCCTCCATCACCCCATCGGGTACCCAGTCCCACACCGGGATCCCGATGTCCTCGCGGCGCTTTACTGTCCGCGGAGGTCCCCTCAGTCCACTGGGGCTCTCTCCATCCCCACCGCAGATCTCGTTATCCCACGTTATCCCATTACCGGCCGCTCTACCCCTCGGGGGTCACCACCACCATTCCGCTCCCTCGCGGTCCCCAGGGGTCCCCCGACTCGCAGGCACTTGCATACTAGAGGAGGGGGACACCCGTGGCGGGTGCGGCTGTCACCATGGCAACTGCACCACGGAGCTGCGAGCGTCACCCGCTCAGCACCGGGAGCTCAGCACGGGGTGCACAGCCCAAAATCACCACGGTCCGTCTTGGGACGAACCCGACGGCTCAACGCCGTGCACATCCCGACGTACAGCCCAACACCGGCGCGCTCATCGTGCCGGAGCCTCCACACCCAGCCCTGTCACCCGTCCCGCCCCATCCAGCCCGTCCCGTCGGGGCGGTGCGCACCGCTCTCCCATCTCTCTCTCCCTCTCTTTCTTTCGGCTATCGATTGCTCTGGTCTGAGCGCCCCGCCCGCTCGGGGCTCGGCTGGCTCTGCCTGCCCGCCTCCACGTGGCCCCGCGCCATGGCGGCACCGCAGCGCTCCGGCGGCGCGGCCCTTCTGCCCTCCGCCAGCAGTGCAGGTGGGCACCGGCGGGGGAACCGAGCCTCGTGGGGGAGAACCGGGGCGAGTACCGGGGGCCGCCGGGCGGGGGAAGGCGGCGGGGGCTGCGCCAGTCCCGGCTGTGCCCGTCCCGGCTGTGCCGTGGGCTCGCTGGATGACGGCGTCGGGGGGCGATGTTCGACGTGGCGGCGGTGAATAACGGAGCGCTGCCCCCCTTCCTCCCCCCCCCCCCGAGTGTGGGAGAGGACGCTGCTGAATGCCCGCTGGTGGGAAGGGTGTCAGCATCGGGGTTTGGGGTTGGTTTTTATGTCCCCTCTCCCCCCCCCCCCCCCCAAAAAAAAAAGAAAGCATCGCCCCTGGGGGCTGAGAGTGCCTCGGCCCCATCCCCACGGGTGGCATAAGGTCTGCGTGTGGCCCTATAGACATGATGTCCTTGTGGCCCTATGCACACTGTTCCTGTGGCCTTATAGATGCAGTGCTCTGAGATATAATGGGCATAAAAGGTGTTTTTTCCCTCCAAAACAGCATTACTGTCCCATGTTGAGTGAGGGAGGCTGCAGTTCATCCCTGGGGAGGTGGCACGGGGTCTTCTTGTGGCTTCAGGAATTTCGTGTCCTCATGGCTTTAGGGTCACAGGATCCCCATGGCCCTAGGGGCACTGTGTCCCTGGAACCTGAGGATGCTGTGCCCGTGGCCTTATGGTTGTAGTGTCCCCATAGCCCCAGGATGAGATGTCTCCATGGCTTTAGGACGCAGTGCCCCTATGGCCCCAAGGACCCCATGCCCTATAGGCTTCTCCCCTTGACTCCCACTGTATCCCCAGGTCGAGCCCCACGTCGCACTGCCCGCCAGGTTCCCGAGGAGCTGCTGAATAATGCAGAGCTGCGGGAGGCAGTGGGGGCTCTGCCTTCCAACTACAACTTTGAGATCCCCAAAACCATCTGGAGGATCCGGCAGGCAGGAGCCAAAAAAGGTGAGCAGTGGGGAGGGGACATGGGAGGGCTGTGGCTCTGAGGGATGTGGTTGTTGGGCACAGTGGGGGTGGGTTGGGGTTGGAGTTGGGGATTTGGGATGTCTTTTCCAATCTGAATGTGGAATTCTATGGGGTGGTCACTGTCAGTGCTGGGATGGGTTTAGGATGGCAGCCAGGAGCCTCCTGCTGTGTGCTTGGACACCAGTGCCATTGGGTGGCAGTGGGTAAAGGCAGCCCCAGGTGGGGACAGTGGGACTAAGAGGCATCATCTCACTGTGAATAAACGTATGCCATACGTGGAGCTGTGCTGGCACCTCCAAAGTGGGAGAGCAGCAGCAAGGGGAAGGGCAGCGAAGGACGATCAAAGGTTTGGAACAGTTCTGTACAATGGGAGATTAAATAGATTTAGTTCTTTTTGTTGGGAAAGAGACGAACGAAGGGGGGGATATGACAGAGGGCTGTGGAATTATGAATGGTGCAGAGCTGAAAAGGCGGTGATTATCCACTCTTTCTTGTAGCTGGAGAACCAGGGGCACACGTTTACATTATTAGGAGCAGGTTTAAAATAAACAGAAGAAAGTACCTCTTCCTGTGCAGTGCTTAATTAAAACCCAGAACTCATTACAGCGGGAAGTGGGAGAGACAAGGAGTGTCGGCGGGTTCAGAAAGGGATTAAATGCATTTGCACGGGGTGGGTGAGAGCGGCGGAGGGTGAGCTGTTCCTGGGAGATCTGTGCTGTGCTGCTGCTTTCTGAGACCACAGTGCCCAATTTCAGTTTTGGGAAGGGATGAAGTGGTTTGGTGTGCTATGGGGTGGACCCCAGTTGGGAGCATCCCCCGTTAACCACAGCTTTTCTCTTCCCAGTGGCCCTGCAGATGCCGGAGGGGCTGCTCATGTTTGCCTGCACCATTGCAGATATCATTGAGCGGTAAGATCTGACCTGATATTGGGGCTGGGGGGGGCTCCCAACCTAATGCAGCACCATCCGTGCCTTGGGGATGGGGACAGCATGGTCACACCACATCCCCAACGCCTGCGGTCCCCACTGCTGTCACACATCCCTGCTGTCGGGGTGACAGTGCCTTTGGTGACGCATCCCCTGGAGCTGTGACCTCAGTGTCACCACCAGTGGGGTCACAGCACCTGTTAGCACGCTGTCACCTTGTGTGAGGAGGCTCGCAGGGAGGTGACAGCACCTGGGGGGGGGGTCATGGCACATACTCCGGCTTTGTCACCTGTCCCATCTCTGCATAAGGGGTGGGAGGATGCAGGGGATGGGTGCAAAGTGCAGGTGGCTCTGCGTGGGTCTGTCCCTTTAAGCAGCGCTGCCTCCTCTCCCCGGCTTTGGCACCCAGCCGCTTTCATGTCTCTGACTTCAAAGGCAGCGGATTAAGGGGCTCTTTCATCTGAATGAAACCTTAAGCCCCACTTCCCCGAGCTGCAGCAGCCCCACCGGTCTCACCCTCACTGCCAGCAGTGGTGGCACCCTGACCGTGGGCACCCCAAGGTCTTTCCCTTGGTTGGGGGCACTGGGTGACATCTGTGTTCCAGCTGGGGACTGGTGCTCTGGTATGGTGGGAATTGATGTGGTGGAAATCTGTGCAGCCCCAATGGGGATAGAGTCAAGCCGCCACCAGCCCCAGAGTGACATGTCCCATGTTCTGTAGCCTGGGCTGTGTCTGCTCTCCTGGGGTGTTTCTCCCTTTTTGCTTTGGATAAAACATCCCCTGGGGCTGGGATGAGAGTGAGAATGTGCATGTGATGCTGGCCAGGGTCTTGTCTGCCCCACTACAGGGAAACAGTGGGGCCAAGGGCAGGGGGCTGCTGGTTGGAGTCTCAGAAAGTGAGGACAAGAGCAGGGTTGGGTTCCTGGTCCCTGTGCATCATGTTGGCTGGGAGCAGAGATGAAGATATCATGGGAGCATCATGGAAAAGCACCGGGCACTTAACACAGAGCCTTTCAAATAGAGACACTGACAGCATTGACCGGTGTGAAGTCCTGTTAATTAGCACTAATAGGTTTGTCGTTATCTTGGAGTGTGGAGGGGGGTGGGGGGTCCGCAGCCCCCGTTGAGGTGGGGGTCTCGCTACCGCCTGCAGGCTGCTGAGCTGGCGGGGCCGTGCGCTGCTGGAGCCGCATCACGACGCTCTCCAGGCAGCATCCAAATTGGCTCCGTTTCTGGTGGCTGATGTAATTTGGTGGAGGGGAGCTCGTGCCGGTGAGGGGGTGGTAGCGTGGGGGAAAGCCTGGACAACAGCTCGGGATCGGGGGGCAGCCCTCAGCCCACCAGCTCCATGTGTTGGGGAGGGGGTTGGGAGCGGGCCCCCCCTCACCCCCTCCTCATTCCCCCCTCCTTCCCCGTGCATGGCAGGCAGCTCAGCTGGGCTCTTGATTCCTTGTTAATAAAATCAGCTGTCAGGCTGTGCAGCTGCTAATCCCCCCTGTTTCCTGCTAATAGGGGAGGTGATGGAGTCAGGGATGTGCTGATGGCATCACTCTGCCCCTTCTTGCCCTGGAGCTGGTGGCCACAGTAGCAAAATGGGGGGAGCCCCCAGGTGCCATGTGCTGTCCCCTCGTGGTGGGTGGCACCATGGGGACACCACGTCCCTTGGCCAAGCTGCTGTGGTGTCAACCCTAAAGGACCCTTGTTGGGGTGCAGGATTCAGTCACCGCTGCCCTCCCTGCTCCCTTTGTCCTTCGAGCTCATGGTGCTGCACAGGGGGGATTTAATCACTCTCATTAAGCACACAATAGCATCATTAGGGAGAATGAAGTTCTCACTTCAGTGGAGATGGTGAACAACTCCGTTGGGGTGGTGATGATGTGGGGCAAAGGGCTGCTACCTCCTGAGGTCAGAACGTTCTAATGCCATCCTGCTGTGGCATCTATGTCCTTGTGTCTGTGTCCTTGTGTCCATGTCCTATGTCCTTGTGTCCCTGCAGAGTCTGGGGAACTGACAACCCCATGGCCCATCCATGGGGAAGCTGTCACCAAAGGGATGGGCATCAGATGGGCATGGGACAGCCATGGTGGCTTGGTCACCGCTGTTCTCTGCTCCATAGCTTTTCTTTTGGGGGGTTTTCCAGCTTCAAGGCCAGCAAAGCACAGAGCTGGGATGCACCAAAGGCCAACAATGGGGTCACAGTGCTCTGCATCCTCGTGTTGGATGGGAACCCCGTCCCTGTTGCCACCTTCCCATCCTGACCCACTTGCAGGTGCTCTGCGGGTCCCCGCGCTGCACGCAGGCAATAATTGCCCAGCTGCAGCGGTGCTCTTCCAGAGCCGCTTGCAGTAAAATTGCAAACTCATTATTTTAATTATGTGCAGCTTTCCTGTGCTAATGAAGTTGGGAACCTGGTAATGGGGCTCGGCGACGGGCTTCTCTGCTAATTAATCGCATTGTTCTATGCTGGGGCTGCACTCGATGCTTTTAGGGGGGTGGAAGGTTGGGGTCGAGTGAAGAGTTCCATGTACCCATCCCAAAGGGACGTGGGCACCCATGGTGCTGTTGGGATCAGGGGCTCCCCTCCAACCCTTCTGAGGGATTGGGGTTGGGAAGTTTTGCTGGGAAAAGTCAAGCAGGAGCAAAGCCAGGGGGGGTGCTGGCAAAGGGATGGGGTCCCCGTGTTTGTCACTGGGTTGTGTCACCTCTGTGCCGTGCCGTGGCAGAGCAGCACAGGGGGTCCCAGCCCTCTGCCGGTGCTGAGCGTGGCACTTTATAAATGGCATTTTGGGAGCCATCTGTTTAAAGGAGGAGATAATGAATTAGGGGAGATGAGGAAAACGCTAAGGCCGGGCTGTTTTTCAGAATGAACGGGGTTTGCGGGACGGAAAAGATGAATAACCTCCCCTTGTCTTCAATATTCATGAGCTCCCGGCGGGAGCGAACGGCTCTCAGCCCTGTGGGGACAGCCCTGTCACCACGTCCTGACGTGCCACCAGACCACCGGGCAGTGGGGACATGGAGCATGGTGAGGACTGTATCCCATTGCAGTGCAGCGTCCCGTGTCGCGGGCAGGTGGATGCTAATTGACATTTCCTTCCTCTGTAGTTTGATGAAAGGCTCCGGCGACGCCGAACTGATTAAAACATCAAGGGGAGGGCCCCCGTGCTCTGCTTTGATTTGTCTCAGGAGATTATGGCTGTTCCATCATAGCCCATCCGGTGTGGGTGACCCCGGCATGTGCTGTCCCCACGTCACCATGGGGAGCCTGCCACCATCATCCTACAGTGTCCTTGGTCTGTCCCATGTCCCCCACCCAGTCCCTACGGCTGGAGTATGGTATGAGGTCAGGTAGCTGAGCCCCATCCCCATATGGCCGTGTGCCATGGGTGGGAGCACAGTGCCCCTCTGCCATCCCCTCCCTCCACCGTTGCTATTTCACTTTCTTGCTCTTCACCCCCAGGGACTTTCTCTGGGGTTTGGGCCAATTTGCATACATTTTAATCTATAAAAAATTAAGCGGCGCTGGCTGCTGCTCTGAGTCAGACCTCCCCGTCCTGAATCTTAAGGAGCTGAATAATTTTCCACTTTTGCTGAGATGTGTGGAGTCTGATTCACGTTCATCTCATCACCTCTCATTAGAGAAGGGGGCTGAGGGGAACCGGGGGGTGGGGAAAGAGCAGGGGCTCAGCAGCCCCATGGCACTGCCATATGGGCAGTGGGGTGGCCGTGTACCCATTCATGCCATTGGGACCACAGCTTTGGGTGCTGACACCCATCCTCCAGCTGTCCCCAGCACATACCCTGCCCATGGGATATTTGCTTTGGGCAGGACACGAAGATGATGGTGGCTTTGTCCCCGCACTGGGGACACTGTGTGCCCTGTCCCCTTCCCCGAGCGCTACCGCTGGGTCGGAGCTGTTAATATTCTGCACGCTCCGCCATTCCTCCACCTTCTGCCATCTGCCCAGATCTGCCCACCACTTCTATTCTTGCCGCCGACGTAACGCTCCCTGCACGGCACTCAGGGAGGGGGACCCTGGCCCTCAGCCAGTGCCAGCAGGGGGTGACGCCTCTGCTGTCCCCAAACCCTGCATTGGTGTCACTGGGACTGCACTGGTGCCCGGACCCCAATGGCACCGCAGCCACCATCCTGTCAGAAGGGTCTTCCAACCCAACCTGTGGCACAACCTTGGTGTAGTGTAAATAAGGCATCAGCATCTGGTTGAAGCAGCCCTCCAGGCATGGGGCTTTGTCGCTGTGATACCTGCTTTCCTAATTAAAACACCACGGGAACGTGGCCAAGCTAATAATCCCCCGAAATGGTGCAATAAACCACCGGTGAAGGTGGCGTGCTTAAATCATACGATGGGGCTTTATCTCCCAATGGCAGCACCAGGTATGGGCTCCAGGGGACAGCGCCACTTCGTGCTGTCCTTCTCCAAGTGCCAGCCAGGCATGGGCTGGAGGGCAGCAGCAGTGCCCAAGGTGTGGGGGCACGGCCTCTGCTATGGGGTTGGCACAGTTTGGGATGGCTCCGATCCGCGGCGCAGTGGCCCTGCGCTGGGTCTCTCCATGCAGCTGCATTAGGAAACTGGCAGCGTATTATTTGATGAGCGGATAATCCGCTGAATTGCAAACAGCTTTACCCAATTGAAGAGGCGGATTAGCGCTCTCCACTTTAATCATGTTGACATCTCAGAGAGTGGCCAGTGCTCGTCCTCCCCGCTGCGTGCCGAGGGGTCCCCCGTTCGCACCGCATCACGTGCCGGCAGGGACACAGAGGGGCTGGGAACACCGGCAGAGGGCAGGGAGGACGTGTGCCATGACGGTGCCATCCTGCTGCCACCCCGATGCCACCTGCGCTGTTGTCCCTCCTGCAGGTTTACAGATGCTGAGGCGGTGGTGATGGGCGACGTGACGTACGGCGCGTGCTGCGTGGATGACTACACGGCGCGGGCTCTGGGTGCTGACTTCTTGGTGCACTATGGACACAGCTGCCTGAGTAGGTGACATTGGGTTCTGGGGTGTGTGGTGGCATTGGGGACTGCCAGTACTGTGCCCATGCTCAGTGCCAGCTTGGGGCCGTGGCACCGAGTGCTGTAAGCCTTCTCCAAAGGGAGAGCTCGGTAGGGCTGGGCTGATTGGGTCGCTGCCTTTGGGTAGGATTTGGGGAGCAGCAGTGCATGCGGAGCGCGTCCCTATCGCGCTGCTGCAGTGCCTGCTTGGCCGTGGCATCGCCCAAATCGCAGCCCTGAGCCTGACATCAGCAGAGCACACAGCCTCAGTGCCTGGGAGCTACTGGTGGGGATGGGGACAATAGGGACGGTGGGGACAATGGGGACGTGGCTTTGCGCTGGCTGGAAGGGGAAGGGAGGAGGAGGCTGTGTGCTCCCCAGGCGGACGGTACTCTGGATCCGGTTGCCATGGAAACTGCGCTGCTGTCCCAGATGCTGCTAACTTTGAAGTCCACCCAGGATGGAATCAGCCCAAAAATAACAATAAGACACTCTGGGTTTTAAGGTGGATCGGTGGAATTGCTGTGCTGGGCAGCAACCTCAGTCTTTCCAGCATCCTGCAGCCCCTCTGAGCATGGGCAGGGGCTCTGGGGATGCTTATGGGGTTTGTAGGATCGCTCCGGGCTCCCTATGAAATACTGACCTCCCGGTTGAGATCTGTAACTCAAAACCACATTATGAATTAAGCACCCCAAGGGGCATCTATTGGGCTGCCCACCTTGACACTGGCTCAGTGCAGCTATCCTTGTGGAATCCCCATGGTACATTTGGGGCTGCCACCCCAGAGCCACCATCTCCATCCCTCCGGCCCTGCAGGAGGGAGTAATTTGCACTTAATTGTGCTCAGGCGAAGCGCACCAAAATGGGAAGTGAATGCGGAGCTGCGGATCGATGTGGACTCTGTGTACTTTAATTATTCACTTAATCGTGGTGACACAGGCTTCTTAGCACCGGGGGTAATTAGATTTGTGTTCATTGATCCCCCCCGGGCTGCCATTATCCAGAGAGAAATGAATGGGTGCTCCATCTGCACCCCCTGCCTGGAGTGAACAGGCCCCCATCTGCCCTACACCAGGCTATGGGACATAAGGAAAGCCCCCCCATAATCATCCTCACGCTCTTTCTCTCGGCAGTCCCCATCGATGCCACACGTGGTCTGAAGATGCTCTACGTCTTCGTGGACATCAAGATTGACACATCCCATTTCCTCGACACCATCCACTTCAACTTCGCCGCAGGCTCTTCCCTGGCCCTGGTCAGCACCATCCAGTTTGTGGCAGCAGTGCAGGTGAGCAGCCACGATCGCGTTGATGGAGAGCTTTGTGATAACTCTGATCAATGTTTCAGAACAGCACCACTCCCCAACTCTCCTGGGAGCTGCTCTGTAAATGTCAGGGCAAGCAGAGGAGCGCGTGGTATTTCAGTGCAGTGCTGGGGGAAGCTCCAGCAGCTCTGTCTGTCTGTCTGTCTGCTCCGAGCGGAGATGAATGAGTCTCTTGAGCCACGTCTGTCCAAACATGAGGCTGTTGGAGCGTTAAGCATTTTCCCTTCTCTTCTAATTGATATGTTGTTTGAGTGTGGCAGAGCATCTCTGCTCCACAGGGCCATTACCTTGTGAACTGAGGCACCCTGAGGCTCTCCAGATTGAGGTGCCCCAAGGGTCCCCAGCACTGTGATTGTCACCAGCCTTGGCCAGGTTTGGGTTCTGTATCCTGGCTCTCTGGCTGACCCCATGTCTCTGCAGGCGGCCTCACAGGAGCTGCAGTCACAGTACAAGGTGTGTGTGCCCCAGTGCAAGCCTCTGTCCCCTGGTGAGATATTGGGCTGCACATCACCCCGGCTCGCACGGGACACTGATGCCATTGTGTAAGTACCTGCTGTCCCCAAGGACCTTGCAGCTCATGGCAGGGCAGAGTCAGGCTGGAACCATGCTCCATATCCAACCCAATCCCCATCCTCAAATCTGTCTCTATTCTCTATCCTCAATCCTCAGTCATGTCCCCATCCTCAACCCCCATCATCATCCCCAGTACCATCCACAGCCCTCTCCCCATTTCCAGCCTTGTCCCCAGCCCCATCCCCATTCCCAGCCTTGTCCCCAAACCCATCCCCAAAGCCATTCTCATCCCTAGTGCCATCCCCATCCCTACCCTATCCCAAATCCTTTCCCCATTTCCAATCCCGAACCCTTCCTCAACCCCATCCCCATGCCCTCCCCAAATCTGTGGGTACATTTTCCTGGTGCCAGGATTGCCCATCCCTCCCCTGCCCTGCCTGGGGTGTACGTGGGCTGGGCTGGGTCCCTCCAGCTCCTAAAGCTGCTCTGATTGGCGTCTGCTCGTAGCACAGAGGAAATAATTGAGTCGTATATCAGAATAGATAATAGATGGAAGGGCGGGTGGATAATTGGAAAAGACAAATGGCCGGGGCCCAACATCACAGCAACATTAATTTTATTTAAGGACAGCAAATTAGAGGGAGCACTTCGCTTCCTATCACCTAATTATTTTAGGTAATGGAAATGCTTAATGTACTGTGAATACAGTGCGCTGCAGAATAAATAAATACCAGGACCCCACCCTTGGGGGTGTTAAACCCCATCTCACCTACCCAGGGTGGGGTGGAGCATCGCCCTCATGTTCCCAGCCATGGGCCAGCCATGTGGGATGGGGCTGTGACTTTGCCCTGCCAGGTCGAGGCACTGTGTTTCTGCTGTCCCCAACGCCACCAAGCTGGCATGGCACAGGCATGAGCAGACCCATCCTGCTGCCATTGGAACCATAGCATGGTGCCCGCAATCCTTGTAGGTGCTCACGCCCGACGTACCTGCATCCTCCCCGCGTTGTTATTTTCTTATTTAGCCCGTCTCTGGGGCTAACTTTTGCCGACAAATTAGCTTTGATCTTCCAAAATGTCATTCTCCAATTAAGGGCAAAAATCTAGTCAAGTTTTACGTCTGAATTCATTTTCCGAGCCCTCACTCCATTAGGGCAGCTGAATGAAAGGCTTTGAAATGTAATTGCTGACTTGAAATCCGATTAGAAATGGAAGCAGCAACGTCTAAAACCAGCTGTAGAGATGGAGCGCTGGCCCTGCTGCTTCATGTCCATTTTTGCTCTGAAAGTGGCTGTCCGTCCATCCGTCCGTCCATCCATCCATCCATCCATCCTTCTCTTCATACTGTCCATCTCTCCATCCTTCCATCTGACCATCCATCCATCCATCCATCCATCCATCTGTCCATTTGTCCATCCGTCCATCCATGTGTTCATCCATATGTCTGTCCATCCATCCAGCCAGCCATTTGTCCATCCATCTGTCTACCTGCCCATCCATGTATCCTTCCATCCATGTATCCATCTGTCTGTCCATCCATCCGTCCATCCATTTGTCCATCCATCTGTTAATCCATCCATTTGTCCATCCATCCATCCATCTATCTGCCCATCCATCTGTCCATTCGTCCATCCATCTGTCCATTCATCCATCCATCTATCTGTCCATCCATGTGTCCATCCATCTATCCATTCATCCATCCATCTCTCTGTCTGTCTGTCCATGTCTCTGTCCATGTGTCCATCCATCCTTCCATCCATGTATCCATCCATCCACCCCTCCACATCCTGCGTGCTGAGGAAGGAACACACCGACTCCACCACCTCCCATTGCTCTCCCTCTCTCCCGCAGCTATTTGGGGGATGGCCGCTTCCACCTGGAGTCCATCATGATCTCCAACCCTGGGATACCCGCCTACAGGTAGGGCCAACTCCTCCCCCATCCCAACAGGGCAGAGGGAGCCACGCTCCATGCGATGAACACCAGCCATTTACTCCGGCTGAATATAAACATTTTGACAAGTACCTGTGAAAGCTCTTTGAGGTGCAGCCATTAAACTCCCCGGCTGCTGCAGGCAGAGGCCATAAAGCGCGATGATGAGGCTGCTGAAAGCAGATGAAATATCAAGAGCGAAAGGCAGGGCCCATTTGGTGAAATCTGAATTTCTTAGTAGGTCGTTTGTTACGAACGGGAGGCGCGCGTCAGCTTTATGGCGCTGGGGAAGCTGCCGAAACCCGAGTGGGATTTGATTAAAATTCTCCTCGTCAAACAAAGCAACAAATCAAAGATTCCTTTATAATTGATGAGCCAGGATGGGGAGGGGCTGAGCGTGGGGGGCTGCAATGGGAGTGCAGTCCTGGTCCCGTTGCCCTCCTGACGAACCAACTGGGCCCTGTGAGTCAATTAGTGCTAATGAAGGAGAGCACGGGGCAGTTTGGGGGCCATCTGTGGGGCTGGGGGCTGCTTGTGGCTGAGTTTGAGTCTGCTCCACAGGTATGATCCCTACAGCAAGGTCTTCTCGCAGGAGCATTATGCCCATGACCGCATGCAGGAAGCCCGGCAGGCTGCCATCCGCTCCGCCACCCATGCCCAGTGCTGGGGGCTGCTGCTGGGCACCCTGGGGCGACAGGGATCCCCTGCCATCCTACAGGTATTGCTGGGTCCCCTCACCATGGGGACATGGCTGGGAAAGGGGCAAGGACAGAGCCTGCCCTCTCTTGCTGCCATCGATCCGCCCCGAGCCGTGCGGGCAGGGCAATTAGCAGCAGATGAGGGAGGTTGGCCAAGGGCTCATTAAATACTGGCCAGCCATGGAGACCCCCCTGGATGAGCTGCTCAGCAATTAATTCGCTGGTTTGGTTTTAATTGGATGAACTCCTGCTTGGGTTCACTGTCTCTGCGGGCAAGGGGAGCAGAGCCAAGGTGCTGCCATTGATTTTGGGGGAGATTTGGGGGATCAGCAGTGAGATGTGGGGCGGAGACCCTGGGAGTGATTTTGGGGGGCAGCTCAGGGAGGTGATGGGTACAATAGGGCACGGAAAATAGTTGGTGGCTCTGAGGTCACGGCCACGCTGCTCACGTCCTCCCACAGCCTTCAGCCCTGCAGCAGGCAGGCGTCCCAAGGCTGGCAGCCGCTAACGAGAACAGATTGTTGTCATTGAGCAGTAATTACTTCATTAGGCCAAGGCACGCGCTGGGGAAAGCGGCGTGCGAGCTGGAGCTGCGGCCCTGTCACCGTGTGTCCCCCCTGGATGTGGCAGGGACACAGAGCTGTGTTCTCAAGAGGCCTGAGGGCTGAGCTTTGGGTTCTGTATGGCCTTCTGGATGGAAAGTGCTGTGTGGGTTAGCATGAGCCCCTGACCCACGGTGCTGTTTTTCTCCCCGCAGCACCTGGAGTCACGGCTGCGTGCCCTGGGCCGGCCCTTCGTGCGGGTGCTGCTGTCTGAGATCTTCCCCAGCAAGCTGCAGCTCTTCGACAGCGTGGATGTGTGAGTGCTCCTGGCCCCATCCCTGTGGGGAGCCCCAAAGCCGTGCTGGGAACGTGGTGCTGGGCCTGATGTAGGACAAACTGGACAAGGAGAAACTAGTTCTGGGCTGTTGTCATGGAGAGTTCGTCTGTGGTGCCCCCAAATCCAAGTGATGTTTCTTGGTCCTGGGACACAGCACGGTGAAGGGGAGCAGCTCCTCATGGAGGTGCCCAGAGCCATCCTGGGGTTCCTCACACGGGGCTGTAGGGGCTTTATTGCTGCCATTCTCCTCACAGGTGGGTGCAGATCGCCTGTCCCCGGCTCTCCATCGACTGGGGGGAAGCCTTCAGCAAACCACTGCTGACACCCTATGAGGTGAGCAGCAGCTCCTGATGCGTTTCAGGAGGATCCCTCCCAGCACTGCATGTGGCACTCAGCCCCTTATCCCCTCCTCGCAGGCAGCGGTGGCTCTTGGGGACATCGAGTGGCAACAGCCGTACCCCATGGACTTCTACGCCAGTCAATCCCTGGGACCGTGGACGGCCAATCACTCAGCACGGCCAGCCCAGGTGGGCGTTGGGGGGTGGGAGTCCCCGCTGAGTCCCTTGGTGCTCGGTGCCGTGTGTCACAAGCGCCACCCAGTGGCTTGCTCCCCGGAGAGCGGTGCCGGTGCCCACCCGATGCCTTCCGTCGGGGCACAGATGGCCCCTTCTCTGCTTACCTCATGTCTGTCCCTACAGGAGAAGCCACCCGCAACCCCCAGCCTGAAGAATGGCACTCAGGGGTCCCGCAGCGCCCACCCGCCTGAAGACACGGCCACCTCCTGAACAGGGTCCCCGTGGCCCCGCTGCCATTTGCGGGGACTTGGCATGGGTACAGCTGCCCCAGGGTGAGCATCATCGGGGCCACGTGGATTCGGGGCATCCCTGGTACCAGCACCAGGATGGAAAGGGCTGGAACTGGGGACGGCCCGTATGCCCTCGTTGCGTGCTGGAGGCGGGTCCCGCAGCCCCTCCCGCTCCGCGTCCCCCCTCACTGCACGGCGCCGGTTCCACTGGCACGCCGTTGGGGCCGCCCCCTCCACGTCCCGCCCCGCGACCTCCCGCCGCAAGGGGGCGCGCCGGCGGATGGTCCTCCCCGAGCCTTTCCTCGCGTGCAGCGATAGCCAATCAGCGCGTGGCTTTCCGGCGGGAAGGGGAGGGCGGCCGGAAGTGCCGCTTACTTCCGGCTGTGGTGGGCACCATGTCGGAGGGGCGGCCGCTGCGGCTGCTGGCGCTGCACGGCTACCGGCAGAGCGAGCGTCGCTTCCGACAGCGCACCGGCGCGCTGCGCAAGGCTCTGCGAGGCCGTGCTGAGCTCGTAGCCGTCGATGCTCCGCACCTCGTGCCCGGCGGTGAGGATGAAACAAGCGATGACCCCCCACGTGGGTGGTGGTTCTCCAGGCCCGGCGCTTTTGAGGCCTCGGAGGCAGCGGATCAGCCGGCAGGGCTGGAGGAATCGCTGGCGGTCGTGGCGAGAGCGCTGGAGGAGCGCGGGCCTTTCGACGGGCTGCTGGGCTTCAGCCAGGGTGCGGCGCTGGCCGCGATGGTGTGCGCCCTGCGGGCCCGCGGGGATCCGCGCTTCCCCGTCACCTTCGCCATCCTGGTGGCCGCCTTCGCCAGCCGCGCCCCGGCCCACGAGCACTTCTACCGGGAGCCCATCGCCCTGCCCTCGCTGCACGTCGTGGGCGATGCCGATGCTGTCATCGCCGCGCACCTCAGCGCTGAGCTGGCGCGGTGCTTCGTGGAGCCTGTCGTCATCACACACCCCGGCGGGCACTTCGTCCCCGTGGCTGCGGCACAAAAGGAGGCCTACCTGCACTTCTTGGGACGTTTCTGCCCTGGGCAGGGCCGGGCTGAGCAGCCAGGGGCTGGAGCGGTGTGATACCGTTGTCTGTAATTTGTGGTGGGCTGTTTGGAGGGTGCAGAGCTTGCTGTTTCTGCGCTCTTTGGAGAGGTTGTCACGATCTCTCTGTGCTCCTTTGCTGTATTAACACAGCAAACTCTTCTGTATCTCGTCTTTGCAACTTTATTATGTATGTGACGTTGGGTTGCAGACAGGAGAATGATGCAGCTGTGCCTGATGGACTTTCAGAATCCCTTCAGAAGTATGATCTCAGAGGAAGCAGCTCCAGAGCACACAGTGCTTGCAGTTCTTATATCCAAAAAGGTTTGTGTGTTCAGTATCCCCTACCAAATAAATGAAGCCAACCTTTCAGCAGGCCTGGGCCTAGAGAAGACATTTCCTGGCAGTGCCAGGGTTGGTGTTTGCCTCGTGCATTAAATTTCTTTGCTGGTTCAGCTTGTGTGAATTGAGAGATCTGTTGTATCTTCTGCTGTGCAAAGAGCCTTCACAAACGAGAAAAACTCAAGCGTTGCTAGGCTTTTGTCTGATACTTTCCAGAAGCACACAGAAATCTGTGATGCTGGCGTTGTTGCTCTGATGGTAGGCATCCTGCTTGGCTGCCATGTGGCTTCAGTACTGGGGTACACCGGCCTCTGGTCTGTACCCAGAGGGACTTCAGCTCACAGCACGGTCTGTGATCCCCTTTTTCTTCAGTGATGAAGTGCAGTGTAGATTCTAAACGTGGTGGTTTGCTCTTGTCAGACAGGGCTGTTCTCCTGTATTGCTGCACTGAGGTCTCACAGGTGGGACTGAGCAGAGGATGGTGCTGGGCAATCCTGTCACGAGCACCAGGAGGAGAGAGCACTGCTGTGATATGGGATGGAATGGGAAGGTCCTACCCGAGTCTGTGGGCTCCTCATGCTTCCCCAGGCTGGATCTGAGCCCCAGGCAACCACGGGGAGTGGATCAGTAGATGGAAGCACTCTCAGCATTCACTGAGCCGTGAACACGCCTGGGAACCGCCGCAGGTCAAAACTAACCGAGCAGCTTTAATTCGTGTGAGTTTTGCTCTCTGGTTTGTTGCTGGTTATGTGGCAGCAGCATGATGGAGGCAGCAATGAGAGCATGAGGCTGCTTTCCCCTGCGGGGCAGATTTGCATTGATGTTGCCCTTGGGTAACTGAAGGGTGTGGGGGATCTGGGGGCTCCAGCATCACAGTGCTGCTTGGCTGCCTGCTGGGCTGATGCAGAGCTGTGGGGTGTCTGTCACCCCTTGGTCTCTGCATTGACGATGCCAGGGCTTGGTCTGGGGAACAAAGACACAGCTTTTGGCCTGCAGGGAGGTGGGAAAGGAGCACACGGGGAGACGCAGAGATGCTGCTGTGCATCTACACACCTGTTGCCCTGCCAAGCAGCAGGAGGTGGGTGGATGCAGCCAAAACAGCGAGGCTGAACCTCGCTGATGACAAAGCAGCAGGGCCTTTGTCTCACTGCTTTCCCACCTGAGCCTCCAGGCGCTGTGAAAAGACAGCAGGCAGCTCGGCCGGCCCGCCGTTAGCTGTTTAATTATTGCCGAGCTTGCAGCTCGCCGTGGCGGTTCGCCGGCGCAGCCCATCACCGCGGGACGGCGCGGATGAGGCACTGCAGTGATGTCTGCTCGCCGCGGTCCAGCCTGCACTGCGGTCCCGCAGCCGCTTCCCCCGCCCCCGTGTCCCGCAGCAGCACCGGCCGGAGGCACCGCAGCGGCTCGCTGGCGTTGGAAACAGGGATGGACCTGTGTGTGCGTGGTGAGTGAGCGGAATGGGACCCTGCTGCTTCCCAATCAGCTCCTTTGGGGAGAATGGAGGGGAGGGAGGGGGGTTGATGGGTGGATGGGCTTGAATTCTGGGGGCTTTTTGATACTCCAGCACCTGCATCTCGTTCCCAGGGAGTTCAATAAAAAAAAAAAAAAGCCAGGTGTCTTCTCCCTGAGCTTAAAGAAAATAATAAAAACAAATAAACCCAGCCCTTAATCTGCATGAGGTGTACGTGTCAGCAGTGCAGGAGGAACGTGCTTTTTGCACCTGCTGTGATGGGAGGAGGGAAGTGACTCCTGCAGACATCACCTGCTGGTCAGAGGAGGGTGCCCTGGGAATCCTGCCCACCACAGCCCCTCTGAGCATGGCCATGTCTGCCCCATGCCAGGCAGCACCACACTGACCTCTGCTTGCCTTCTGCCACCTCGGCAGCAGCTCAGCCCCATGCCATGTACCTTTTGCTGGTCCAGGTCTAGTTCCTATGATCTACCTTCTTGTGAGCTGCATGGGGAAGAAAACAGGAGGGATGTGAGCCTGAAGGAGAGACTGGGAAATGTCTTCCCTACCCCTGAGAGCATTATTTGGGGGGAGGGGTTGCTTCTCCCCCCCCGCCCCCCCTCCACCTTGCCTTTATCCAGTGGCAATGGGAGCCGGGGTTCTGTGACAGGCTGCACTTCACCCTTCTGCTCCCTATTTCTGCCCCCCAAAGCAGCTTTCAAAGTTCTCTGCATCCCCCCCCATTGTGTCCACAGCAGTGCCAGCCCCCAGAACAGCTGCACCCCTGCTTGCTGCCATTCCTGCTGCAAGCTCTGAGACAACCAGCAGCACTAGAGATGCTGTGAGCATCCCAAGCATCCTCCCACTGGCAAACACCCACCGCCTGCTCCCTGCATCCCTTCCCAATGCTGCTGCTGACTCAGGCCCTCCTCCGCTCCCTCCCCACTCTCACTGCCCATGCAGGGCTGGCAGACACAGACAGGGGCTCCCGTGGGTTGTGCTGACAGCGGGTCTCGCTGTCCTTCCAGCCTTACTCATCTCACTCTTCCTCCCCTACAGCCAGCAGTGAGCAGGGCCTGATGCAGATTGCTGGGGAGGGGGTGCTCCTGAAAGGTGATGCGTTTCGTGGATGCTTATACAATGCATCTCCCTTGGGCCTGGCTCTTACCTGCAGTGTGCTGGGATTTGGGCACGAGAGCTGCAGGACACGTCTGGGGGTGTCCCCGGGCCCTGCTGCCCGATCGGGACCAAGCTGGTGGGAAGAGTCCCCCCCTTCTCTGCCTCATCCGCAGAAGCTTCCAGTTGTGGCTGAGTCACTCCTGCTGTAACTCCTTTTCTCCTTGTTTTCGATGGAAGTTTTCCATGGAAACCCACGCTGGGCCGGGCCGCAGGCTGGGATAAACACGGCTGAATCACAAAGATGGTTTCGCCAAGAGCTGTCAGATGGTAACAATAGCATACGGTGAGGGGCATCCAGGGGCCGTGCTGCCTTTTGGGGGGCAGCAGCACCCCTTCTCCTCCTGTGCCCCCCTCCCAGCCCTGTGGGCACGTGCTGCCCACCCCAGCTCCATGGCACAAGCTCCCTTTGGGCAGAAGCTGGGCTTTGGGGCCACATGCTCTTCATGGGGAAATCCCACCTGGGGAGAGCAGGATGGAGGCATCCAAATCCTCCACCGTTGGGCTTGGCAGGGGTACAGCTCCCCAGGATGAGCCTTATCCTATCCTGGCAGCAAGAGGGCTGGGAGCACGTGTTGCTTCTCATCCAGCAACCCAACATATGGCAGTGTTTGTGCAGCACCCATTCACCTACAAGCTCTGTCCCCCTGTGGCCAAGCAGCACGGGAGCAGAGCGGCCTCTGTCCCTCAGTGGCTGGCCCTGGGCTCGGTTCCTTGGAAGCCAGGCTCCTTGGAAGCCAGTGTCAGAAATCTGAGATATTTTTAAGTTCTTTGGAAGAAAAACTAATTCCAATGTGTGAGCAAGAGAAGTTGGCCTTCAAAACAACAACAGCGCCGCTTTGAGTCTTTGTGGAGATGCAGGCTGGGGGCTGTCCCTGTCCTAGGGGAGCTCCCATCACCTGGGGACGCATTTTGGACATCATCCCATGGCCATAAGAGACCCCCTGCCACAGGACTCCAGGCTTTTCTGGGGGGCAAAGGCTGCTTTTGGAGATGAGTAGCACCTCAGGGTGTCCCCCCCTGCACCGCAGTCCCGCTGTGGCTGCCACAGTTATAGGTTCCCCCCACTGATGGGGCTGCCCCAAATCCCACCCAGGCATGGGCAGAACTGCTGGGGATGGGGCACAGAGTGTTCCCTATGGGCTGCTCTGACCTCAGGAGGGAAACAGGGCAGAACCCTCATGCAGGGGTACAACGGGCTGCAGCTGCCCTATCCCCATTCTGCCCTCTTGCTGCTGTCACCCCCCCATCCCCTCTGCCCCCAGCACCCACCTGCACGGGTTCAGCACCTCCCATCCCTCTGGGCTTCCTGCGCGGTCCCCCCCGTGCCAACCCACCCCTCCCCCCCGACTCTCCCGACCGCCACCGCTCACCGCCGGCTGCCGAGGGCCCGATGCCCGGTAACGGGGCGGGTCGGGCCGCTCTGACTTCGCCTCTCAGGAATCTCCTGGCCGCGACGGGCGAGTTGTGCAACCTGCGCCCGCCCCCGGCCACCACCATCCGCCCCGTCGGGCCGCTCTCAGTCCCCGCCGCCGCCGCGCCCGCGTAGGGCCGCGCTCCGCTCCCGGTGCTCCCCCCACACCCCCTTCCCCCTACCCCGCGCGGCACGGCGCTCGTCGGAGCCGTCGGTGCGCATCGCGACGCTGCACAGGGAAGCGGGGGAGCCCCCGTCGGGGCGGCGAAAGGGCAGGTGAGGGGCTGCGGGGCGGGGGGATAATGCGGGGTGGGGAGGTGGATGTGGAATGGAGGGAGGGGGGGGGGGTCCGCGCTGTTCCCTGCGCCGAGGAAGAGCCGCTCCGCGCCCGCCCCCCCGAACAGTAAGAGTTGATGTGCGGCGAACGCAGCCTGCATGTGAGCTCCTACTGCCGCGGGAGGCGGGGCTGTACCCGACGGGACCCCCGCGCCGCGCCCCTCCCCCTCCCTCTCTCTGCCCCGGGCTTTGTGGGGGGGGCACTGGGGGGTGCTGCCCGCGCTGCGAGTGCGCCGGGCCCGGCGACCATGGCTGTAGACTGTTACCCCCCCAGCAGCACAGTAACAATCTAAAGCCACGGTCGCCCGGGCGACGTCGAGGAGGGGGGGATGGGGATGGAGGAGAAGGGGACGCAGCCGGTGCCTGGAGACAGCGAGGGGGCGGCCCCCAAAACCGCAGCGAGCGCGCCCGCCCCCACCCCGCAGCGTGGGGGGACTGTCGGCGTGCGGAGGAAGCCCTCTCCCTATCCCCCCGCACCCCCCAGCACAACCCGGCCCTCCCGCCGGCCCACGCGTGTCCGCCCCGTCGGGGGGAAGCCCCTACCTGGGCTGCAGCGGGGGGCTTCCGCCGTGGGGTCTCAGCGTCTGCGGTAGGGGATGGAGGGGGGGGAAGGGGAAAAAGAGAGAGAGGGGTCAGACGGGCATCGGACCCCCATCCCATCCTAATCCATCCCATCCCAATCCATCTCATCCCATCCCATCCCCACCCCGGCCGCCCCGACGGCTCAGCACGCGGGACAGCTCCTGTACCCCCCCCCCCCCACCCTCCCCCCCATTTCCCGGGACCGCTCCCCCCGCCCCACAGCGGTGCCGGTGCCGGTGCCGGTGGGTCATGCTTCAGTAGCCATGACTGTAGACTGTTACTGTCCTGTCCCTACGCAGCAGTAAGCAGTCTAGAGCCAAGGTGCCGATGCGCTGACTCGGGCTCTCCTCGACGGGGTCTCTCCACGCTTTTCCGACGGTCGGGGTGAAGGCGACACAGAGCGCGGGGTGCGGGGGTGCGGTGTCCCGGTGCGGGGTATGGAGGTGGGGGGGAAAGGGGATGGACGTTGCGGGGGGGCCACGTCGGGGCTGGATGCGGAGACATTGGGATGCCAATGTCACCCGCAGCAAAAAGCGCGGGGGGAGAGTGGGGGGGGGAAGGGCTGAGGAGAGGAGGGGGATACACGGTGTCCAAACACACGCACTCATAAACACCGCAAAGTGTGGGGGGGGCGGTCGGGCCCCCCCGCCCCCCCTCCTTCCCCTTCCCCAGGGCGGCTCCGCCCCCGCGCCCGCCCCCACCGGCGCCGCGCCCCGACCCCACCGCCCCCTCCGCACGTGGGGCTGCGCCAGGCGGCCCCGATCCGCCCCCCCTCCGCCGCAGAGTCCCCCCCGTCCCGATCCCGTTCCCCCCCCCTTCCCCACATACAGGTGCAGCGCTCGATGCCGCGGGGCTGCGATGCCCCCTCCCGTCCCCGCTTACCTGGAGGGGGGGGCGGGTTCAGCCTTACCTCCCCCCGGACCCCGACACCTCCCGGTCCGGACCCGGAGCCCCGCGGTTCCCCCCCGGTTCGGGGACGGCGCCGGTGTGGCGATGCTGCGCTGTCCGCAGAGCGCGGAGCTTTTATAGGATCGGGCTCGTAGTAACGGGGATCTCGGCTCATTCATAGAAAAGCATCAACCTACACAATGACGTGAGCGCTACGTCAGCGAGGAAATTTAGGGAACGGGAAGACGCTACTATTTATATCGGGGCGGGGGGAGGGCAACGGCCCGAGGTTGGGGAGGGGGGTCGGGGCTGCACCGGGACCCTGACATCCCCCCACTCCCACCGGCCACCCATCCGCTGTGGGGATGCGCAGAGAGGCAGCCCCGATCCCCGCATCCCTGCTTCCGTTGGGAGTGCACCCCACAGAGCGACCTGACACCCCTGGACGGGGTCACCCAAAGACACCCACCTCCCCCCCGTGCCCATAAGCTCGGCGTTGTGGGGCTGCGTTCTGGGGGAAAAGGATCGCACAGAGAGCCGGGGAGGGGGAGGGGGGTGTCCAAACCTGGGGTTGCCCTCTGTGCACCTGCATTGTGCCCACCTGCCCTCATATCATGGCTTCACTTCCCCCGTTGTGCCCCCAGTGAGCATCCATGGGTGTCCTGCAGAAGGATGGGGCACAACAACGTGTGTATGTGTGTGTGTGTGTATTGGGGGGGAGTTTGGAGCTTTTCCACCCCTACATTGCAGTTGCCCCACTGCAGCACCGTACTGCCCTAATGCAGCCTAGCAGGAGGCCGGGGGCGCGATCCCACAGCGGGGCACCGAGACCCCAAAACTGCTGTGTTCCCAATGAGCCGGCTTGGGTGAATTCCGAAATTTAACTCCCCCCATCCCAAGTGCCAGCAGTCCGAGCCGAGTGAGTCTAAACCCACAGCCATGGGGACATGGGGGGACAGTTTCCCCGGTGGTACGCATCCCATACCCCCTATAGCCCCCCCCCCCCCCCCCCGGTTCTTGCCGGAGCCTTCTGACCTCACTGGGCTCTGGCGAAGCATCATAGCGGTCGCCACGGCAACAGCAGCGTTGTCATTGACAGCAGCATCGCGCCGCCAGCACCCGCCGCTGCGTAAGGCCGCGACCCCCCTTACACCCACCCCAAACCCCACTCCCCACTGACACCCCGCATCCATTCCTCCTCCTTCTCCCCCCCCTTCCCCCAGACCCCCATTCCGATGGGAGCCCGCTACCACCCCAAAACCCTATTACATACCCTGCCACCCACACTCACTCATCCCCCCTCGTATCCCCCCTTCCGTGTCCCCCCGCCACTTTTAGCCCTTTCTAAGCGCCCGCCCCGTCGGGGCTCTCTCCGGTTTTCGGAGGCTCCGCTGCCGCAGCGCTCTCCGCCGCAGCCGTGACTCAGCCACGGGATTAGTCAGCACCGGGGACGGCCCACCGGTACCGGCTGCGCACTGCCTCCCCCGGAGCCGCCGCTGCCGCCCCCTCGGAGACCGGGGGCCGCTTTTCACCCTTCACCCACCCCTCCCACGGTCCCCCGTTGGGAACCTTTCGGGACGAAAAGCGGACCCCGGTCCCCGAGGGGGAGGCGGTGGGGGGGAAGGGAGGGGGTTGTGTCCCGGAGCGCAGCCCGTTGCTGCCATCTAGTGGGGCTTGAGGCAGCCCATCCGCAGCCCCTCTGTCCTATAAGCGTCCCATAGTGGAAGGGGTGACGGTGGAAGGGGGGTTTCGGGTCATCCGTGGGGTCTGAAGCTCTTCCCGGCATGGAAAGGTGATCCCAGTCCCCACCGAGCTGCTGGAAGTGTTCCTCATCCAATCGAGCATCGTCCTAAAACGTGTCCTATTGTCTTACGGATCATCGACCCGAAGGGATGGGGTCCCATCATCATCATCCCAAAGGAATCGGTCCCATCACCCCACCAAGCGCCATCTCAAAGGGATGCAGTACCATCAGCATCGTCCCAAAGGGATGGAGTCCCATCATCCCACCAAGCACCATCCCAAAGGGATGTGGTCCCATCATCCTGTCATTCGTCGTCCCAAAGGGGTGGGATCCCATCACCATTGTCCCAGAAGGATGGAGTCCCATCACCTCACCAAACATCGTGCCAAAGGAATGGGGTCCTTAGCCTAAGGGTCATCCTAAAGGCATCCTGCCATCTCACTGAGCATCATCACCCCGTGAGGAAAGGCTCCCATTTATCCATTAAACATCACTCAGCAGAGTGGGTTCTGCTTGTATGGGTGAGCATCATCCCACACCGAAGGGGAACCCACTGCCCCATCAAGTGTCACCCCACAAAATAAAAAGGTCCCATTTCCCCATCCAGGTGATGGGAACCTCCTGAAGGTCAAGGAGCCGTGCAGAGCCCTGTGCTGGGAACCTCGGGCACGGGGTGTGGAATACAGCCTGGCAGCCCATGGGGTCCTGGTGGGCAATGAAAGGTGACAGTGTCTTGGTGGGAGCACATGGAGACCCAGGGGTGTCCTCCATGGGGATCTGGATGTGGTGCTGGACACTGGTTCTGGGGGGGCTCTGTGAGAGAGGGTGGGACCAGAGGGATCTCCAACCTCAGCCATCGTGGGATTCTGCCTCTCGTTCACCTGAGCATCACCCCACAGGGAGGGTCTCTCAGCACACTGCCTCTCAGGGGAGGAACCCCTCATCTGTCTGCACATTGCTCCCAAGGAGGAGTCCCCCAACCCACCCCACAGGGAAAGGGCTCCATCACTTTCCATGCCATTGCCCCACAAGGAAGAGATCCCACTGCCCCACAGAGCATGACCCCCTAGAGAAGTGCCCTTCACCCATCCCAGCACCGCCCCACAATTCGGGATTCCCACTCTGCCCAATGGGGCCATGCAGCACGGTGCAGCCCCTGGCCCCAAAACATGGGCCCGTGGTACTGGGGGACACCTGGCAGAGCTCAGCACAGGCACACAAAGTAACCCCACAGCCCACACCCAACCGGAGGGCAGCTCATTGCTGTCACGAGTTTCACGTCCTCAGCCGGTGCACGAATGGGACAGAGTGCCACCGTGCTGGGAGGGGACTCAACCCCTGTAAAGGGGCCACACAGGGGCTGTGGGGGCTGCCGTGCCCCCGGCACCGCCGGGAAAATGAAGTGTGAGCTGCCAGCGGGGCTCCAGGCTCCTGGCGGTGCCGGATGCGGCCCGGCTGGCCAACGCCGTAATCGAACACATGTGTGTGGGCTACGGGGAGAGGCTGCGCTGGGAAACGGGGCCCTGCGGAGACCGGGGGGCTGCATCCTGTCCAACAGCCCAGGTCCCACATGAAGCCAGGCGTGCGAGCGTGATCCAAACCACAGCTGGATTTGAACCCAATCTCCCGGCATCTGGGCTAATTTGCTGCGCCGTGATTGATCGTGGGGAGGGGGCACAGGCGGGAGACGCTCCAGCTCAGACCTCCCAACAGAGCCAATGACTTAAGCAGAGCTGTTTCCAATCTGCGCTGCACATTGAGGCGAAAATGCCCCCTTTTTTTTTTTTTTTCTTTCCTTTTCCTTCTCTTCCTGAGCGCTCCTGTTCACCAGCTCTGCCTGCGGCGGAACAGGGCAAAGGGACAGCTCCGCTCTGAGACGTGGGGCCGCGGGGCTCAGCTCACCCCCTCCACCTGCCCCAGCCTTTGGGCTGCGAGAAAAAGGTGGAGGAGTCGGAGGTTTGCCCCCCCCCCCCCTCCGGGCTCAGTCACTCAGCAGGTAGCGGGGGCAGCCCGGGGTCCCGGGGGGGCGGGGGGGGGCAGCTGTCGGGGAGCTGCTGTGATTGATGCATCACGGCCCCATAAATTACGCGGACGCAGCCCGCGGGAGTCATCGCTCACAGCGACGTCCAGAGCTCCCTGCCAGAACCTGAAACACTTCCAGCCGTTAATTGAACAGGAAAAAAAAAAATATGTATATAGATATATATATATGAAGAGAGGAGGGTGGGGGGAAATCCTTGCCCGGGGAGGTTGGGGTGGGATGAAATCACTGCTCCGCACTGAGGGTCAGCTCTCGTTCCGCTCCCAGGATCCCGATGTCGCCGGGGTTGGGTTTGGGGCTGCGCGGTGCCACCCCGCTGCGGCCGAAATCCTCCGGAGACGCCCGTAGGGAACAGCGGGAGGGCCGGCACTGCGCCAGCTCGCGCTCAATGGGATTTGGGGGGAGACCCCCGGGGTCGGGCGGGTGGAACGGCGACCTTTGGGGTGCCGCGCCCGGCTGCGGGGTGAACTCCGGGCGGAGATGCCCGGTGCTGTGCCGCCCTCCGGGGTTACACAAATGGCCGCGGCCGTGAGAAAGGAGAAGCGAAAGCACGAAGCTCTCCCCGCCTGGCTAAGAGCTGGGGGCCGCGTAGCTGTGTCCCCCCGGGGCCACCTTTTCTTCCCACCCGCTCTCCTCTCCTCCTCCAAAATTAAAGAAAAAAAAAAAAAACACAAACCAAACTCATCGACCTCTACTCCCATTCCCACCACCTCCACGGGACGCCCCGTCGGGGGAACCGCGCACCTGCACGGGGAGGAGCTCTACACCCCCACCCCCTCCCCTCCCCTCCCACCCCAAAACCCCGACGGCGGGGGCGGAGCGCAGCGGGCGCCGCTAGATGGAGCCCGACGAGCGGTACCGGGCAGCGGCCGCGGAGGCGGCGGAGGAGACGGGGCGCTGCGGGGTAAGTGCCGTCGGGGCGCGGCGGACGCGCCGTCGGGGCTCACCTGGTCGGGCTGATGGATGGGGAGGGGGGAAGCCTGAGCCCGGACACGGCGAAATGGGGGAGATAAGAGGGGTCGGGAGCGGCGGAGGAGCCCGGGAGAGTCGGGGAGGGGTGGGCAAAGCCGCCGCCGGGATTGAGACCCTCGAAGGGGCGGTGGGGCCGTGCGGGAGGCGGCGCCGCCCGTTCCTCCCGCTCCCACCGGGGCGGAGGGGAGTTAGGGCTCGGAGAAAAGAGGAGGAGAAGGAGGAGGAGGAGGAGGAGAAGGGGGGGGCCCGGCTGCGGCGTGCCCCGCCCGGGGAGGGGAGGAGGAAACCTCCCGCCGTCCCTTTAACAGCCAGCGGCGCTGCTCGGAGTTCAGGCCGGGGTCAGGGGGAGTTCGCAGCCCGGGTTTCACCTCCGAGCTGGCGGCGTCGGGAGCCCCGAGGAACCGCCGCCGCCGACCGCTCCGAGGGGCGTACGGGCGGTCGGCAGCGCCGGGAATGGAGCGGCGGCGGAGGGCGGAGGGCAGCGCCCGGCGACGGCCCCCCCGGGGCTGAGCCATGAGAGTCCACCGAGAGCTCGGCTGGCTGGCGGAGGGCAGCGGACGGGCAGGTAAACCGGCACCGCGGCTCCGACGGCGCTCGGGGGGCACTCACCGGGGCGGCACCGGGAGGGGAGGCGGGGAGGGGAGGTCCCGTTCCCCCCCCCACCCCCCCCACTCCCACCTCCTTACCCTCCCTCGTCCCCCCCGCTCACCTCGCAGGAAACGGGGGCGGGGGGCGCCGGGGGCACGGCCGGCCGCCTCCCGGGAGCGGGGCCATAAGAGCCGGGAGGAGAGCTGCGGGGAGCGGGGAGCGGCGCAGGTAACGGCGAGCGGCGGCCCCGGGGGGGCGGGCGGCACCGGGACGCTTCGCAGGGCTGCGGGGCGGCCGCTTTTCTCCGCTTCCCCCCCGTTTCCTCCGGTGAGGGCAGCGGCAGGTGGGAGCGGGGGGTGCTGGAGGCGAGCGGGGGCGGGAGGAGGGGGGGTGTGGGGGGGAATGATGTCATTTTCTCCCCCCCAAAAATAAAAATAATATTTTAGCCTAAATTTGAGCCTCTGGGGGTTTGTACCCCACTCCCCGCCCCATCGGCCGGCGCGAAGCGAGCCCCGATATAAGCGTGGCACAGGGAAAGCTGCGCTCAGAGCAGCCAGAACGCAGCGGGGGAGAAAGTACCGGGGTTGGGTTGAATTGGGCTCAGCGCCCCCCTCCTCCCCCCCGCCCTCCCCCGCCCCCGAAGTGCCCTACCCTCCCTACATCCCCTATAGGCGTTGGGCTGACGGGGCCGTGTGTTTCAGGGCGGCGGGCGCGCGGCGCGATGCTGGAGGCCATGGAGGTGCCGAGCCACTCGCGGCAGCTGCTGCTGCAGCTGAACACGCAGCGCACGAAGGGTTTCCTGTGCGACGTGATCATCGTGGTGCAGAACGCGCTCTTCCGCGCTCACAAGAACATCCTGGCGGCCAGCAGCGCCTACCTCAAGTCGCTGGTGGTGCACGACAACCTGCTCAACCTGGACCACGAGATGGTGAGCCCCGGCATCTTCCGCCTCATCCTCGATTTCATCTACACCGGGCGTTTGGGTGAATGCGAGCCGGGCGGCGAGCAGAGTTTGGGGGCTGTGCTGGCAGCCGCCAGCTACCTGCAGATCCCCGGGTTGGTGGCACTGTGCAAGAAGAAGCTGAAGCGCAGCGGGAAGTACTGTCACCTGCGTGGGGGGTACGCGCCCTACAAGCTGGGCCGGGGGCTGCGTGCCGCCACGCCGGTCATCCAGGCTTGCTATTCAGGGACACCACGACCCGTCGATTTGCAGCCCGTGGAGCCGGCAGCCCCGCTCAATACACAGTGTGGGGAGCTCTACGCCTCGGCCTCGCAGGGCACCCCGCTGCACCCCCACGGGCTGTGCCCCCCCGAGCGGCACTGCTCGCCGCCATGCGGCCTCGACCTCTCCAAGAAGAGCCCCACCGGCCCCTCCGCCCAGCTGCTGCCCACCGACCGCCTGCTGCCCGCAGAGCCCCGCGAGCCCTCCTTGCCCCCGCGGCACGACAGCCCCCCGGTGAGCGGGGGGCTCCTGGCCGGCCACCCCGCTGCCTACAAGGACTCACCACCGGGTGGAGAACCGGGGGGACACCCCCACGCCACCGACCCATTCCGCGGCACGCCGCCCTGCACCGAGCCCCCCCTGCCCCGCGGCGATGGGCGCGAGCTGATGTACCGCTGGATGAAGCACGAGCCGCTGGGGCCCTACCTGGATGAAGGGGAGGCGGAGAAGGAGCTGGAGAGGGAGGAAAAAGCCGAATCGCCGCCCGCCGCCCCGCAGCCACGCTATCCCAGTGTGGAAAGCAACGACCTGGAGCCCGACAACAGCACCAGCGAGGAGACGGGCAGCAGCGAGGGGCCGTCGCCCGGCGATGCGTTGGACCGCTACTGCAACCACCTGGGCTATGAGCCCGAGAGCCTGGGCGACAACCTGTACGTCTGCATCCCCTGCGGGAAGGGCTTCCCCAGCTCCGAGCAGCTCAACGCGCACGTGGAGGCCCACAACGAAGAGGAGCTGTACCACAAAGCGGCGGCCGAGCAGGCCGTGCCCTTCTTGGATAAGGGTGGTGCAGGGCTGGGGGACATCCTGCGGCCGTACCGCTGCTCGTCCTGCGACAAGTCCTACAAGGACCCGGCCACGCTGCGGCAGCACGAGAAGACGCACTGGCTGACACGGCCCTACCCCTGCACCATCTGTGGGAAGAAGTTCACGCAGCGCGGCACCATGACCCGCCACATGCGCAGCCACCTCGGCCTCAAGCCCTTCGCCTGCGACGCCTGCGGGATGCGCTTCACCCGGCAGTACCGCCTGACCGAGCACATGCGCATCCACTCAGGGGAAAAGCCCTACGAGTGCCAGGTGTGTGGCGGCAAGTTCGCCCAACAGCGCAACCTCATCAGCCACATGAAGATGCACGCGGCCGGCCCCGATGGCAAAGCCAAGCTGGACTTCCCCGACAGCGTCTACGCCATGGCGCGGCTCACCGCCGACCAGCTGGGGCTCAAGCAGGAGAAGGCGGCCGAGCTGCTGTCCCACACCTCGCACTTCCTCAGCGACCCCAAGGCCATGGAGAGCCTCTACCCGTTGGCCAAGTTCACGGCCGAGCACCTGGGGCTGAGCCAGGACAAAGCGGCCGAGGTGTTGGCGCAGGCTCCGCACCTCCACGCCGACGCCGCGCGGACCATAGAGCGCTACTCGCCCCCGTAGCACCCGCCGGGGGGTGGCCCTGGGGCTCCCCGTGCCTCTCCAGGGCAGGGATGGAGGTGGCAAGGTGCTCGGCCCCGGAGAACTCACTCGGAGCAGGGGGTCCCATGAGAGCTGCCCCGGGCCGGCTGGATGGCGCGTCCTGCCATGAGCGGTGGGGAGAAGCCGATATTCAGGGACTGACCTCCCGGCTCGCCCTGCTGTGCCTCCAGCCCAAGCCCTGAGGCTTCGGAGGACATGAGCCCGCTCCTTACCTCGGGGCTGTCCCCATCTCTGCCCGCCCCATGGTGGGACCCAACGGAGCTCAGCTCTGCTGTGATGGAACCCAGACTGTGCCGCCATCACTGCCGTGGGGCCGTGAGTAGTTCATCCATCGCGGCCGCAGCGAAGGGCCTCCTCCTGCCCGGGGCTGTGCTGGGAGCTCGGGGACAGACTGATGGAGAGGGGCTCACACGGGGTTTTGGTGGGGATCAGGGATGGTGACCGGGGAAACACGATGCTCCTCAACGTGGAGCAGCACTGAGCTCCCGGCCTCAGCCCTCAGCCGCCGGTGTTTTCGGGAGGTGGGGCAGGGCCTTGTCACAGACTGAGCCCCTGCACCCTGCCCCACAGCGCTCACCATCAGGGATGCCCGGGGCCCCGTGGGGCAGAGGGACCCCTGGGAGCCGCCGTCCCGTGGGGTGGCTGTGCCCTCGGGCCCACCTCTTTTACTGCCAAAGATCCCCGTCCCCAGCGTAGCTGGGTCGGGTTGGGTTTGGGGGAACCTCGGGCTGGGAGTTTATGACAAAGACAAAGCGGTTGGGTTTGTCAGCTATGTGGACGTGGGCAGCGGAGGCGCGGGGCCGTGGGAAGGGGCCGGGAGCAGCCCTGGGGAGAGCTGAGCCCCCGGCCTGGGCTGCAATGACAGCGGGTCGAGCCCCCAAGGGGCACCCCTGGCACCGCAGCACCCCTCTTGTGACCCCTCCCTAAGTCTGGACCCCCACCCAGGCCCACGACCCCTCTGCCTGGGGCTAATGTGAAGCTTCTCCCCTCCCCACGCCCCCTCCTCTCCTTTGCACACGAGGCCCCGGGGCAGTGCCTGTCCCCAGCCTCGCAGCCACTGTGCCTTACCCTGTGCTGGCTGCTCTGTGGCGAGGCCTCGTGCCCCCAAGTGCCTGCTTTCAGCCAGGGATGGGCAGGGGTCACCCAGGTCCCCCCGGGGCTCGCCAGCATCTGGTCAGAGCTGCCACCGGGCATCTGTGCCCATTTTGGGGGCTGAGCACCGGCAGCAGCTGCACCCAAAACACAGCTGGAAACGCCCAGCGGGGTCTGTATCACGTCCGATTTGTACACGGGCTCCTCGCCCTTTTTTCTATAGTCGAAACGGAACAAGCAATAAAGTGACATTAACACACAGAGCCTCGTGTCCTTCTCTGGTGGCCCTGATGTGTGGGGCTGGGATGGGGAGCGGGGATGGGGCTGCGTTGGGTGGGTGGTGTGGGGCTGTGGGAGGGGAGGAGAGGAGCTTTTCTGTTTGCCCGGAGTCCCATTCATTAACAGGGAAGGTGCAGGACAGCAGGGACACATCCTGCTGCCATACCCACCGCCCCAATTGATAGCAATGCACCCACAGATGGCAAGCGAGACAACAGGCTGCACAGACAAGTGTTTAATACTAAAAATGATTAAAACCATCTTAACAAAATCACCCAAACGCGGCCACCTCCCCAACAAAGGGCTGGTGCAGGTGGCCCCCGGTGCACTCAGCCCAGTGAGACCCCTCTGTGCTGCCCAGAGAGCCCTGCATGGGGTGGGCATCCAGCACAGCGTGCAGGGTGGTGAGAACACGTTTCCAATGCGCTCAGCTTTGAGAATTCTGCACGCTGCTTACGCCCAGCACTGTGCAGCACGAGCTGGGTCCTGGGTGCTCGTGTTAAACTGCGGCCACTCCGTGTGTCCTCCTGCAGGTGGCTGCGCTGCTTGGGGACCCCAAGTCTGCACCGTGCAGTTCTGCACCTGCACTGAGCCCTTTGCCAGGACACGTGTATGGTACAGGTGAGCACAACTGCTGCTTGTCCATGTGCTCCGCTCAGGTCCCGAGCCCTGCTTTGGTCCTCACCGTGGCATGGGTGACAGTGAGCTTCCTGCTTGAATGTGCTCTGTTGCAAACACCAGGTCCGAGCCACCCACGCAGGAAAAGAAAACACTGAGCTCGGTCCTGCTGCATCCTCTGCAGTGCGCCGGTGGGAACCAGAGGTGACCCTGGGGTCAGTCCTGCTCTGTGCTGATGGGACTGAGGCGTGATAGAGCTTCAGGGATGCCAGTTCGTGGGCAAACACTCCCTTGTGGCTTCTTTATCTGTAGTGCCGTGGGGATGAGGGCTTGGTGGTGGGGACAATGTGATGTGGTGCGGGAGACAGCGGTGTGCTGCAGGGCTCGGGGTGACTGAAGAGGGGATCCTCACCGCTGGGCTCAGCACCAGGCACTGCCCAGGCTTCACCAGCCCTGTCCCCAAACCAGCCTGTCCTGGGCTCCTCGGGGACTCGGAGGGCTTTGCTGACCTCACACTGAGCCCTGGGCTGAAAATGTGGGTAAAAGCATCAGTGTGGGAAGCAGGGGTAGGGGGAAGAGAGGTGGGAACAGGTAACGTCTGTTGTGGGAAGGGAGCAGAACAGAAAGCAGTTGTGGGGGGATCAGGGATGTTCAAAGCCCTCCTCCCCCACAAAGCAGGCAGGGCACACACCTGAAAACGATCCTATGCTGAAGTCTGAAATGAAACCGAAAAAGCAAACCCTGCACCAGAGAGGATGAGCATCTCTGCGAGCAGCAGGCAGCGTTCTCTTCTGTGGGGTGGTAGCAGGGATGGGATGGGGAACCAATGCAGCCTGAGACATGCAGGAGGAACAGGCTGGGCAGGAATGATGGAGAGCGTGGGGCACACAGCTGGGGACCTGCCCTTGAAGTCCACAGCATCTCCCAAAGGCTCAGCTCTTGGGGCTGAGCGAGACCAAGCGATCCCAAAGTCTGCACCGTTGCGTCCCCAATCTCTGCCCTTTACAGCCTACAAACCCAAAGAGACACCGACTCACGACGTGAGCTCTCTGCAACCAAGCAAACCAAGCGAAAGGCCAGCGATCCAGCACGGGGTTACCCAAAGCTTCCCTACACAGCAGGGCTCTCCAGCTCTGCTCCAGCACCGCCCGAAGGCCACGGGGACACTCAACGTCCCAGCCTCCACGTGAACCATCCACGGCAATGACCTTCCCAGCTCGCCTGCACCCCCCGGGGGGGGGGCCCTTCGCAGCACGGCCATGTGGGGTGGGTTGAAGACGTGGCGTTTATTGTTCATTGTGGGCTGGAAGGCGGTGGCGGTGCGGGCTGCCTGCGGAGCCGATCTCCCACCGCAACACTCTGCGTTACTCACTTAGGGGCTCTCCTCCCTGCTCGGCCCCCTCAGCCCTCCTGGGCCCATTTGAGGAAGGTGGGGATGTCCCTCACGGGCACGTTGCGGGTCAGCGCTTTGACTCGCAGGTTGCGATCGTCCGTCAGCAGAACCACTTCGCGGAGCAAACGGATGGGATCGTCTGGATGGTAAAAAAAAACAGAGTGGAGTGAATCCCAGAGCTGTGCTGCAGTACCATGTTGTCCCCACGTGTGCTCTGAGCCCCAAAACCCCGCAGCCTCCCAATGCTCCTGGCTCCCTGCTGCCTGCTGAGGTTTCCCACCGTGGCTCGGAGGCAACACCACATTTCGGAGGCCTTCTGCTATGTCCTTGCTCTGGTTTGGGGACAATCTGTGCGCTCTGCCCATCCCCTGCAGGCGAAACCCCACTGCCCAAAGCAGGGAGGTGTTCAGCACTGGGAACAGGAGGTGCCTTCGCCTGACCCAGGCCAGGAAGACAGCCCGCGACCCTGGCTCCAGCAGGAAGCTGGTGCTATTATTCTGGCGATCTCATTATAAGATCTAAAACGAACCTTTCGTTCGAGAAGCTTTTGGAGTAGCCACTGCCACCGAGGCGTTTCTGGCTGAGGCTCAGACAGAGCTGAAGGCTGAGAAATAACTGAAGGGATCTTGCCCCCAGATGGATGAGCTGCCCCGCACGCAACACGCCAGGCTGGGGATATGGGAGCCACGCTTACGTGTGTGCGGAGCAGGGGAAGCATATGGGGTATGTGTAAGCAGCTGGGTCCTGTGACCAGAGTACTGTTCCTATGAGCACAGGAAACACAGTGCCTCTGAGCCAGGATTGGAATGGAAAAAACAGAGTTTATGGGAGCCCAACATGGGCCCAGATTGGCCGCGCCAGGAGCAGCAAGCCAAGGGGAAGGGGAGGTTAGCGACAAGCACGAGCTGGTGGTGTTGGGGCTGAGGATGGTGAGGAGGTGATGGGAGGAAGGGGACTGTGGGACAGCCGTGGGGCAGCTGTGGGAGGGCAGGCCTGGGGCCGAGGGCTGATGAAAGCAGGATTGGAAGGTTTTGTGCGGACACTTTAAGAAATGTGTAACAATAAACATCCTCTGCTCCGAGCTGGTGACGCGCCTCCTTGTTACAAACCAGAGGCTGTCAGCTTGTCAGGCCCCATTCGCCATAATCCACATGATTTCAAAATTCAGCATCATTTGCACATAAACATTTGGTGACGGTTTCTCTGTGAATCTGACAAGTTAAGCTGCTAAGAATTCGCGCTGACAAATGTGGGTTGATTTCTTGGGCAGCTGCTGATCTAATTCCCATCCACGCTGCCCTGGCAGCACACTGGGGCTGTCTGGTCCCAGCACATGCTGCCAGTGCCAGCAGGGCATCAGGAGGAAAAAGGCTCCATCCAGAAGGCACTGGGGCTTTCAGAAGGAGCCCTTGACCTTCTGCTGCAGCCATGACTGTGGCACGCAGTGGCAGGAGATGTCCCTGTATGGGCAGATAGTTGGATCTGCATCTGCTCTTTCCACTCTAGGAGGATGAAGGGAAAGCAAAAGGCCCTGACACGTGGTTTTATGGCCTCGATGCATACTCTGGGGGACAACAACTACTAACAGTTGTGCTGCCAGCACTACAAAGTGGCTCTGTGTGCGTATGGAGGGGTCTTCTCACAGGCTGGGGAGTCCCAGAAGGTGCACGTAGAGGTGAGCATTTGGAAACACAGCAGGATGGGCCATAGCCTGGGGCTGAGTGGGGGCAGGAGGTGACACCTTGGTGCTGAAAGAGGCCAAATGCAGAGGCATGGGCTCCAAGAGCCACAAAAAGAGAATTGAGCAGAGTCTGTGGGCTGCAACAGAGAAGGGACAAAGAGGATGTGAGGATGTTCTACCTTTGTTAGAGGGCATGAAATCCTTGGCCTTGTCGTTGCAATAGTGGAGGCAGCAGGACAGAATCAGGTCGTCATTATTTCCCTGGAAGAAAAGGGCAATGTTACACTCAGCAGAAAAAAACCAAAACCCTGCAGCCCCATCACCCTCATTTCTGCACTGCCCTGGAGATGGTGTTGCAGCTCAGTGGAGATCAGGGCTGCTCTGAGCCTGCAAAGGGACAGGTCCCTGGGGAAGCTTCCAGCCCTATAGCGTGCACTGGCAGCGCTGCCTCAGTGCCTCCATCCTCACAGGGCTGTGTCCCCTACCTGCTGGCCGGTGGTGTCTTCACTGCGGAAAGAGATGGACTCCAGCTCGTTGCCTCGGCTGGTCAGAGCCCTCAGGCAGTTGTCACGGCTCTCGAACCTCTCCTCCAGGAACTCGATGGACTTCCTGGCTCTCTCCTGCACTTGGCGGGCATAGCCTGCAGCCCGGTGCTCCATCTCCGGGCCCTTGGCCAGGCCATCCAGCTCGTTTATCACTTCAAACAGGAAGAGGAGGTACAGTTACTAAGGGACAAGGTGCTCTCGTGACCCGCTGCTGAAACGCACGTGTTGCCAAAGCCTCAGGGCTGGGACACTGGGAGCTGGCTCAGGAAATCTGGGTTCAGCTGCCGCAGCGTCCCTGTGCTCCTGGACTTGGCTATAGGTCTGGAAAAGCTTTGCTGCCTTCCATCTCTGCATGTCACCTGGCTCAGCCCCATGAGAGCATGGGGACCTCTGCCCTGCAGCACTTGCTGAGGGCACTGTGCCCTGTGAAATGCAGCCATGAGCCCAACCCATGCACCTTCACATGTGACTGGGGGGGGGTCAGAAAGCTGATGAATCCGGGGATCTGGCTATTATGCCTCCTGATCTGTGCCATGCCGCCCTGCTCTGTTCCTTCTCCCAGCCCCCTGGGTTTGCTTTCAGATGCAGAAAGCTGCGTGTGCAAGTGGGGTCACATGCAGAAGCAGGCAGCTCCCGCTCCACCAAGTCCTGGCCCTGTTTTCACACCTGAAGTCGCTGCCCCAGGCTGCCTGCAGGGGAGACACTCTCTTCAACACCTCACCCATCTGGGGCTGATACAGAGTTTGCACATCTGTCCTGACACATGTTGCTGAAGCCGAGCTGGAGCCTGGGATCAGGCAGATTCCCAGCCCGTTTGGTTTCACTGGAGACTGTCAGGGCTCGGAGCCTCCTGTCCAGCTGCCAAGCAGCAGGCACACAGCCTCAGCAGCCCCCCAGGCTGAGCAGTGCCCAAGGGACGCCAGGAGGAACGCACCCTGCAGTGCACTCAGAGCTGCTCTGCGTGTGCGAGTAAAGTGTGGCCAAGGCAGCTTCCAGAAAGGCTGGGCACATGATGGTTGTGTCCAGATGTGCACACGAGCATCCTCACATGTGTTCGTGCACAGGGATGCGTGTGCACAAGGCTGGGCTGGTGTGCACGTGTGTGCGAGGGAGCCTCTGTGTGCGCAGTGTGTGTTTTAGCCATGGCTTCATTTCTGAAGATTGTTTCCGAGCTTGGAGCCAAGTCCTGAGTTCAAGTGGGAACTATGCATTCCTTGGGGGTTCGAGGAGAGAGCTCGGGGTCTGAGGCCTCTCCCCAGTGCTGTGAATCACTGCCCAGGGAGCCTGCGTGATCGCTCTGTTCCATGGTGAGACTGGCACTCACTGTCTGGGTATTCAAATTAAAGCTGCATGGAGCTGCTTTGCTCTTCGCTTGCAGGCTGCTCCTCTTGCTACTGCTTTCAGGGACCTGATGCTGCCATTTCCACACAATGCACGGCTGGGTTAGGGGTGGGGGGAGCCTTGCAAGAACGGAACATCAAACAGGAAAAGCTGGTATTCCCTCCCGAAATCCGCCTTCCTGCTTCCAAGCTAAACAGGCTTCAAAGGGGAGGCTTGTTTGTGCTTCTGCACCAGGCCTGGCTTCTCCATGGTGGGGTCAGCCTTAAGGAGCACGGAGCAGGTTAAAGAGCAAGAGAAACAAACGGAACGCGAAGCTGCACGCTTAACCCCTTGCTGCATCCGTGGGATAAGCAGTGAGGAGTGCCCCGTGCTGGGGACAGGGCACAGCTCATACCTGGAACTGGCAATGGGATGTGACACCATGGCCACTGGCCCCTGGCTTATCCTGGCCAGCCCAGCTCTCATTATGCAGGTTCAGCATGGCAGCACCTGGCTCAGGGGAGGAAACGGGGCTTCCCACTCTCCTGCAGCTCATGCACAGAGGAGGCAGGGCCACGGCTCTAGGGAAGGCGCCAGCATTCCCAGGTGTGAGCACACTCCACAGCCCCCAGGGTTCTGCCAGCTTCCTTCCCTTTGCTTCCACGCAATGCCCTGCCACTGCCGTGCCAGGCTGTGGAGCTCCCTGACAGCCCCACTCCCCCTGGCCAGGGGTCCTGTCCCCAGCTCTAAGAGTCCTTCCAGGGCCAGACCCTGCAGGAAGGGCCTGTTGGATGCTGGCTCTTGGGCCAGTGGAGCTAGGAGTTGAAGAGGAAGCCCCACACCTGCTCAGAGGGCAGGCACAAAGTGTGCTGCAGGGCAGGAGATCAGCACAAGCGTACGCCTCGCTGCCTGCAGACTGGAGGTGCCTGTGGGGCTGCAGCTGGGATGAGGGCAGCCTGAGGCATCTGTGAGGCTCAGCCCCACTCCTACCCTCATCTCTTCTTTTACCCTCAAGCTCCCCTCCATGCCAGGTTGGCACTGGGGTGCAGCCGGCCCCAGTGCAGCACCGGCCGGAGGAATGCTACCGCGAGCCCAGCGAGTGATCAAACAATCAGAGCAAAGGCATCTCACCAAATCCTCCCGCCACCCTGGGAGACCACCCAGCAGCACAGCCGTTATCTGCCAGGGTGAGTGTTTACCAATAACGGGAACCAGCTTGCTGTTTTACTGCGAGCTTTATAAGGATAAAAAGAAGGGCTGGGCTTGAGCAGCTCTGAGACGCTGGGACACAGGCCGGCCATTTGCTCAGGCTGCCTAAGCCCCAGCTCTGCTGGGATAAGCTATCTGCTTTGATTGTTTAACAATTCCTCCTCCTTGCTCCTTCCAAAATTCCCTCCAAATCCCATTTAACACCCGTGTGCTTCTCCCAGCCCCTGGCACCCCTAAATGCACCATGGGAAGAGGAGCTCACGCTGGGCAGGGAGCTGTCAGGAAGGGAAAAGCATGGCATGGGGTGAAGGAGCAGCTGGGATGAGACATGGCTCCAACAGGTAAAAGCAACAGGGTTGTGTCCAGCACAGACAACAAGCACTGGGACCACACAAAAGGGCATGTGGGGCAGGAGAGTGGGAGCTGGAAGGGGGGGGGGGTCGAGCCTGCACCGAGGGACAGGGAAGCCCATGCCTGGTGCTTGTGCTACTCACCGATCAGGGGCACCACCAGGATGAACTTCCTGCAGTCCAGCAGCGTTATCAGGCTGCTGAGGTGGTCAATGAAGCCGTTGGTGTCTGGGACCAAGAAGACAGGTCTTATCTCCAGCTCCATCTGCCTCATTTGACTCTGGTCTTTCAGCACAGCCTGGAAGAGAAGGACACATGATGAGTAAAAAAGACGTCAGCCCTGTGACCTGTGGACATTGGGAGCAAAAGATAAGCCTAGTTGGCACACATGCCTCCTGCAGCAAGGACGGCTGTCCATCCCACCTGCACACTGCAAGCACCAACTCTTGTGGGGACACAGTGGGATGGTAAAAAACTCCAGCAGCACCCTCATAGGAAAACACAGCCCTGCCCAAGCCCTGCAGTGAACTGGCTGTACCAGCCTTGAAAGTGGATTTGTTTCAGGTATTATCCCATTTTATAGGACTGGCAGTTGCCAGGACTATCCGCAGCACCCTGATATAAAACAGCAGGGAGGAAAGGGGTGGATGAAAACATCTTAAGATGACAAGACCACCAGTGAAAATGAGCCAGCTTGGGACACAAGCCATGCCAACAGCATCCAAACCATGGGACCCTGAGCAGGAGAGGTGTGTGGGGAGGGGACGCTTGGCTGAGCACCACACTCTCTGTCCCACCAAATCCTGCACATGCTGTGTGTTTTCCAACAACATCCAGCTGGGAAACCAGGTGGGTTCCAGCCCTGCAAAGTCCTGGTGCTGTCCTTGACAGAGCCCCACGCACCCACTGGAGACCAGAGGTGCTCACACACACGGGGAGGGTCTGCTGGGTCCTACTAGAAACCCTCCCTGGCTATACCTGGACCTTTGCACAACACTATTAGCCAAAATGGGATCAAAAAGCTCATGTGTTACTTTTGATGCTATCGAAGGACTTGGACTCTTCAGTAAGTCACAGGCGTAAAAAACTCAGGATGCTATTCTAGTGCTTCCTCTGCTTAAAAATAGCTTCCCTTGACTCGCTGATGTTTGTTGCCTCTAATAGGAACCGGTCACCCATGGAGCACAGCAGCACTGTATGGAACACATCCACCACGTGAACTCTTGTGAAACAGGGCTTGCACCCGCACGGAACACCCCAGGGCCAGGAGGGGAGCCCAGCCCTGCCCAGCCCTTTCTGTTGAGTCCAGCCCTGTTCTGCCCAGAATTATGGGGGTGTATCCGACCCCTCTATATGTCATGCCAAAACCTCAGAGGCACGCTGGAACACCGAGCTGCATGGGCCAGCAGTGGCCGTGGAAATAAGTGGTTTTAAATCCATTTGCAAGTGTTGTCATCTGGCTTTAAATCAAGACGCCTTGATGCTGCCACCTCCCACGAGGCAGCAACCAAAGCCTTCCCCACGTGCCTCCCACCCATGGGCTCAGAAGGGCACTGAGGGGCAGCTATGGTGGCACCAGCATCCTGATACAGGGCCACCATCACAGCCCCATGCTGTGTGCTGTCTCTGCATGTGCCTTGGCCCAACCCAGGCTGGGGCAACGCTAAGCCAGGAGGGGTTTGCTGTCCTGGGTGACACGATTTGACTGGCGAGGTGACAACAGCGTGGTAAGGGGACAAAATTGATGGCGTCAATTGAGCTGCAAGAAGAGCATCAGTGGAGTTTGGTGGGGGCTCCTCCCCAACGTTTGGCAGCACAGTGGGGAGATGCACCAGGCCCTGTCACGGCGGGATGGAGAAGCACCCGGTGCAGAACCAGGCTCTGCCGCGAGGCGATGGAGAAGAACCCAACGCAGAGACCCAAAGTGACAGAAAGGCAGAGCAAAACCACGCCCTACATCAAGCAACGACCATCCCAAAGACCAAAGGGGGCCAGCCCTGCACGCTCCCCATCCGGGCTGACCACGCAGGTGACACCAGCACTGAGCCCCTCGTGTGTGGCACCGTCCCCGTCGGCGTTTGCAGGCCGTACCCGGCGGATTCCTGGCAGCTGTGAGCGACGCCTGTGCCGGCCGTCACGTCCCATTCCGCTCCTCGGGCCGCCCGGTGAGAGAAGGACACAGGATGCGCCGGGAGTGAAAGAGCGAGGTCGGCGGGGAGCGTGCCAAGTCCCCTCGCACAGCTCCGGGCCGCTCGGGGAGCCAGAGGGAAACTCGCCTTTGCAGAGTTCAGAGGCCGGCAGTGAGATTTATTTTTGTTTGTGTGAGTAAAAGGCTGCAGAAGCCTCTGGCCAAGGGGCTTGGGGGGGGGAGGGGAGTGGCCTGTGATTCATGCAGACTGCGGCTGGCCCCCGGCCAGAGATGAAAGGGAGCCCATGTGCGGGATGGGATGGGGAGCGAGCGCGGCGTTAACCCTTCTGCTGGTTGGTGGGCACAGCCGCTGCCCCACGGCACGGGGATGGGGCTCGGGGTGCAGGATGTTGTGTTATGGCGGTGATTGAGCCGCCCATCCCGCCGTGCCTCAGTTTCCTCCATGCAGGGAGAAGATACGGGGCTGTGCGGGTTGGGAGAGCCTCGGTGCAGCCTCACCCCATTTCGAGTGCTGTAGGGCAGACAGATTTGGTCCTTATTAGGGTTTGGCTCGCTGCACGGCTCCGTGGTGAAGGGATGCTGTGGGGCTGGCACACAGCAAGGCACCCACGGGAGCAGCAGCCCGCTGCTCTTCTCGGCACTACCCAGCTTTCCTTTCTCCTCCCATCGCAGGCACCGAATCACGTCAACCCACAGCCGCTAGCCCGGCTGCGGTTCCCTGGGCAAGGACTTCTCCCAGGAGCTCGGCAGGAGCCGGAGGTGGCTCCCCCGGCTGCCCCAGCTGGTGGCAGCACTGAGATCACACACTCCCGCTCGCACAGTCCCAAATTCCCAACTCATCCATCAGCTGGAATCACCTGGGGGATTCCCCGGAAGCCGGCTGCCTGGCCGAGGGATTCAAGTTCGAGAAGGGGACTGCTCCTCACCACGCACAAACCGCGAGGCTGCATTTCCTGCAATGCCACGGCGGAGCTGGGAGCACAGCACGGGCTTTGCACTGCACGCCCGAGCAACGCCAGGCTGCCACACAGACCAGGAGCCGCAGCCCCGCAGGGCTGGGTGTTGGATGGGTCAGCACTGTGCCACCGCCTCTGCCGCCCGAGCCTCAACCCCGGCAGCGGGACAACCGGGCGCTGCTGCCCGCTGGGTCCCCGTGCACTCGGAGGGGACAAGAGGTGAATTTTCCAGGAGCTGAAAACAATGCCTCCTTCGCATCTCGCTCCAAAGGTTTCCTCCTCCCAAGCTTCGTCCGCAGCAGCGTCTTCCTCAGGAGTGAACGTGCCCCGTGCCTGGTAGCAAGCCGGGGCCGCCGCCGTGGCGGAGCCGCCGTGGGTGGGTGTGCGTCTTCCGCAGCCGGCAGGCACCCGATCCCAGGCAGGTGCGTGTCAGCGCGTGTGCACCGCAGCATTGTTCCTGCGCCAGGAGGAGAGCGTGAATGGGATGCGGCTATATTTAGCGGGTTACTCACAGCACCGCCACAAAGGAGCGGCTGCATCTTAAGGGGGCGGCCGTTCCGTGGGCTCAGAAGGGACAGGAGCGGGGCTATTTTGGGAAGACATGTCATAATTGGCCGCCCGGTTAAGCTGCTTCTGTAATGCTCAGCAAAACAATAGCAGCATCCAGAGGAAGAGCCTGTTATGTTTCAGGTGGGATGTTTTCAACCGTTCAGGAAACTCGACCGCTCCCAGCGCACAGCAGAGGCACAAAGGACAGGGGACACCGAGCAGCGCCGACCGAGGGCCATGCCAAGCGTGGGGGTGGATTGCAAGCCCCAGCCAGGCAGCAAAGGGCTGCCCGTTGCAAAGAAGGCTGCAAAAGCCTGAGATCTAAAGCCACTCTATCCCATCTCAGTGTGATGTTCCGGAGCTCGGCTCTCTCTGCTGGCCCCAAGGGCCACCCCTATTTACTGCCTGGACCCATACTTCCCCACCAGCTTGAGCAAGTTAAGTCAGGGCAGTGAGGGAAGCACAATAAAGCCTCAATCCGCAGCAACGACCACAGCAATGTCTGTGTTTGGGAGCTATAAGAAGGACAAGTAGGGTTGCAGTGAGTAGATGGTCCACACTGGTGGCACAGGTGGGCAGCAAGAGGAGGGGAGCACAGTGAGAGAAAGAAGGCAGTGCCCAAAAACCCACCAGAGAGGAGGTGAAGAGGAGCACAACTCTGCAGGGTGCAGGTGAGGCCACCACACCACGCTCCCTATGGGCACAACAAACCCTCCTAAGGGATGGCACAGGGATGTCAATGGGGAAACCTCAGAGATATCAAAACACTTAGAAAGAAAATGAGTAGCCAAAAGATGGAGGCTTCTCCCTGAGCCCTGCACTACCAGGCTCTGCAGGAGGCTCTGGGGTGCCCGTGCTCTCTGGGCCATGCCCCCATCAGTGCACACGGATGTGCACGGAGAGCTGAGGGTCCTGGCTGTGCAAACACAGGAGCTGCATCCGCTGGACTCCAGTGAATACATGGGACTGCAGCTCATCCCCGGGGTAATGAAAGGGGGAACTGCAGAGCAGCCAGCGAGAGAATCCCAGAGAGGAGCAAGAGCTACAGGATGAAACCTAGAAGGCAGCAAGTCCCAGGAAGCACAAATCCCTCAAGAAAACCAGAGACCCACAGGTCAAGGCAGGGAGATCCGAGGGGTGCGGTGCAGGGTTGGCTTCAGCCTGGCCTCCCCATCCCAGCCCTGGGCCGCACACATGTTCTGCTGCGGGCTGTTCCCAGCCAGCCACGGCCTGGCTGACTTTAGCAAAGCCCCCAAGGACTTTTTCTCCTCCACCCATGCTCCGACTGCACCTCAGCTCTCAGCTGTGCAGCCCCCGAAGCTGCCCACACCCTCATGTTGACCTCTCTCTGCCTGCGAGAGGAGGCTCAGGAGGAAGGGAGGAGTGGGCCAGGGAGAAAAGCCCCTGACACATCAGGCAGCCCCCACGTTCCCTGCAGAACGGGCAGCGGCCGTCCCGGGGGCCCCGGCGCAGCTGGGCCGGGATCTGCATGCACTGCCCTCCCCGAACATGTGCAGTTCCTGTTTGCTGTGTCTGTACAAGGCGGTGGGAAGTGGGGAATTTACTTACACCTCCCGCTTAACAACCCTGGGAGGCTGGAAGGCTTCAGGCCGCTTTAATTTACAGCCCATCTCTCCAATCTCTCACTCATTCGCTGCTGCTTTCTTCCTTATTGTATTAATGTGACCCAGGTACCTGCCAACAATAATGGACTCGCTTGCGGGGGCGGCCCCTCCCTCCCAGCACAATTTATACCTTTGCCTCGATACGAATTTCTCAAAATTCAAATGTAAATTAAAAAAAAAAAAAAAAAAAAAAGAAGAAGAAGATGAAAAAAAGAAAAAAAAAAAGGGGGAAAAAAAAAAAAAAAAAAAAAAGGCAAAATCTGAAAAGGTTGGGGCGGGTTTGGAAAAGTGAAGCGCAGTGGTTCTGGGCCCGGCGCCAATAGCCGGAGGGTACACATGTGTGCGCTCTCCCAGTAGGGCCTTCAGCAGCCCTGTTTTACAACCACCTCGGCACACACTGCAGAGTTCACGCATATGGCCAGACAGATGTGTCTGGCTTACGTTCAAGGCTGGAAAATGAAGAATTATGGAAGTGAAGGGCCCTGGGCATTAGAGAGGGCGGAGGTGAGGGGGAGGGGAGCCAGGGAGAATTTTCCTCTGCTGAGAAATCCTCATCTGGGCCACGAGGCTGAAGGAAGAGGGGCTGCGAGCGGCGAGGCGGCCAGCAGCGTGCATGTCAGCTCGCTCTTAAAGCAACAGAAGGCACTGGTGGGCAGCTGCTCCCCAGCTCGCTTCACAGGCTCCCACTGGGAGATGTGCTAAGATTAGGCCAGGGCCAGCACAGCATCACCTGTATCCCGTCTGTTTGTCCCCATAACGATGGCAACGCTTTGCAAGCAGTGCTCTGGCCGCAGCAGCCATCCGCAGGCTGTTTTTCCTGCTGTTGGCTCCCACATGAACTCTGTCGTTCACGTCCCACCCTCTCCCCAGTCTGCCTGTGCCCTGCTGCATGGGAAAGCCGCCTCCTCACTGAGCCCTGGGGCCACCGAGCTGCTGTCCCAGCCCGGGACAGCCTGCTGCCTGGCACCCGCTGCACTGCAGCCACCAGCAGGAGCTCTGTCAGCACTGCAGGGAGCGCCAGCAACTCCGTGAGAAGCGCTGTGCAGCTCCTTGAGGGCTCCTGGAGAGCCAGCACGCTTAGCCAAGGCGTTGGGAAGGCAGAGCTTACCCTGGGGTGGTTCAGCAATGCAGGTTTGGCTCCGTGCTCTGAAAGTGCAGTTGGGTTTTGCAGTGGGACCAAGGGACATCCCAAGAAACCTTAAACAAAGCTGTGTACACCCAGCACAGCGAGATAGGATCAGCCCAGGTACAAAAGTAAAGCAGCTCCTCAGCTGGACGTGGTCCTATCCTACCTGAATCTTGTCCTGCCGACGCTGCTGCTCTGCCACCTTCCTGGCCAGTGCTTGCTTCTTGGCTCGGAGTTCCTTGATGTCCATCTCTCCTCCACTGCCTTCAGCCTCTGAGTCATCTTCAAATGCCTCAATCCTCACATCATCTTCCTTCTTCCAGGAAATGTACAAAGACAAAAACAGGACAGAAGTGATTGTAAGGGATGCTGGCGGCAGGGGCTGCGGTTCTCCTCAGCACACAAATTCCTACCTGGCACAGTTTGTCCCACACTGATGGGAGACTATTCCTAAACCTTCAGAAGAAGCAAGCAACACAAATACATGGCATACACGCAGGAAAATAAGACACAATGGAATGGGGCAGAGATGCCAGACACAAGGCAGGGAAGGGGCGGCCCTGTTAAAGCTCTGTTCTATAAGCAAACTGCCTGGTGTTGGAAAACTCTTCCCACGGCCCTGGGTGAGTCACTGATGCTTTACAGGCTTCAGCTCTGCAAGGTGGGGAGCGTGGTATTTAGGGAAATAGCACTTTGCCTGGCACATCCCTGTGAGAGGAGGCTGTTGGTCCCCACCTGCCCGCCCTGCAGCCATGACGGTGCTGCCTTGCTTGAGGGCAGACACACGTGGAGCACCTCAACAGATCTTGTTTGAGACTATCCCAAAAAAGAACAGGAGAGCACTGCTACCCACAGCAGGCTGCCACGTGTGGGCAAGGACCTGCAGTCTTCATCTCAGCAATCCCAGCACCGTTCAGTTGCATGCTCAGTCCTTCCACCCAGAGCCATGCACACGCCTGGCCACAGAACCAAGTGCTCCACTCTGCTTGTGACTTCTGAGCCCTGGGAAGGAGGAAGAGGGAGCCCTCGGGCTCACTTCCCTCTCTGGGACAGCCTGGACCACAGAGGATGGGGGATGCTGTGAGGCACGTCGGGTGCAGATCCGCTGTGGTTTTTTGGGTCGGGCTCTGCTTGCCCGGGCTCAGGGCTGGTCACACTGGCAAGCTGGGAGCTGCCTTGTGCTCAGACCCCAAGGAGGAAGCTCCAGGGTTGTGCAAGGAAAGCGCGGAGAGGTTCCCACAGCCACGTGGAGGCTCTGGTTATGGAGCTGAAACAGGAGCGTAGAGCCCTACAACAGAGAGCAGCGTCCCTGTCACCTTGGTGGGTCCTAAAGATCCCAGATATTACATGAGCTGCAGTGTCAGCATGAAAACCTCCTGAGCAGCCTCCAGAGGAAAATAGGGGTCTGGGACTCCAGGTGCCCCTTTACTTGTGAAAACATCTAAAATTCATGCCCTGCTCAGCCTCAGCCATTCACTGGGAGGGACAAGAAGGGTCCCCATGGCTGTCAGCCCTATGGGGCACAGGGGACACACATCACAGGCCACCCAGTGCTGGCAGAGGGGAGGCACTGGGCGATTCCCTCGGCACTGGGAGGGGACTGGGAGTTGGGTGGCTCTGCCCCACACTGCTGTTTCCTCAGCCTTTCAAACTGCAAGATGAAACACAAGAAAAGAATCAACCTGCAGAGCGGCTGGCAGGGCCCTTAAACACACACATGGAGCCTGGAGCGAAGCAAGGCCTACAGGAACAAGCAAGGGCAGAAAAACAAGAGCTGAATTCCTTAATCACATCAGGATGTGAGAGGCAGGGGAGGGACGGGGCGCCAATGTCAGCTCTTCCTGTACGTGTGCTGGAGGCTGGAGCCCGGGCCTCTGCTGCAAGCAGCTCCATGGCTCTCAACTTGATCCTGAGGCTGAACCCTGACGCTCCTTCGCCCACCTCCCCTCCTGGGAGGGGCGTTCAGGCCAGGCCCCCCCTGCACGCAGTACCAAGCAGCATCTGGAACTCATAGCAGCACGGAAGACAGAGGCTCAGGGCCCGGGCTGGCAGCAAAGGGCACGAGTAAAGCATGCTCGAGGGCTGTGCACTATTTGCCCCCCCGATTCTCCCCATAAAATGCACATGCAGCTATAAATAGTGGGAGCTGTGGGGCAGGCAGAGGCTGGGCCCCACTGGGGTGATTCTTCCTTCACTGAGGCGCACTCTTCCCGCACGGTACCTGATCTTCCAGTTGTTTTCCCTCTTGGCTTCCCATTTCCTTTCCCATGGCGTCTGGGACGGGTGCCACTGACACATATTTTCCACCCTTGAATGCCAGCAAAGGCTCTTCTTGTCCACAAAGGGCTTCCAGGAAATACTTCAGAACTGTGACCCTCTTGCAGTCGGCTGCAATAACCTGTGGGGTGAGGGTGAGGGGGTTGGGGAGAGGGAAAGGAAAACAAAGTCAGTGCAAAGGGGAGGCAACAGGCAGAGGGGAGCATGGGGGGCAGAGAGCCCTGCAGCACATGGAGGGCACTGCATTGTTTGGGGTCCCCTTTGCCTTATAGATGGGGATGGAAGGGATTTGCCCAGCGTCTCCAGGGAGGGATGAATGATGCAGTCAGTCCTTACCGTTCTGTTTTTGCTCAAATGCCAGCACCCCCCTTACTGAAAGCAGAAGGGAGGGATGCAGGTGTGGGGCAGGCGGGCAGGGGCATGAACACCAGCTCCATCCCAACCCCATCCTGCAGGCCAGCCCCACAGGCCGTTAGGCGAGCCCTTGTCAGGGAGGCTGGGATGGATCTGGCCAGAAGGAAACTCAATAGCTCAGGTAATTATCCATTTATGAGGCTCTCAAATGGAGTTTCCAGAGCACGGGAGCACGGTGCCTCCGTGGCCTTTGCCTGTGCCTCCACCATGACCCTCCTCATCCCCCATCGCCGTGGGGCTCCACACCTGCAGTCTGCTCCTCCGGTGCTTCCTGCTGCCTGCAGTCAGCCATGGGGAAGCAAATGGAGCCTGGAAGTGTCACCCACTCTGCAAAATTCACATTCATGCCCGAGAACCTTCTGCTGCAGTTCCCTCCCAGGACAAAGCAGGCTCCAGACCCCATCCCCAGCATCCTTACTGACTCCTAGGTGGAGCAGACCCCATCCTTGGGACACACAGCAGGGCACTGCAAAGCCTGGGTCACCCCATGCTGGGTGGGGACAGGGATGGGGGCAGGCAGGGGCTGGCAGTGTCCTGCAGTGCAGCAGCACCATGCTGCCGTGAGAGGAAACTTCTGCTCTTCCACAATGCTGCCAGTTTCCTCTCCACAAGCTAATTTTAACCACCGCGTCGCTGCCGTGCGTGTCAAAGACCTGACCCTGCTCTGACCTGCAACCTCCCACCCCGGTTACTGCCCACACGAGGCACCCTTGGGGCAGGCGGCAGAGTCACGGTGCTTGGAGCTGCCCCAAACCTACACCTAAAAAGGGTGCCCTACGGGACAGAGCAGAGGACAAGCTGAGGTGGGAATGGGACTGACCCCTCTGTGCTGCGTCCAACCTGGAGTGAGCCCAGCAAGGAACGTTTCCATCCTCCTGGCACTCCTGTAGGAATGATTCTGCCACGGGGAAAATCCAAAGGGAAGAGAAAAGAATGGTTGTCACAGGAAAACACCCCCTGTGAAAGCTGCTGGCTGCAGCGGCCCCAGGGGAAGTGGTGGAAACCTCAGGGCCAGGTTCACCCTCACTCGGATGGTAACTGCACGCAGGGAGCAGCCTGACTCAGCCAGGGCAGCTCCAGCCTGGGGTTTTCCAGCCCTGGTGACTGCAGTTCCCTCATGCCAAAAGTGCTGGGATCATCCCTGCCCACGTGGATACGGCCGCAGGGACCCACCTGTGAGCATTTGTGCACCGTGGGGCGTACAGCAGCAGCAGGGAAAGGGATGCAGGAGAGGCTGATTGCTCCCGAAATAAAAGTAATTGCATTTAGCTTACGACCCACGAGGTTTTCACGTAAGCTCCCAATGTCCTGCCAAGCCGGTGCAGCCCGATGCTCCAATTCAGATCATCTGCTAAGGGAGCAAAGAGCCCAACCGAAGGCCCATGACATAATGCCACAGCAACTTGTCTCATGAACACATTTTTCCAGCCCACATGAACGAAAAACAGGCACCGAGCGAACGCTCCACACATCCCCATCACGTGTGCGCCGGGACCGTGCCAGAGCCCCGGGGCTGCCTGCCTGGAGCCAGGCTGGGGTGCTGGGAAAGGAGTGACCCACTGGTGGCAGCCAATGGCAGAGCGTGACATGCCACCGACTTCCCGTTTCGGTGTGGAAACGTGAGTGCCACGTTCCCAGAACCACGGGGATAGTCATGGGGTGCACGGCGTTAGCTCCATGCTAACCGAGGGGAGAGCTCAGCGGGGCCACCAGGAGCTGTGCGCTCTCTCCCAAAGCTGAATCTGAAATGGAACGGCGCTGATGCCTTTGGTGATGCTGCCGTGACACCCCGGCCCCATGCACCCTTCCCCCTGCGAGCGTGCAGCCAGCCAGCAGGAACCGAAAGCCTGGCTCCGCGTCGCCGCCGGGTATTAAAATAGGGCTGACACGCACACAGCAGCTCTCAAAGGAAAACCGAAACCGAGAATTGCTGAAGTGGGCCGGTGCCCTCCGACGTGACCCGGGTCGGTTCCTCTGCGGTGCCTTTCGGGGCCGCGTGGGACCTGGGGCTGCGGTGGTGCTGGGTACCAGTGCTGTGTCACCCGGCTGTGCCCGGAGGTGCGAGGTTTCTAATCTGACCCCAGATCAGACACGCTAACCGCAGGCTGGTGGCATATCGAGACGGTTCGTTAGTGCTGCCAGCTCCTGGCTCACCCATTTACATCCCCAATCATTGGGCAGGATGCAGCAGGACGCACGTTAACACGCTAACTGCCCGTACAGACACACCAGGTCCTCTCAGGACCCTGTGCTTGTGGTGCCTCCAGGTGAAGCTGAGATCGGAGTCTCCTGGAGGACTGGGTCTGGGGGGACACATGCAACTGGGGTGCCACAGAGCAGCCCCGCTCCCGCTGGGGGTCAAAGGCTCAGCATCTCCCTGCAGCCAGGCGAATCGTTGCCTTCAATTGGCTTTTACAACTTGTTAATTTTACACAGCGTCCTAAAGAGCAAATAACTGTGAGGCAGGAATGCAGCCCCTTCAGCTGCATTTTGCCCAAGGAGCTGTGGCAGCTGGGCCAGCTGCTTGGGGACCGCAAGGACTCAGACCGTGGAGGGCTGCTCCCACCGTGTGCTCACTGTGGGGTGCAGAGCTTTGCTTGGTGAAAGCCTGGACTCGGCATGCACAGGAAGCAGTGGTGCTGCAGAAGGGTTTGCTCAGAGCTGCTGCTGCCACTCAGCATTCCTACAAAGGGGAGAAGGGGAGACACCAGCATGTGCCAGCAGCAGGACTCAGAAGGAGAAAAGGACAGGAGAAGGCTGAGTCATAGCATGGAGAGGTCCCGAATTCAGAGGCAGGAATGGGATGGGACCAGGAGGACAGAGCCAAACCTGTGATCCAGCATGGGGATAACGCTGAATTTTGACATACTGACTTAAGCACAGCTTAGTTAGAGCAAAGTGGATGATTTATGTCCAAACCAAGCGAGCCCCAAACAACCCAAACCATGCAACGTGTAACAAACCAGGTGAAACATCCACACAAACCCCTCAACCATCACAGGGCTGAATGCCTTCTGGTACCCCATAGGACCAGCCTGGAGCATGCAGGCAGCACAGCAAGCAGCAGGAAAGCAAAGAGAAATGGTGGCTTTGCACCACCTCCTATGGGTTTGCACAAAAGCTGTGCTGGGTGTAACCCTGTTGTACCCCAGCTCTGCCTCTGCTGCCAGGATGTGGCCCCACACTCAGGTCACAGGGGTTTGGCCACCTGGGTAGGACTGAAGCACCCTCACAGTCGGGAGCAGGGCTCACAGCTGGGTTGCACCCTGGTTTCTGCAGCTGAGGGCTTTCAGCCACAGCTGCTCTCGGCTGATTTCAGCTGACCCTGCAGGCAGGCTGGGAGCACACGTGCTCCCAACAGCCCCTCTGCAAAGGGCAGGAACATGGGAGCAGGAGCATCCAGAGCTGCCAGGGCCAGTTCTCTCTCCCTGGCTGGAACCTAGTGGCTGTGGGGCAGGAATACTGATGGAGTTTTCACTCATCTAGGCTGGGAGAAAACTAAAACTCCAAATGGAGAACCCACACCACCTCAGGTCTTCTGTACCCTCAAACCCTTTGTGCCATGGCACAGCCTGCCAGTGCCCTACAAAATATCTCACGGCTCCTGCAGACCCCAAACACAACCAGCTCCTTCACCTCCTAGGTCACACCTTGCGATGGGGTTGGGGAAAGGTGTGCATCCCAAAATGCACCCAAGGGTACTGCAGAATCCCTTGTGAGCACAGCAATTCCTGCTGGAAAAGTCAAGAGCTCCATAGCCACAGAGAAGAAAGTTTCCGATGGGTTCAAAGCTTTCAGCTTTTGCTGATGTTTGGAAGATGCCCTGATGTGTGCTCACTTGTTAGCACGACGCCTCTGGGAAAAGCCTGCAGGGATTTCCATGGGGGAAAACGCTCACATTCCCTCCTATAGCCAAGTGCTCCAGTGCCATGCTGCCTCACACTGCTCCGCATGGTGCTGGGAACTCCCACAGCTGAGGGGAGCACCTGGGGCATTCCTGCTCTTTGGGGTCTTCGAGCACAGAAGAACTGCAAAATCACAGCTTTCCACCAGGCAGATGAAAACACCAAGCAAGGAGAACACCAAGCCCTGTGCATCTGCCCCCAGACCACGATCCCACACTACAGGAGGAGGAAGGCACGATCCCTATCACACTGAAGCCAATGTGGCACCAACTTGGGCCACGGACTGAACTCCCTGCTGCAAGCTTCCAGTTTTTTCCTTTTCAGGGACTGGGGGAATTTATTTCCTCTGCCATTTCGGAGGATGCCTGCCTTGCCAGAGATTGTTTTGCAGAGTTAAGAGAGATAAGAAAGTGGTTAGCAGGCGCTTCGGTGGAGGAAGGGAGGATTGCTTAGTAAGGGAAAGGGGACTGCTCCGAGCTGCTGGTGGCCATACCCATGCATGGGCTGCAGGAAGGGAGCTGCCAAGAACTCCCTGCTCCAGAAAGCTCCGAGGATGCTGCCCTGCAGCCCTCATCCAGCACCTGGGGAGCACCCAGTGTGCACCATGCAAAACCAATACCTGCCCTCAGCAGCACGGAGAGAGGAGAGGGAAGGGTGGAAGGTTCTGCCTCACCCTGGCAGCGCAACGGCGAAGCCCTTTCTGGGAGTTTGCACAGCTTATACATTCTCCATGCAGTTCCTGGACGCCTTCCATCGCAGATGAGAGTTTTATGTCGAATTTTAAGTTTGACCACAAATATTTAAACTTCCTTGGACCACAAATGCTGTATCTTCTTTGTGGTTGAGTTGGCACTGACGGAGTATTTACAGATCCCTGGATGTCTGTCTGTCATTTAAATATCTCACAGAGGTGCCAAAGGCTGCAGAAGTGGAGGGAGCTCTCAGGCAGCCCCCCCAGATCCGTTCTCCCCCAGCCCCCAGGCTCAGCAGAGCTGTACAGGGCACAGCCTGAGCCGTCCCATACTCGCACTCCATTAAGTTTGCTTTTCAGAGAATGTCATCTGAGATCCCACTGCAGCTTCCCCAGCTCCTCGCCCTGCTTGATATTTGAACTGGGATGAAAGCCTTTGGAATTTTCTCCTCTTCTTTTAGGAAACTCGGGATTTCTGAGGCTGCAGGAGGATTGTTTGAACGAGAACCACTAAAACCCCCCCCAGGCTGCCCCGCTCCCACCTGGCTGCTGGGGTTTCACTTCCTCCAACACGAGTGGTTCTCAGAGGGTCACAGTCCAGAGCTGCTGAACTGGGATTCCACTGTAGGGAAACTGGCCGGGGTGGGCAGTCTTAGTGGTAGGAACACAGGAGAAACACAACCAAAGGATCACCACAAAGGTTCCTCCTAAGCACCCCGTGCCAAAGGAGCTGAGAGCCGCCCTTTTGCTGTGCTGGATGAGGAGCTGAGGATGCCTAGGCACACATCTTGAGCTCTGTGTTAACATGAGCACGCCTGGACCCAGGCTCCACGTTCTTCTACTCTGCCAGGTTGTGTGTGTGCTTCATTCCTTCAGCCCTTTTAAGCCTAGGACACAATTCGGATACTCAGCCCACTGATTTTAGGAGAACTTTTGAACATGAGATACGTGCTCCTGCAACGCTGCCTCCATCACCATTGCCATCCTCAGGAACCCAGGGCAGGAGCTCCAGCAGTGCTGCTCACATCACAGGGTGCAGCACTCCAGCTGCCCTGCATGAGAAGCGACTTCAGGAATGGAAGGAGAAGCAGCTCTGCTTTGAAATAACAAGCAGGCGAAAGCCACGTGAGCAGGGAGCAGCCCCTCTGAATGTCAGCTGCCACGAAATTCCCTTGAAAACAGAGGGGTGGGGACATGGACGCAATGCAATGACACCAGAGGAATGCCACCACAGCCCGGAGGTATTGCAGTGCTGGGGCAGAGAGGGCAGCAGCTCACACCACAGCCACTGCAGGGAGGGCTGAAGCTGCACCTTGCTTCCCAGCCACTGAGGGGGACTCCCAGTGATGCTGGAAGGAGCCGTGTGCCTCAGTGTCCTGCTCACTGTGGGGCTGCTCTGAGCATGCCGTGCTCCGGAGAGGTCACCTTGCACTGAGCCAAGCTCCAGCAGGGCTCAGCTCCTCGTACCCAATGCTCTCCTCTTTTGGCACGTGGCTCAAACCTCCGAGCTGCTCACACACGTCGGGAAAGGAGCGATGGATCAGAACCGCAGCTCGGCAGCGAGAGGAAAACTATGCAGCTCTTCGCTGCGTCTTTGTTTTCTCCAAAGCTCCTCCTCCCAGGAGCGGGATGCTGAGCACAGAGCAGGGCCCCAGCCCTGAAACGGGGGAGCTGAACCAGAACAATAGGGTGGGGACTCTGGATGGGCCCCGACGAGTGGGGTGGGCTGGAGCGGGGGCACCGATCCATTCTTTTGACTTCATTCACACTTACAGCTGCGCTAGAGACATTTCCTGAAAGCACAGTAGGAAGAGAGGGGTATTCGCTCACTCCACCCTCCATCTAACGTTGTCCTTGCGATCCAGCCATGCACGGAGAGCCAATTCTGGCCTTTGGCAGAGCTGCAGGCCAGACATTACAAGCGCTGGTGTGAACAGAGCAGGTCCCCACCCGATGAGCAGCGCACAGACTTGGAGCAGAGCGGCCAGAATAAAAGAATGCAGGGAAACGCGGAGCGCTCGAGCGTGTCCTGAACTCCACGAGGAGGTGTCAACAGCAGCAGCAGAGTTTGGCTTCAGGACAGTGAGAGGTGCAGCCACCAGGAATGGGAATTTGGAAGCACGGGGCTCAGGGCAGGGTCTATGCCACCGCATTGCCCTGTGGCACCCCCAAACACCAGGGCCACCGGCACGGCACAGAGTGGAGAACTGTGCGCTCCATGCTACCCTGGTGTGTTGTGATCCTACACGTGGAGCCTGAAAAAACAACTTTTTTTGTTTCTTTTTTTTGCTAGAAAACAAAAAGCAGCCACTCTCCCTCTGTCAAATCTGGAGCTGCTCAGCCTGACTCACACTGGGCTGTCCTGGTCCCAATGGGCTCTGCTGGTGGCACTGCGCACCTGGGGCTGGGACACCTCACTGCGTGCCTTAATGCAGCCCAGGAATTACTGTCCATTCAGCCTCCAAACCTCGGCCATTTTTGGTGAATCCTCAAATTAAAAAAAAAAAAAAAAAGGAAACTACAATTATGATTATTATTTTTTCAAATGGGAAAAGTATTTCTTTCATTCTCCCATAACACAAACCCAGCAAACACGAAAAACATGAACCCAAACCAAAGCTCAGACATCACATCTGGGGAGAGACCAAGCATGGAAAATTTTAATCCAAAGGTTAATGTTTGGGAAGTTCCGAGTGTGTGAAAAGAGGGGTTAGATGGGTGCTGCTCTGTGGCTCGAGCAGTTGTTGCCGCCAAGTGGCGGCTTTCAAACGGTGCCTGCCTGCCCCAGCCCAGGCTCTGGGAGTCACGGGCTAAAATAGAAAACAACTGAAATCATTGCAAGCAAACAAACAGTCAGATCAGATGCTGGAAAAGCCAAGTGGGGTGGGAGCCAGCAGCACGGAACGCAGCTCGAGCACTGTGACTGCACACAGCCTCCTGGCTCATGCTGGTACATGACACCATGGTGGCGGTGTCCCCTGAGCCCTCCTGCACCACATCCAGCTCCGAGGTGGCCCTGCAGCCCCGTGCCTTCCTGTCCCATTTGTCACCTCCATCCCTGCTGCTGTCCTGGGGCTCTGCCACCCATCCGCAGTGCCGGGTGCCCTGCAATCTGCCCTCTGCTTTCATCACTTCCTGCCTCCCAAATGCTTTTGTCTTCATCTTTGGCATGAGATGATGCCCTTTCCAGGCTGCTCTTTCCAACACCAGAAATCCTAGCTGCCTTTGTTAGGGCCAGGGCCATGCTTGTGCAATGCCACGTCTGCTTGCGGGGCTGTATCAGCGAACACAATAGCCAAAAGGCTCTGGGAGTTCAAACATCGCATCCTCCCACACTTAACTAAACACAAAGAGAAGGGACCACATGGCTGCAAGCACCAGGTGGGTTGGAGCCTGCTCCCCGGGGGTGGGAAGGACAGCACAGCACCACGGGCGTGAGAGCATCCGGCACACTGCTGGATTTATGGCACCCGGAGGGAGCCTTCCTGGGATGGGGGCAGCAGTGAACACAGCCCTCCTGCCCACGGGATCTTCTCTCAAGCATGTGTTTGCCAAGGGAAGAGCTGTGCTGTGTCACACATCACGTGCCTATGCTGCCTGCTGCACCCCCTGCATCCATCCACCCTGGGGTAAGTTAGCTGTGTCTCAGATGCATGGAGCTCGGCTCCATCCCAAGCTCCATTGAAGTGAGGCACAGAAGTGCACCAGGAGAGCTCTGATCCTACCAGAGCACTGCCACCAGCACCTCCTGAAAGTCCCCAGAGCTGCTCTGCAGCCCCATGCCTTCACAACAGGCTACCAACAGCTGAGCTGATGGGGTTTAGTGGCAATGATCATAGAATTATAGAAACACTGCAGTTGGAAAAGACCACCAAGATCATCAACTCATCACCACCACGGCCACTCATCAAATCACAAAACCACAGGATCATCAAGCTTGGAAAAGTCTGCCAAGATCAAGTCTAACCATCAATCCATGACCACCACGCTCACTTACAGAACCATTCAGATTGGAAAAGACCTCTCAGATCCCCAAGTCCAACTCCATCCCACTGTCACAGTGCCCGCTGACCATGACCCTCGGTGCCACATCTCCGCGGTTCCCAACACTTCCAGGGATGGTGAATGATGCTAAATCAGAGAAAGCACAAAGCTGTTGGAGGTGTCAGACACAACCGGGGCTGGTGGGAAACGCTGGCCAGAGGAAGGCAGAGGGAGAGCAGTGCAGTGTTAGCAGATAAGCCAAGGCTCAGCCCGGGGTCATGCTCGCCCATGCGTGTGCCAGCACGCTCCGAGTCCCAGCGTGGGACGCTCAGGCTCCTCCAGCTGCCCATGGAGCAACGCTCCTGTGCTGCAGCCCTCCAGCCAAGGGGGAAAATGTAATCAGAGCAATTTCTATTAGCAAGGATGTAAAGAGTTGGAACCTCTGGGCTGTCTTTTGACAACTAATTAATTACCAGGTAGCATCCCCTTGAAGCTGCCAACGCAGCGCGCACAAGTTGCAGCACGATTTGGGGAGAGAGATGAACTTTACAACAAACTGTAGAATTTTACTTCATCTTCCGCCACCATCTGAGATCCTGAGGGAACAGGAAGGGGTGGCAAGAGGCAAACTCCAAAGCCATCTGGGATCATCATTAACTCATTCACTCGTGGCCTCTGAAACAAAATGCCGATCGCGCCGAGCTGCAGCGCGGAACCAGATGGGGGCTGCTCTCATTCTCAGCTTCTTGAATGCTCTGGTGCCAATTCCTGCACATGGCTGCCCACCTCCTTGCAGCCCATCCCCTCGGGCCCCTCATTCTGGCAGTCAGGGCAGTCAGCCTTTGGAACTATTAGCAGCAGAGAGTGCAATTCAAATGGCTTTAGGTGATGCGTTCTTCAATAACGGCAACAAAAAGGAGTTAAGTGAAGAAGTATGTGAACAAAGCAGAGAAAAGCAGAGGGACGGAGAGGCTGCTGCTGAGAAAACCTGTATGGGAAATCATAGAAAAACCCCACAGTGGAAAAGGTTTTAGCCCAAGGGGCAACACGCCCTGGGGCTGAGCTCCCTGCACCAAACATCGCTGCCCTAAAACCCCTCCCTGAGCTTGGGACTAAGGGAGCCAAACCTCAAACCAGCCCTGGGTTGTTCCCAGAGTGAGGACGTAGCAGGGCAAAGGTTATCCAGGCTGCAGAGGTCACAGCAGCGGATGCCTCTGAGCACTGCCATGTGCCAAGCTCCAGACATCTCATCCAAAAAAAGATGCAGTCCAAGCAGCGGGCAGCTCGGGATCAGGATGTGTGACCTGCGGGAGCGCTGACGCCGGGCAGGCAGAGATAACACCAGAGTCCTATGGCAGAACCCTGGGGCCTGAACTAGGGGACAAGGCTCAGCAGGCAGGGACAGCTGGGGACAGTCACCCCAGAGGCTGCAGCATGGGGTGAAGGAAGCCACCAGCAGTGGGGCTGCCTTCAGGAGACACTTCTCCAATTACAGTTCTGCCTCACCACCCCGAACTGTGGGCAGCTCCTAGGAGCAGAACCCTCCACCACTTCCCACCCCCCCAGGCACCGGGACAGGACAGCCACAGGTCATCTCACTCAGGTGCAAATGTTTCAGGCTAAACCAAAGCATTTCTTTCTCTTTTTCAGACTTACTTGATGTAAGTCCAAGAACTGCAGTGACATCAAAGAGCCCATTGAGTAGATCCCCTCCAGAAACACACAGGGACTTCACCTCCTCAGTACAAACACAGTTCCCCTGCAGACTTCCTGGGAACAGCTGAAGCAGCACCGCACTTCAAAAACCAGCCTGCACATCACAGGGCTGGGGAGGAGCTCGCTCCTGGCCCTGGGTTGTCGACAGCCATTTGAGAGCCCACGCAGGATCTCACACCAAAGTGGTCTTAGAGCTGCGGGGAATGAGCTTAGTCCCTATAGGGGTGAATGCAGAGGAAGGCAGGAGCTGTCCCATGAAGCCTGGAGGGAAGGATGGAGGAAGGTTCAGCTGATGGGACGCCTTGCTCCTCCTGGAACTGGTTATTGAGCAATGCCCCGGAGTCACAAAGAGGGTTCCAACCAGCAATGGAAGAATGTCTTCTGCTGACACATGGCAACTGCTGTCCCCGCTGCAGCAACCAGCTTGAGTTTGCTGCCCTTTGTGGGATGAGGTCATCCCCACAGGGATGGAGGGACCCACAGGAGCAGCCATGCAGGAGATGCACTGCATCCTACCCCGAGTGGGACTGATGTGCAAATAATGAGAGAAAGATGCGGGGCGAGGGCGGGTTAAGGAGATTAGTCTGGGGCACACTCTGGGAGATACACAATGTTAAGTATGAGGGCAAAGGAAATGAAAGCTGGAAACTCAAACAGAGTGAAGAATCCAACCCCTGCCTGGGCAGGAAGTTTACACTCTGCTTCTAAATATACATGTTTTTAAATCAACAAGCTTTCTTGTTCCTCAGCACTGCCGTACCACTATCAGAACGAACACCCAAAGGCAGTGCCAGGCTGAGCCCAGCAAGCTGCCCATCTCCAGCAATGAGGTGGGAGCAGGGAAACCCCATCAGATGTGGATCAGGGTGCCCAGTGCCCAGCTCAGCTCCACCAGAAGGAATGGGGGTACCAACCTGTGAGCAGGACACACTGCCTCTTCCCTTCCTGCTCTCTGGCCACCACATCCAGGCTCAGCAGTCAGATAGTCACATATTTTTTTAATTTGATATAATTATCTCCTAGAAATTACTGTACACAGCCTCTTGGGATCTAAAGCAATTAAGTGAAGATAAATTTCTTTCATGGAGCAAGCTGTCAAAGGATGAAGCAATTTCATTCCCCATTTGAAGTGGAAGCTTTGGGTCATGCATGGTTTATTTGAAACAATGCCATCACCTAAAGCTGCTGATCTTATCTGTCTCTCTCTGTCTCTCCATTTCAAACTGCTGAAGATGTGCAGCGTGGCACTGCCTGAAGTGATGACATCTGGCAGCAGGCCAGCTGCAGAAACACGCTGCTCCTCCCCGAGCCTGAGTGCAAGAGGCCAAGCATTCCTATTAAAAAGGGGGAAACCGAGGTGAAAGCTGGGAAGAGCTGAAAAGCGGGAATCCTGCCCGAGGGAACGTGAGCCCAGTGAGTTACAGAAGGGGAGAGAAGGTGCCTGTGGGGAGGGAGGCTCTGCCCCAGGGATGTGGGAACACACAGAGCATCCCCAGGGGTGACACTGTGCCAGGTGTCCCCTCCTGCTGTGGTCACCCAGAGCAGCGGTGGGGATTCCATCACTATGAGATTGAGGCTCTGTGTCCACGCGTTGCCAGGACATATGTTCTAAGTCTAGCCAAAGTTCCAGCAAATTCTCTCCTCACATTTCACCAGCCCAAGATGTTTCATTTTAGAAAAAAAAAAAAACAAAAAAAAACCCCAACACACAACCCAACACATAAAATAACTCATTTAAATAAATCATCCTCCCAACTGGTGGCTTTTATCCTGGAAATGGAAAAGGGAAGGATGTGGAGCAAAGAGCGGCTTCGCCATCTCCATGCATGCAGCACTGAAGGTGCTCAGATCCCACCATAAAGATGCTCAGATCCCAACTCTAAACCTCATGGGACACAAGGATCCACCAAGCCAAACTCTGTATCTTTACACAGCCTAAAGGTGCCACCCTGACAGCTGAATGACCTTCCCCTGCCAGGGGCTGAAGGCATCCAAAGGAACAACAGTGAATGGATCTCAATGCCCTCCTTCATAGTTCTGCAAAATCATGCATGGAATAGGCTCTATGTCAACCAGCAAACCTCACCTCCTTCCATTCACACACATAAATCTTAATTCCTTCAACAATAACGAGCTCTATCATATGCACTGCATCATTTACACTTGAGATAAACAGAGAACCAAACTGTAAATCCATTCTGTTGCCCAGGAATGGAGCAACAGGGCACGTGGTCAGACCTCAGTGCACACCTCCACCTGTTTGTATGTGCACCCATCCATCCCCAGCACAGTTTGGAGAATGTTTTTCAGAAAGCCAACCAAACAGACAGAAATGGATGTTGTTATTGTCTCTTTTTGTGATACAGATTCTCACAAGTGCTATACAGCAGGAAAAACGCTTCACGTAAAATGCTCGTGTGCAAAACCTTGGGGTAAATTTTGTTAATTCTGAAAAACTACGTCTCTTAACCTATTTTTAAGTAAATATATGCAAATATATTATGGGGGAAAAGAAAAAGATCTGAATTAAACACACAGCATTTTTACTTTCCTTGCCTATGGGTGGGAAGAACCCAAAGGCTCCGCGTGACCCTTCCCTTCGTTCCCCTTCATCCTAAGGGACAAGGGTGGCCTGGGGTTGAGGCACTGGCCCCAAGTGCTGGGTATCAGGGGCCTGTTCTCATCCTGAAGCTGAGGCTTCCTGTGGGACCCAGGCCGGTCCCTCAGCCTCGTGTACCTCTGCTGCCAATCCTGAACGAGGAAATTGCTTTTCCTTATGCTGCAACGTGTTGTGGAGATACGTTCATTAATGCCTGGGAAGTGCTTGGGCTTCAATGACGGCAAGAAAAGAAACAATAAATAAGACCACAGTCATATCTTGTCCTGATTTGGGATGGGACAGCAGCACAGGACACGGTCATCGCCCACCAAGGGCGTTGGGTTCTCCATCCTCACCCAGGCACAGCCCCATACAACGCACCGCAATGGTGGCAGGCAACCCCCAGCTCAATGACAGAGGTCACCTTCCGTCTCCCTTAGAGACAGAGTAGATCCCCATCTGTTATTTGGGCTGACCACTCCCTGAATTCCACTCAGTCTACTGCTCTGGCAAGCTTCCCAGGATGCAGATCTTTCTTATTCAGGATAACAATGAGGAGTTAGTAATTGGGGCTTTTTTCAGGCTTCCTGAGGTCCCTCCAATAGCTGCGTTGGTGGATACCACAGCCACTACCTTCTTCAGCAGGGAAGTTTTAAGCATTCTGCTCGGTCAAAAACAAAACACAGCCAGTGCCACGAAGCTACAACGGGCTGAGAGCCGAGCTGGGTGACTGAGAGCCGAGTAGCAGCACACAGAATCATAGAATGGTTGGGTTGGAAGGGACCTTAGAGATGACCCAGTTCCAACCCCTGCAGTGGGATGACTGTCACCCAGCTCAGCCTGCCCACGGCACCTCTAGGAATGGGGCATCCACAACTTTTCCAGTGCCCATCCACTAGGCAGAGGCAGCTGGAGAGCCAGGCCCTCCTGCAAGAGCAGAAGCACAATGTTAAGTCTTGCAGCACCACAAAGGAGTGCCTGAGCTGCAGCCACGCTCCATGCCCAGGGAACGGCTTGGCCAGCCGGAGCAGCCTCTCCATTTCCTCCAGCTTTCTCTGGGCAGCAATAAGAGATGGCTCATTGGGAGGAGATCCAGCATTAATGGAGCTTTAATGAGGCCTTTCTATATACTTACAGACTAATCAGCAAATTCCAAGAGGTTTGAACTCTAATATGTCATTCCGAATAAACTGCAGCCATGGTGAATACCTTTTTCATGGCTGGGGCTGTGCACTGCTGGGCCTGATGCCCTTTCCAGCCATGGCTTTGTGCCACGTGGGTGCCCGTGTGGCCGAAGCAAGGCTGTAACCTGCTAAAGGACCCAAAGCAAACACAACCCTTCCCATTCTCACTCATCTCGGAGCTCACTGCACCGATGCTGGCTTTGGGAGCACGTGCTCTGCCAGTTTCATGAACGGGACATTACCCATGTCCCAGGAGCCCGCACCAAACCTCCGGAGGCAGCTCTGAGGACAAAGGGCCAAACACAAGTTTTCCATCTCATTACATAAACCTGGCCTGGGGACGACAAAAGCCAAGGATGTTCAACAACGAGCGTCATCTGATCTGCACAGAAAGCTCCAGCACGGACTGAAGGCAGGCATGGGACAAGGCTGATTTATTCTGTCAGTCTGCGCCTTGAGCTGAAGATCGCATCACACTTCCAGAAAACACTTGAAAAAAGCCTTCTGCTGACACCAAAGCCAAAGGGAGCAGCACTGCACACATGTTGGTACGCGTGCACGGCTCACAGCCAACAGCACGACTCCCTCTGAGGTGACACGATGGCCAAAGTGCCCCATCCTCGAGCAGCAGGACTGGCAGCATTTGCCCTTGGCCCTGGATCACAGCTCGGGGTCCCAGCAAGCAGCTCGCTGCCCCCAGCACTGCATACAAGTGGGACAGGAGGAGGAGAGAAGCCCCAGAGATCGCGGCGCACAGGATATGGTGTGTGGATTCATATCTGGTCAACAGAGGTCTTAAAATGTCAGGGTGAACAGTAGGGCAGTCCTGGAGGGGAAGCTTGTTTGGGCTTTAACAATAGGCTCAGTGACCTGGACAAAGAAAACCTTTACTGATCAAACCTGCAGATTAGACACTGGCTCCTGCTCTCCCCCATTTGCCACCAGACAGAAAGCTCACAGCCTGTACGCTCAGACCGTGCCACTCTCAGCCTCTGGAAAGAGGCTCAGTGCTGTCAGCACGTGATCCCATAGGAGCAGTCACACGAGATGGATGTGCCACCTCCGTGCCGCCTCCCGGCAGCCCCTGGGGGCTCTCCCCCTGCACCCCCACTTCCAGATCTGACGCATACACCCCGTGCTCCTCTTTAAGCAGGAGCTTCGGACCCCCTCGTCCCTCCCAGCAGCTCAGGGTGTTCAAAGCAGCTTGCTGACAGACAGGCAGGTGTGTGGGTGACAGCGGCCACCTCCCCGCTCGCCCTCCCCAGCGCAGCCCCAGGCACAGCACGGGGGAGTAGTGCGAGCCCAGCTGTGACATTTCCTTTCACCTATACCTGTACAGCTGTTTCCTACAGGGCTGCAGCCTCGAGTGAGATGTGTGAGGCTTCTGTAGGTGCTTGGGAACAAGATGGAACAGAAACGCTTCACACCTGGCCCCAAAATTACAGCACGCTGGAACGGGGCCAACGTAAACTGGCAGAGTACCAGTTGCAATGGACATCAATTAAGAAGGCTGTCATCCTCAGACTGCAGGGTTTGCTTTTTGCGATCTGCATCGCTCCTTAAGCCTTCAGCAGCACCAGCGCTGGAGTTTTCCAGATGGGATCATTTCCCTCAGATTCCACTCACTAGATTTATTGCAGCCTTTTTTTTTTTTTTTTTTTTTTTTAAACTCCCCCCCCCCCCCTCCTTTAAGAGACTGAACTATTATTCCACATTGCAGATTTCTCCAGGGCTGTATTCAGTGTCCTCGTGCTGTACGAGTGCTTGTTTGCAATGAGTTCCTTTTACCTTCAGCTGGAGAACACAGTTTTAAAAATATGCTCAAACCTTTTTCTGTTTTAATAGTGACTGCCAGTCAAGCCCAAAGGCTGAGTGACCACAACGTGCCCTGCACAGCCCCAGGAGAGCAGCAACAGACCCTGGGACAACACGTAGCAGGGAAGGTCGAGGGTGGGATGGAGCCCATCTCCGACCCCAGCAGCTCCTGCCCAGTGCCCACTGTTGGTGGCAGGGATGCTTGTTTGGAAAGGCAGACAGGGATGGAAGGAGTTTTTCAAGGATGACTCCTCCTTGGACTCTCCCGCTTGGGGCTCCGGTCTCTGCTCACAGTTTCCCTTTTCCTCCCTGGACCAAGCTCTGAGCTGGAAGCTCTCACTCTCATGGGCTGAGAGCATTCTCCTGCCAGCTGGAGGGGAGAAGCTCGAAGGTTATGGAATGGGAATATGGAAAGGATGCTGAGAAAACAGTTACATTCCCTCACCGGGGTTTTCTCCGTGCTTATGAAGAGTCTGTGCTCTCTGACTCCTGGTCTCACTACCTTTCCTCTTGCCTTGCAAGAGATCCTCCCCAAATCACTGTAAGGCCACCACTCTGACATGACACGCAGCCTTGAAAAGGACAGAATGTTGGGTCTGTGGAGGCATGGCAAAGCCCAGCCACTCTGATTGCTGTTCCTTCTGGACCTTTAAACCTGGGGCTCCCTATCCAAGAAGCATCACACACACTACTACACATTGACAAGAGATATCTTAAAAGCCTTAAGAAGACTGAAATACTGTAAATACATTGAGTAACAAGAAAGGACTAATTTTAGCCCAAGCCTATAATTAAAGGATCCAAAATAGCTCACCCACAACACGGCAGGTCACCAAATCTACAGCTTGATGGGGAAACTAGAGAGAAGGTAGAATGTCAACCATCCTTTAGGTGGAGAGTGCAAAAGAAAGAGATTTGTGTGCTGTGAAGAGGCACTCTGCACGGACAGGTGAGTGGTGCAAACAGCAGGAAGCAAGAACTTGTGAAACAAAAACCACACCGAGCGTGCAAAGCTCAGAGGAGCTACGCAGGACCTGATTTCCAGGGCTGGCACAGCACAATACGGAATATTGCTCATAATTTCTCAGAGCCTCCCAGCTCAGGGCTTTAGATTGCCTGGAGAGATGAGGCAGGGCTCAGACGAGCTGAGTGGTGAGTATCTGAGACAGTCCACTGCACACATGAGCATGCACATGAGGGGAAAAAAAAAGTGCCTCGCTGTTTCAGAGGCGGGAACCACAGTGACTAGCCCTATAAGCATACGTATTAATCATGCACCGTCTGGTTTTAATCCACACACTGCTGATCCTGCGTCTCACTGTATTGTTATCAGGGGAAGGAGTATTTCTCCTCAATCTTATTCACCAGCCAAAAGCCTGAAAATGCAAAAAACACATTTGTGAAGTGCCTTCCCAAGGACCCTGGGCCCCGGACCTGGTGAGCTGGGGCTGCTGCCTTTTTATTGGCGTTTAAAAACCTTTTATTAACGTGTGTCAGGGCTGGGGGAGGAGGGAGAGGCTCGGATTTCAGGACCCCCCATGCAGGGAGGTTTATTGTGGGAAGGGACATTAACACTTTCTCCCCCATGTCTCCTTGCTTGGGGAATGGGGCAGAGCCGCCTTTGGGCAGGGCAGCTTTCAGAGGGGGATGCTGAGCACAGGAGGAACTTGCAGGGATGCAAACAATGAACGATGCCACCGAGGACCTCCCTACTGCACAGCCTTCCTGCAGCCCTGCCACCAGCACTACAGGGACACTACACAGCAGGATGCTCCCCAGACACCAGGATGAGAGCTGAGGAATCCAGGATGTGCCCCACATTCCCAGGAATGTACCCAGAGCAGACCCGCTCACAGCTCAGACACACCACTGCCTGGCAAAACCACAGCCATCACCTCCTCTCTTCCTGCAGCCCAGCTCAGCCACGCTGCTGCTCCATGCTCTCTCAGGGTATGATGCTGGGTGACTTTGAGGCCCTTTACCATGGGCTCCCATTACTGGCAGCGTTTCTTTCGGCTGTGAACGCTGCAGACGCAGTCTGACAGCCCAGGCACCAGGCTGCATAGTTTGCTGTTGACTGGTACATTCGGTGGTGTTCCATCACACAAGCTGCAATGGATATCTGCCCAACATACGCCCAGGAAAACATCACCAAGTTATGTTCACCCCGGAGACAGCTTTTGTTGGTTACAGCCTCAATGACAGTGCAGGAGACGACGGGAAGCTCTAAGTATCACACTGGCTCCAGCAGGAATCCTAACGCACAGCTTCATGGCAACGAACGGAGTCAGAACATTTTCACTCAAAATAAGAGCCAGGCCAAATGCTCAAAAACTTGCTGAGAAACTCTGGCTGAATTGTGCACTCCATCTGCTAAATGGGTCACGGAAAACAAAAAGAAGTGGGAAGCACAGTGTTTTGTCCTTTACAGCTTACAAAACAGCCATCCTCTTGGTGGAGCCAATAACCTCACACCATTTTAAGCCCAATACTCTCCACTCTTGCTTTTGAACAGATTCCCTTCCCCTGAGTTTTCCCAAATTCATTGAGAAACTGCAGTGCGAAAGTATCAGTAAGCAAAGTGAGATTGGTGCAAAGAGGGAACAGCCTCTTCCTAGCCATGCAGGTGATAGGAGAGGTAGCACAGCAGCTTCCCAGAGATGCTCAGGTACACCAGAATTCTCCTCCCAGCTCCCAGCACACTGACAAGGTGCAACACAAAGAGCAGAACATTGTCTGCCTCTCTGGCAAAGACCTGCTGTGAACATAGCTTGGAAACTGGGCCAAGCCTGAGAACACGAAAGCAACCAGGTGCAGAAAAATAACTCTTGCTAACCAGCAACATAAAATCAGCACTGAAAAGAGAGTTCTTGCTGCACAGAAATACCATTTCTCACCTGCTTGCAGCTTGGTCAATCAGGAACAGACAAATGCACACAAACAGGAAACATCCTGCAACACGACTGGACTGCTGCAGAGTGAGATTTGCCTGGGCTGTGCACACTGAAAGGACAGGGAGCAGTGGGAGACTGAGGACTGCACTCATGGATCCTCTGGTTAAGTTGAACCAGGGTCCTGAACTGCAGGAAAGTGCAACACGGCCGTCACAGTGCTGTCATTACACAACTGCTGCCACTCCAGTGCCTTTCTGCAGCATTACCAAATCACATCCAATGAGGTAGGAAGGTTCAGAGAGGTTACTTTGCTGTCAAGGCAGCTCACCTCCACCCAGGCTGTACGAGAAGAGCCACCCACCCTGCTTTTACAAGTCTCTTAATGCTGAAGAGATTCTACACCACCGCACAGGAGCCTACTTTCAAGTGCTTAACTACCCTAAGGAATGAAGCCTTTCCTCAAGCCTAATCTTCATCTATTTTGCTGCAATTTGTGCCCATTCCTTCCTGCGCTGTTCAGCACGGAGCTGGAGGACAGCTTGTTCTCCTCCTTCCCACAACAGCCTTTTCTCCAGCTGAAAGCTGCATTTTCCCTAAATTTTCTCTAGACTAAAATGCCCCAGTTCTTTCAGCTCCTTCCTGGAAGCAAGGTTGATGGGTTCTCTGCTCTACCTCACCTGTCCCCCTACCCGTATTCAAAGGGAATACACACATCTGCTGCTTCACATTGGATCAAGAAGAGCCCCTGCAGCACCCAATGCTTCTGCTCAGCATGGGCAGAAAGGAGCTGGGTGAAAGGAGCCCACCTGGGTGTGATGTGCCCGGTGCTGAAGCAGAGGGACCAGCAGGCAGCACAACACAAGGAGCACTCCACAGGGGCTCTGAGACTTGCACAAATTCCAGCCAACACCCCAACGTGCTGGGTGGGATCGCTGTTTTAATGTCAGTTACTTTCAAACCAAACAAAACCCACTGAGGAGGCAAAAAAAAAATAAAATACTAATGTGGTGGACAGGCCAGGACATCCAAGCCTGGCTCCTTCTCTCTGGGATGTGCAATCTTCTCAGTGGAACTGATTCAGCCCCATCACACCCTGCGTGGCTGGGTGCCTGCTGCTGCACTGGGATGGACACCAGCTCCCACCAGTGCTGTTGCACAGTTTCTTTATGGGGTGTTAGAATCGAAGGGACTCGAGATGGTGACAAATCTCAGCTCTGCAGCTCAGCTGCAGCAGGAGCACGGAGATGCTTCTCCTTTTTCACGCACGTGAGCGCAAGTGCTTGGCAGGGCAGGTAGATGGCACTCTGAATGAACTGCTGTGTGGTTACAGCAGTCAGACCCTGGGGAATAACAGCTCCCTCCCACACGTCACGGGGCACAGCCCAGACCCAGTGCCTGGAGGAAGGAGCCCATGCATAGGGAAAGGGGTAATGGGACTGTCCCCATGGTGCAGTTGTGCTACCTTAGGGCAGAGATGTGCTCGCTATTTGACCTCTGCAAACATAAGACTTGTAAATCCTTTTTGCCAGTGACTTCCTAAACTAAAATGTTTCCCCAAAACTGGAAGGCTTTCATTTTTAGTGGGGCTGCGGGCAGCACTGTGAGCACGGGCAGGGCAGACGGAGAAGTGAAAGAGAAATTCGCACCTCCTGGGTCCCCCCTGTGACAAAGGTCCTCAATTTCTCACGGTCATTTCAGGAAAATGTCAAGATGCGGCACATGGGAGCACGCACTGCCACTGTTACCAGCAAGCTCCCACCAGCCCTGCACCCCACTTCTCCTCCTACAGCACCGACTGCCCAGGGAAGCTGCACAGCAACACTGCTGCTGTTGCAGTTCTGCCTGCGAGCAGGAAACTGCTGAGAGCCACTCTCATCCTGCCGTGCCTCCGAGGGCGTGCAAAACAAATGCCACTGTGCCTCCTTCATCCCCCCCTCCCAGGTTCAGGCACGGTATCAGCCCCCAGGTCCCTCCTGGCCAGGTGGTGGCAGAGAGCAGACCCCAAACCCCACATCAACAAGGGAACTGATTTCATTATTCTAAAAACAAACAGCCGAAGGAAAGTTCAGGCTAGAATGGGCTCCTAGAGCAAAGAAAGGAAAATAGAGAGCGGGCAGTGGGGAATGCTTCATATTCCTAAAAGCCTTTTGTACGTTAACACATGGTGTCTGCTTCTCTCTAGTCACCTATTTATCACTCTCCTCTTTAGAGAAGGAAAAAAGTCCTGGCTGCTTTCCTAAGGCAGAGTTTTGTGGCTGGGGGGAGGGGGAGGGTGCTTTAAGCATGATGCAAACCATTTGGAGTGCACTGAGAGCACTGCCAACACAAGCTGCACTATTTAAACAAGTGAGGAAATGATCGTATATACAACATGCCAGCGAGCACACACACACCAGAGGAAGTCGAGAGGGGTTTTCATGACACAGAGCTGGATGTCAGCGGCTGAAAGGTCGATATTTTCCCTTAACACCCTTCTCAATGACTTAATCGTGTTCCGTTTGCACAGAAAACTTCCCAAGAATAAAAGTCTGGAGGAATCGAGGGGGGATGTTTGGCCTACTGCTGACCTTGTCCGAGGTCCTCTCCACGTAGCAGGGCTCCTGGGGGGCGACCAGCAGGGGAACGAAGCCCGAGAGCAGCCGATCCTCTTCCAGGCTAAGCAGGGCAAGGTCGTCATCTGGGTCCTTGTACAAGGGCACCTCCGACTGATTCACTGCGGTCAGTATGTTACAGAAGTCAGCCAGCGTCGCCCACACATCTACTGAGACCCTGGGAGAACGAGGAGAGACGTGAGCAATTCGGGGCTGGAATGCATTGGGAGTTGCCTTGCGACGCTGCGGCGAATACCAGAGAGGTGAGACGAGGCAACGCACACCGCCCCGCACCGCGCTGCCGCAGCCGTGCCCCACGGGGAGGGCTCTGCACACAGCTGCACTGGCACCGACCCCAGGAGGGCTCTCAGCCCTCGAACCGACCCTTCCTGCCCCCTGCATGGGAACGGCTCGGCCCTTCCCGCTGCTCTGCCCCACGCTGCATGCGGGAAGCGGTTCCCCAGCAGCCCCAGGGAGCCCAGCCCGTTCCAGCTGGGAGAAATGCCTCTCGCTGCTCTATTTCCAAGCCTGCTGGGAAGACAAACTCATCTTGCTGCGGGGGCAAAGGCAGCACTGGGGGCTGGTATTTGCTGCCAGCACGGGCTGCAGCCACGCGCTAAAGCTGAGAAAGTTTGCAGCTCAACCTCAGCCTCGTGGCGTTAACTCGTGCTTTGCTTTTGGCCATGGTTTCAACGCCTGAGAGCGACCTGCAGAGCTGCCCCTGCACTGTCTCACCTTCCTTGGTGGCACTGAGGCCACGGGCAGCCCACTGGAGTGCATCTCCATCACACATCCCCATGGCCTGGGCCATGCCAACTGCACTGCCATACAGCACTGCTCGCCCCAGTTCTAGAAGCGCTTCTGGAGGGTTCTTTCAGCCTATGAGCTGGGAAGAACAGAGGAAGGTGGGGCAGCACCGAGAAGCACAGAGCAGCCAGCATCACCCAGGGTGCAGCAGTGACCAAGGGCTGGAGGGAGGCCCCCCTGCTCTTTGAACTGCTCCAGGTGGACAGAGTCTGCGCTCGGTTATTTACGGGAATCAATGTACCAGGAAAGCACACTGAAATGAAACATCTTGTTTTCAAGAGCGTCCTGGGAGCCAGGCAGAATGAGCAGCCATTAATCAAAGCCCGGCACGTAATCAGCACACATGTAACGCAGAGTCGCCCACGTCCCCGAGCCAGCCCCAGCCAGCACGCTGCAGAGGAGAAGAGGTCCTTCAAAGCCCTCTGTGCACAGACACCAGGAGCTGGGTTCATTCACAAAGCTCCATCGCTTGGCTCGGCCAGGTCTGGCTGTCAGAAATGTTTAAATATGGAAAAAAATAAACAGTTGCAACACGTTTTTTCGGAGGGATCTGTCCGAGGCCCTTTGTGATGTAATGGGAAACGTTGCGTTTGTGCTACCAGCTGGAAAATAAACAGAGCTGCGAGGGTTAAAAGGAACTGAACTTTCCACGACCCCTATCTGCAAAAGAAGAAAATAATAAGAGGAATGATCCACTGCCCCACAGCCCTGATAGTTTATCCTCCGGCCCGGGCTGCAGAGACAAGCACCGGATGTGATAGGGCTGCTCTGGGCCACCTCCAAGGCAAGCTCTGCCCATGGGAGATGCGCAGGGCTTGGGAGGCTCAGCCCTCCCCCAGTGCCCTGCTGGCAGCCGGGCTGGGCTGCATGCACCCAGTCACATCGCAGGGCTGGGGCACAGAGCAGGGGCTGCAGCAATGCACGAGCTGCAGTGATGCGCAGGCTGCTCCCAGGTGCATGGGGCAAGGATAGAGAAGAAAGGAATGCATTGCACGGGGGCCATCTCCCTCCTCAAGGCTCACTGCTCGTCCTGTGAGCTGACACCGTCAGCATCCTGCAGTCCCCCAGCCTATACAAGCATTCCCAGTCACTTTATCCCCTTCATCTTCAGCTCCCTACAGCTTCACGGGGCCTGGCCACATCTGTCATTTGTGCTGGATGTGTTAGGTTTCCACCCTGGGTTTTCTTCAATGCAACCACAGTTGTGCTGCGGCGGGCAGCGAGCTCCCGCTACAACACAACTCCGAGCAGCCCTACAGCAGCCAGCACACACCACATTTCTGCACCTCTGACCATTTGCTGCCTCTCCTTTTGCTCCGCTTCCCCCTCCGCAGGGCAGCACCACCCCCTGAGGAGGGGTCCCAGCGCTTCCCCAGCTCTCGTTGGCCAAAGCCCTCTCTCTCTGCTGCCCCTTCCCAACACGCTGAGGCCACGGCTGAATGCTTTCTGACTCCGAGCCCAGCCCTGCAGATCCCAGAGCTTTTAAGCAAGGAAGCGAGGAGGGGGTGAGCGCGAGGTCTTCCATCAGAACGGGGGGTTCATTCACTTCCCCACAGACGCATTTCCATTTGCTTATTCCACCAGGATGGGGGGGGGAAGAAAAAAAAAAAAGGAAAAAGGAAAAAAAAAAAAAAAAAGAGTTAATTTCTTTTTTATTGCCTCAGGATTCCAGGTTTAATGTAGCTGTCAGTGCGAGCGCAGCCCAGCTGCACGCCAACGGGATGCAGCCATGCACAAGTGCAGGCTGAGATGTGTGGCCAGGGCTCCAGTGGGGACAACCCTCACTTAGGATGATGCCCATAGGGCCGTGGGGGGGGCACGTGGAGATGCACACCGAGGCCCAGAGCCCAAAGTGGGGCCCTCACACCCGCCACCATCTTGGCTGGGGGAGCGGGCTGCCTGGTGATTAATATCAAGTACAATGACCCCATGTTACAAGCCTGCGGGGGCCTGTGGAGGTGGCCATTTCCTGTGTAATACCAGCTTGTTTAAACACTAACAGTCAAACTCCACAGCTGCAGAACAAACCCGGAAAGAGAGGAGCAAAAGAAGCCCTGCATTGTGTTCCCGAGGCCCGCGCTGCCGTGCAGATGGCAAACGGTGTGGGCTGGGGGATGAGGGGCCACGAGCCCGCTGCCAGGAGCCCCCCAGCACCACACACAGCCCACGTCCTGCTCCCAGCTTCCCTCCTTCGCACCCTGCCTCACCGGGCTCAAGGCAAGCAACAAAAAGGGAGCTGAGATGGGAGCCCTTCCCCACGCTCGCCCTGCTCAGTGGAGACAACCCTGGGGTCAGAGCGGGACAGTCCTTCAACAGCTCTGCCCCTTGGCATCACTGATTTTTCCCTGCTCTGCCCTACATGTGGTCCCTCTGGTCACCCGGGTGCCACCATACTCCTCCCTGAGGTGTGTGGCAGCTCCCAGCCCCTGCACTAACACACAGCCTATCTCTTTGGCTCCTGTTCCACCCAGCTCTACCTTCACTCTCAGCCAGCTTCACACCACCGAGACTCCTCCGAATCCTCACTTTGATGTCTTGATAGGGAAATTCTGGTGGACAGCATTACTATCGAGGCTGAAATCTGCAAAAGGGATTTTCCGTTTCGTCTCCAGTAAACTCTTGACACCCCTGCCCAAGACTCTGTCCATCCCTCCCAGTGGGGGCTGCCATCTCAGTGACGCTTCTCTGCAAGACCGATGTGATGAGAGAGATCTGGCAGATCTCTCTGGGAAGGTAAGCTCCAGAATGTGCTCAGAGCTTTTGGATTCAATTTAATACTTGGTTTAAATTAACCATTTTTAAATGCTTGCAGACAGTCTCTGCAAACTGAGAGGCCCTTCACTGCAGCGTGGAAGGAGAACAGATTCTCCAGGGTCAGCCCAGTGGCAGATAAGTCTTGTCCAGCCATTGGCTTCCCTATCAACTCTTGCATTGCTATAAGCAATGGATTCACTGCAGCAATAAAACAGAGCACAGAGAAGCTTTCTTTTCCTAACTCAGCTCTTCAGCCCGAAAGGAGACACATTCATCCCAACAGCAGCAGCTCCCTGGAGGCTCACCTTCCACTCATCTCTGCCTTAGGAAATGTCCTGCTCCCCTAGGCTTTGCTGTCACCCCATCTGTGCAAGGCTCTCCTGAGGACAGCCGGTTTGAGAGATGCTACCAGCCGAGGGCTATGGCACACACTGTGGCACACACTGCTCCAACTCCTCCTGTTCCACCCTCAGTGCAATGTTTGCCATGAGTCACATGTGTTTTATGACACTGAAGTGAGAGCTGTGAGCAGCCAGAAGACCTGGGAACACCTCCACTCATGTAGTCTGGTCCAGAGCAACCATCCCTGAGGCAGAGATGTCCACAGTTGGGTTCAGCTCCCATCCTGGAAAACCCAAAGAAAAGAGGAACCATGCAAAACGTGCTGAGTCCCTCCTCTCCCAGAGAGGTAGGGGGAATGAACAGCCCTACCTCTCAAATACACTCAAGATCTCAATTTTGGTCTTTTAAAAACAACTCTCAACACATCCTTTGAGTCACACCTGGGTGTGATCACTTGGGTTCACGTGATAGAGCAAGGAGAGCTTTTGGGGAAAGATTTTCCCTCTTGGCTGCTGGTGCCCAGCTTGGGAGGAGATGCTTGCCCAGAGCCAGCTCCATCCCCACATCCCTGCCAGGACACAGACCCACAAATGGAGCCTTCCAAAATTCCCCTCCTGCCCTGCGAAGCCCACGTGGCTCTGCGCTGCATGCAGCGCTCACCCCTCGCACCTTTCCCTCCGTCTGTCCAACAGGGAAAGCAGCGAGCAGAGGAATTTGGTGTGTTTTTTTTTTATTGTATGGACTCAAATCCAGCAGTGTGATAAATGCATCCGAGCTACAATTAGGAAGATATATAGCATCAGAATGCGAAGGTCTGGGCAGCGTGGTGAAACGCGGGCTCTCCAGAGCCCCAGCTATGTTTCCCATTATGTAACCCTGGTCATGGGCAGACAGCCAGACTCCAAATGAAAAAGAGACTCTGGCTTGGCACCGTTTCTATTTTCCTATCCTCATTCGGGGTCAGCGCAGTGTCATACAGCTGCAGAGAAAGCTCCGGGGATTAAACCTGGGAAAGACTCCAAGACCAGGACCTGGGTTCAAGTACCAGCTGAAAGCAATAAACCAACTGCCACAGCTGGGCTGAGTTTAGACGTTCTCAAAGTCCCCCAGCTCTCTCACTTACTAAGAACCAGCAATCACGAACATGGCGAACGCAGCACGAGTGGAGGCCTCGGGATGTAGAGCCCCAGCAGCCCAGGCCCTCGGCTCTGGTGGAGGCTTGACAAGCTGCCCTACTGGCCCTGAGCCCAGGCCATCATTCTGGCAGCAGTGCTGGCCCCGGATGAGCTGCACTTTGATGCAAGTTCTAAGCCAGGCCTTTTGCTCCTGGTGGGCTGCCAGGTGGGTATGGGGCCTGTTTTTTTCCAGAAACATTTGCACATTTGTGGCATCCTTGCAGGGTGCTCCTATGCTTTAGGGTTTTTTTTGTTGTCCCCTTCCTGAGTCATGGCATCAGGGTGCTGGGAGGCGGTCTCAGTATGTTCCCAAAGCTTCTCCATTGGCACTGCTGAAGGGACAGAGCCTGCTAAGGGGACCTGGTGGCACGTCCCACTGCCAAAAGGCACAGAGCACACATGCAACAGCCCAGCAGGCCCCTGCTCAGAGTTCTGCAACTTGGCATCTGTGTGCGCTCCTTTCATGCTCTCCCTGCTTCTGAGCTCACCCTGCCCACAAACCTTGGCTTCCTCCAGTGCGCCTGCTGCTCTGACCCATGTTTTACTTCTGAGCTCCTTTGAAGCCGTTCCTATCCAAACCCCCAGACTTGGTGACTCTACCTGGTTACTGAGCAGCCCCAGGCGAGGCAGCATGCTTCTGTCAATAGAGAGCTGAAACTCTAAACGAGTGCTTCCCTCTTCCTTTCCTACCTCTGGGGAAAACGTTGCAAGTCCCAGGTCATGCCCAGGAGCAGAGCTGGTTCCCTGCAGCTCCAGGGAGGCTCAGCTTCTCCCGGACCACCAACACTTGGGTACACAACGCTGGGTCAGCATAAAGCTCTGGGCTGAGAAAGCAGCTAATCCCCTTGCCATGGGCAGGGCTAGGGGACCAAAGAGGCGGAGGGAGCCCTTAAGAAGGCAGTCCATACCCTAACAGAGACTCAGAGACGGGATGAGAAGGGTAGCTCAGCCACCTCCACACAAGATGGGCAAGCAGCACGACAAAGACCCTCTCTCCGTTGGGCAACCCAAGACCTGACAGAGCAGAGCCCATCGCCTTGTCAGGCAACTGGGAACCTGCACCTGCTCCAGTACCCCAGGGGGACGCAGCAGACCTGCGCCCACACCACAGCCCTCACCCACAGCAGGGGAGGCAGCTCATCCCTGGAAGGCGCCAAGCGCCGGCTGCGTGAGCCCGATCAGAAATTCCATCTCGAGGCTGCCCGTCGCCAAGGGCTCGGCGGCTCTCTGCGCAGTGGAAGGGGGGATTGGTGCAAACAGGCGCACGTGACAGATCCCAGTTTGAGTTCCTGCCCAAAGATGGGCAGCGGTTCACATGAGCAGGCAACGGTCCCACACCGAGCAGCCGACAAACAGAAAACAGACTCCATCTCCACAAAATGAGGCCCAGAACTTCCTGTGTGAGATTTCCATTTCCTCAGCCAAATGAAAAAGAACTGGAGTAGAGGCAATAAACTAGGAGAGCAGGACTGGACCTGACGCACGGAGCGGGGACCCATTAATGGTTAAGCCACTTTGCTGGATTACTCTTAATGCGCCTTCCCATCACCCTGGGTTCTGGCTCCTTTGGATTAACAATAAGACGTGATTTCAGGCTCTGGATCCGGAGTACCGGAGGCAGATGGAAAATCCTGCGGGAAAGCAGCTACAGAGCATGCTCAGACACTGCTTCGCATACTCCATACTTGGCCCTTTTACTTGATTTTCTGTCCAAAAATATGCAAATTGCCTAGTCCGCATTATGGACTAATGGGCTGGAATCGGCCAGTTTAGAAAATTAACCCTTTTTTGTGATGCGGGGGTAGAGGCAAGCTGTGTCTGAAGCTGAAGGGAGGTGACTTTTGGAGCTCCGGGAACAGGCAAGCAGCTCCAGGCCAGCCCAGCCTGACCAAGGTTTGCCTGTTTCAGATAAAAAACAGGCAGTAAAATGCTCATGCTGCAAACAGACTTACCTCCTTCCAGAGAAGAAGGCTCTGTCTTTGAGCTGGTTGGGCTTGAAGGAGATGTATCCCAATAAAGCAGACACACACCCTAAGCACCAGGTAAAAATCCAGCTCTTGGCTCATCTCCTAATAGCCAGAAGCAAAGAGGCACATGCCAGAACCTTCAGAGCCCCCTCAGCCCTTAACACCCCCTGTATCCAAAGCTGGACACCTGTCACTGTGACACTCAAAGTGATGAGTCCCCACCAACTGTCCCCTGCACGCAGAGTGCCACGTCCAGGAACAAGTGTGAGTGAGGGGGAAAGGTGGCACGAGGAGTCCATGCAGGGAGGAGACACTACAAGACAGAGCAGAGGATGCACGTACTGTTTGGGGAGCTCAAGAGAAGTTGGTGGAGGATTCCAGGTGTCCGGGTGGCCAAGCATCCAGTCTGACCAGACCTTCACACTGGGGAGCAGCTCCTTCAGGTCCTGGGGCAAGGCAGAGACCTTGATGTCATCCTCCTCATCCTCCTGCTCCTCTTCTTGTGGCTGAACTACAAAGACAAGAGGAGCTCATTGAGCTAGGCTCATGCAGCCCCTCCGTCTCAGGTAGGGACAAGGAATGCACAACACAGACCCCAACATCCCAGCTTTGGAGGTGGAAGAGCAAAGGCAGAGCTTTTTCCTACATGGAATGGTCTACGAAGCAAGCCAGGATGGGTCTGGTCCATCTGTGAGGACAGCAAATGTCAGTATCACAGAGGCAGGATCCTGAGGTCCCTGGGATTTGGGATTTCCTAATATCTGGCAGAAAGCATGCCCTGCATCCATCCATTTCTTCCAAATATTTTTAGCAGTTTATAGTGCATTCATGCCAATGCAGAGCCTGGGATGCTGGAGAAGAAACCCAGGACCCCAGCAGAAAGGAAGGGGTGCACAAAAAAGCAAAGAATGAGGCCTCAGCCTCCCCCCCAATTCTGCCCCAGGGGTGGGAGCATGGAGTCCTACTGGTGAGCCCTTACCTTGCATACATTCTCTCAGCAGATTGGTGCATCTCCTCACCAGGAGTGCAAACATGGAGAGCCCCAGGGCTGTAGCCTGTTCCTGGATGACAGAGCGGCAGTCCTCAGAGATGCACTCTATGAGAAAGAAAGAGATTTTAGTGGGGAGCAGCCAGATGATCCCTCTTTACTTCACCTACACAGCCTCCTTCTGTGCATCCCACGTAGCAGGGAATGGGTGATTCCTCACACCTGCTTTAGGCCCACTTGCTGCACATGTGGGGAGAAGCAGGTGGCTATGGGAGCAGGGTGAGGCTGCAGCCACACTGTCCTCATTACACCCAAAAATACCCCTCGTGCTGAGCCAGTGCTCGGGGCTCTCAGCACGGAAGCTGCTGCTTAGAGCTGATGCCTTCCCCTGAAGGAGGAGGGCATGTTTAAGTGCTAAAAGGGTAATTAGCTGCGTGTTTGATCTCTGTCCCTGCTGGAGTTTTAACCTCAGCAGCTGAGGAGGGGGCTCCTCCCATTTAGTTCAGCCGTCACACAACAGCTTGTCAAGAGAGCTTAATTGAAGCTGTTACTCAAGTAGATGCCACACGACCACAGCTCTTCCAAACAGAGCCGGCTCCGAGTGACAGCAAATCCCCTCGGCACATCTACACCCAGCCAGAAACCACTTCTGAGGCTGCAGTGAGCAGCGGGACGCTGGCTGCAGGGAGCTGCCTGGAGCCGGGCGTGGGTTGCATTTAGCACAGCCTGCGGCACTGCAGGCATGGCACCACGGGCATGGCAGGCTGCCCATGCTGGGGCAAAAGGAGATGCTGAGATTCACAGGCAGCCCCTGGCCCCAAATCCCCTCTGCCCCTGTTCTCCTCCAAAGGCCTCTGGTAGCCCAATGAGGGTGCTCTGCTCCTCGTGTTGGTGTCGCCGAGCGATGGTAGGAAGCGCCTGCCTGCAGGGTTGTCAGCTTTGGGAGGAAACATAAAACTAAAGATGTGACCACTCCGGGACAGTAAATCTCTTTCATGAAGCCTTTCCCACAATTAAGAGTGTTAGTCCCAGAGCTCTGGCCACAGTCCAGTTCAAGAAATTACAGTCGTCTTCACCACGCTCCCTCCTCCCGTCACTGGTTCAGTGCTGGACTCCTCGCTTCCCATCCTCCACAGGCACAGACTGAGGCCATCCCACTGTCACCTGAGCATTGCTGTGTCCCCAGGGCACAGTATGCTGAGTGGCAGCATCCCAGGACTGTGCAGGCACCCCAAACTGCTTTCCCCTATGGTTCCAGCTCATCCCATTATCAAATAAAACAAAACCCTGCAGCCCATACTCAGGTGCCTTGTGCCAAACTGCCTTCAGGTGCTGCTGATGACACCCAATCTGCTGCAGGTATCACCCACATCTTCTCCTAAAGCCCCAAATGAGGCTGCTCGTCTCACCACTGCACTGTGGGCACCAACAGCCCTCAGACCCCATTTTCCACTTGGCTCTGACTTGAACCATTGGATCTGCAGTTTCCATACCTCTCTCAGCCCAAATTCTTCTGGAATATTTTAGCCAAAACTGCTGGGCTACTTGTGAGAATGAGGGTAGGAAATAAGATAGTGCCTTACCCTTTTTAGAAAAAAAAAAAAAAACCCTTACAACCTTTTCCTAGAGCTAATCTAGCAACTGCAAATCCTGGAAAGGGGATCTGAGGTTTTGCTACAGAATAACCTTTTTAGCAGAGAGTTTTCCTGACCTACTAGAAATCTGTCCATGCGTGGCCAAGCTATAAACATCTCAAATACAGCAGTTTTTCCATATTCAATAGGAATTCATTTCAGCAGCTAAAACCTTCTAAGATTTCAGCTCCCTGAGCATGCTCCATCTTCCACCCTGACACCTAACCTGCATTACGCTCAGCAGAGCAAACTGTTTCGATCCAATGCATGGGGACCTCCAAAGCCACGTCCTTGTCCTGCCCACTGCTGCTGGTTGTGAGGGCGGACCTTGCTGAGAGCCCAAGAGCACAAGGAAAGAGATGGGATGGGGTGAGATGGGATGGGAAAAAATAGGAGCTGATGAGCATCAGACTGCAAACACGGAGACTGAAACAAGGAACCACAGCTGGGCTGGCGGTTCTGAAGATCACAAAAGCACACTGAGCTGCAGAGCTGCAGAAGAGCCCTCCTGTTCCTCCGCATGTAGGACAGAGGTTTCTTTCTCCAGCACGAAGAGCAGGGGCAGTTTCCTTTGCAGCTCCATCTGCAAGCACCTACCTGGCTCCCGGATGCAACCCGTGCGTGAGCTGCCAGCTTTGTTCTGACTCAGGATCCGACTCAGGCTTTCTGCAGTCATAAATCTACCTGCTCTGCAGGGGAAGGGTGCGGGGAGAGCAAGGAGAGAGACGGAGAGCGCGGGGACTTTTGTAAAGGGGAGAAATTTGTGTTTCTCTGAGAACATTATATTCATGGAAAACATAAACCAACTGTCGTCAAAGTCGTCTGAGCTCAGGAAATGGAGCGGCCGGGAGAAGGCTGCCATGTGGCCGGATGTTATGTATTTCTAATTAGTGCTATACATCTTTCAGCAGCGAGTGTCCTTTTGCTGGGAAACACAACTCGCTGCCCTTGTTATTGTAACTGTCAGAGAGTGCTTAAACAGATAATCTCCAGGAAAAGTGATAAACACATCCCCTCTCCCACTAGGGTGTGCAAAACAGCAATGCCAAAGCTGTATTAGGGCAACACGACCAGGCACAGGAAATGGGAATGGGAAAAGAGCGGCGGTGCAGGGGATGGCCGTGGCTGGGGAAGGGGAGCTGCTGGAGGAAGCTGCTCACAGCCGCTCCAGTGCCATGTGCAGGAGGAAATCCTGCAAGAGCCACGTGGCCTCAGCTGCTGGAAGCGAGGGGCAAGGAGCTGCAGCAGCTCCCAGGCAGCACACGGTGTGTCTGCGCTCCTGCCTCCATCCCAGCTAGCACACAGCATGAGGAGTGGTGAATCCTGCATGGCTAAAACACAGGCTGCCACCAGGCGTTAGCAGAGGCTCAAAGGAGAGCAGGTCGCTTTGATTCAGGGAACTGGACTGCTCCAGCCAAGGGTCAGAAGGGCTCCAGCAAGATGCTTTCCATGTTGGCCTCCCCATCTTTATTACCCTGAGCTTTGCTCTGGGCTGGGAAGCCTGGAGTGGTGCCGACACAAGGATGGGGCTTTGCTCCGTGGGAGCAACAGCTGAACCCACCTTCCATGGTGATGCTCTAAGGACCGTAAGCAAAGGCAATTGAGCAAACAGCTCTCCAGGCACAGCCCTGAGGATGATACAGGCTGTGGGTGAGCCCTGCCTAAGGCTCGCTGGTGGATGTGTCAGCAGCTCAGCACAGACAGCTGACTCACCAGCCAGCTGCTGCCCTGTGGGGAAGGAGAGAGCCTGGTGACCACCATGCTGACACCACCTGAAGGCAATCTGGTTGCTCTCTTATCACTCGGCCCCACGAGTGTGAGTGTTTTTCCCATGAGTCACACTCTGCCAGACACACTGCTGGCAGCCCACCGGGATGGAGCTGGCTGCAGGAAGTGGGCAAGGACAGCAGCATTGCTGGGAACGGGACACAACCCAGCAGAGCGGGGATGCTCAGGGCTGCGGGGCATTTCCCTGCCACCCCCTCGAAGAGGAGCAGTGAGTCATGGGCACTCCCAGATCTGGCTGGGAACAGCGAGTCACACACGCACTCATCTGCCCTCCAAGGAGCCTGGGAACCCACTCACACACTCATGGCTGATGCCCTGCAAAGAGCACCGGGCAGCTTTCCTGGAAGGATGCTCCCCGACCCCACATTTACAGGCAGCAGTGAGGACACGCAGCCCTGCAGCCAAGCAGACACCAGCACCTGCACGCAGAGCCCTCCCAGAGCCACTTCACATCGTCCCATCTCCCTGCAGCAAGCTGTCCTACAGAGAGGCAGAAAGCCCCACAGGGGTCTCAGCCACAGGACCCAGACCCGCTGCACGCACTCCCAGAGCTGCCCAGGAGCCCACAGCTCCTTCTGCTCTGCACTGAAACCCCATCTTGTCCGAGGGAGGGAGGTGAGGAATGCTGGGGGCCTGGGGAGGATGGAGCAGCTCTCCCTGTGGAAGCCATTAGATATTCAACACTTCATTTGTTTCCAGCCATTCTGGACTGCAGCGCTGGGCTCGAGGACGGGAGGCTCTTCTCTGACGTAACCAGGAAGCAGCTGCAAAATTAAGGAATCCCTCATGACATCATAAAAAGGGTCGATGGTTTACAGGGGAAGGTATAAAAATTAATGACATATTCCCACCCCAAGCAACAAGCCTGCCCGAGAGCCACAGAGGAAGCCATGCTCTCCCAGCACCCCGGGGCTGTTGCTTGCTGCCAGCCAACTCCAATCTATAGGGATGGCTGATGCACTGAGTGTGCCCCCCAGACCCCCCAGTTCTGCAGCCCTACAAACTGACCTGTCCTGCAAGAGGAGCCCAGGGAGCAGCACATTGTTCCACAGCTGCACGACTCAGGCTAGGGCACAAAGAATGACACTAGCCTCGGGGACAAGCTCAGAGCCATTTCCACTTGAAAAGGGAAAAGGATAGTGGTTTAAAATTAACTGCGGCCTTTTCCAGGAAATATCAGTGGAAAGAAGCAGCCATTTTTAGAAATGTTATTCTCAGAAATTTCCTGAAAAGACCCATCAGTCAAAACACAGATTGAAGCCATTTCCACTTGCACTGAACAGCACTTCAGAGCTCAATGTGCTTGGGGTGCTGACCCTGGCGGCGGGGCCAGGACCTTGGGTTGCACCCTGCAGCCCGGTGAGGCTGCAGAGTCACTTCTGGATATGCACCATCCTGTGCAGGGTCAGAAACAGCCCAAATGTGCACAGCTCCTGAACAGCTCCTAAGAAAGTGTGTTAATCCAGGTTGGCATGGCAGTACGGCTCCAGACCAGCCTGGCTATCTTGCTGCAGGATGCATGAGCAGAATAGGGCCGAAGTGGTGTGAAGGGCAAAAGGGTGCAAGACACGAGCAGGGCTGTGCACAGAGTACATCTGAACGAATCGGGGCACCCTGTGAGGGTACACCAAAAGGAGAACAAACACAGACACTAGAAGCATAAAAAGGAACGAGGCGCACTGCAGTGAGGCAGGATACAGACATATACAACAGGACGATGCAGCCTGATAGCCAAAACCCCTTAGTCTGCACAATCTTTCATCCTTCCTGACCAAACACAGATAGAGCCACAGCCTCACCCGCACGGGCAGCAAGGGCAGCATGCATCCCTGTGTCCTCGTGCTCAGAGAGCAGGCAGCCAGGCAGCACCACAAAGCACTGCATGCATCCCAGCCCGGCTGTCACTGTGTCAGATGTTATTTACAGTGGGAGGAGGTGTGAACAGGGCTTCCCCAGAGGTTTATTCCAGCCCGGAGTGAAGTTGTAGCAGGACAATCGCTGTGCTGGAGCAGGCAGCCTGCAACGTGCCTCTGCTGGTGTGAGCGCTCCGTGCCTGGAGGGAAAGTTAATGAGAGAAAGAGCCTGCAGACAGGAGCGCTCGGAGAGAGCCGCCTTTGATGGGGCAGGAACAGCAAAGTGAGGAGCTTCCGTTTCAACACATTCACTCATTTGCTGCTGCTCTTCTTTTTACAGCTTCCTGAGGGACCCAAGCTCCGCTGGGTCAGTTTGCAAAGCAAACGCCAGAACGCAAAGCCAAGTCTGTGGCCCCTGCTTTCCTCTACCAGGCAGCAAAGCCCAGACCCCTCGCCCCCAGACCCAAAATGCCTCCTCACCCCCTGCAGCAGCCCCTCTGGGTGGTGACAGTGCCATGCTGTACCCTCCCAGCACTCAGACACTCCTGTGAGAAGGGCACAACCCAGACACAGTGCCTACACTGGGGCTTACCTAACACTTTCCATTATAAGCCCCTGTTTTTAGTTCCTAACAACTTTGCCAAACTTTAACCATTTAGGCTGAGATCCCTCATGCCAAAAGCTTTCTTCGAGCTAAATTTATTGGGAAAATTTCATCGAAAAAACTTCAGCCATTTGCCAGAATGAGGTTAGGGAAAATATATTGTTCTTCTCAAGTTCAAAATTCTTCGACCATTGCAGTGAAATCCCCAGCACCTTCGCACTTTGGAGCAGGACCCAGCAGCTTGGCAGGGGCTGGCTGAGGGGCCTGGGAGTGCTTCTGCCACCCCAACCCATCCCTACAGAAAATAAATGTCCAGCAGACACAACGTTGAGCATTCAGAGGTCAGCAATACCAGATTTAGAGCAGACCATGCAAGTTCAAGCCAAGCTCATTGCACTTGGACACCACAAGGTTGCCCTACTGGGGTATCACTTTATCCGTCCTCACGCTGGCTTTTCCAGTTGACACAGAAATGAATGGTTGCCAGAGACCCTCCTGCAGAACCCTTCTCAGGTGCTGAAACATGAACACAGTAAGGCTGAGGACTGCAGAAAAACACTGTGTTTGGGGAATGGAGATGGCTCAGTGCTTTACAGGAGACCTCGGTTCTGTCCCTGCCTTGGTCACACGCTCCCAAGCGGACCCAGAAGTCACTTGGCCCACACTCACATCACATCACATCACATCAGTATTTGAACATCCCTAAGAGCTCAGAAGTGACACAGAGGGGATCAGATTTGCAGACGTGGACAACCGCAGCTACAGCCATGGCTAATGAGAGCCCTGCACTGAAGATGAATGAAACCCGTGGAAGACAACGCATTCAGGACACCTCCATCTCCTGTATTTCAAGGTGAGCACTCAAAATCTAGAACACTCATTATTCATTATAGATATATATATATCTATGCGTTAGAGACACCGTGCAGAAGGCATAAACCAAGACAGAAGCAAGTTTTTGCCATCCAGTTGTTTGGACCTGAGGATGGTGAAAGCAACCAACGAGTTCTCTGCAGAAATGGGAAGGGAAAGGAGTTTTACACAAGGGATGGCACAACAGCAAAACAGAGCCCAGGGTCTTCTGGCCACGTCATCATCTGCTCTGCCAGAGAGCCCTGTCTGCATGACAGCACACCTCTGGCGGGTGAGGAGCTGCAGAACACTCTGAGGTTTGCAATGGTACGCACACGGACACGGCCAGCTTCACCCATCCAAGCACCGGCGGTGAATGGGGGCTGTGTGCTCCTCCTGTGGAAATTTGGAACAAACTCTGCTCCGAGCAGTGCCACGCATAGGAAGGTTCTCAGGTGTCGGGTGAGCAATTCCCTGCTGGCAGGGCTGAAACCGCAGGCACAAACCCACAGCACACAGGGAACCGATTCCAGGAAGTCTAACATCCGAGCCCCGATATTAGAAAATATGATCTCAGTGCTCCGACAGCTCACACGGAGCCGGACCTCGGGTCCCAAACACCACAGCCCCCCAAACACCTGGATTAACCACCACCATTAACCTCCTCACCACCAACAAGCACGAGGCACGCACTGCCTCCGGGCCAAAATCCTCTTTTCTCCTGCGATCTGAGCCAGGGTTGGCACGACTCATGGATGCCGTGGTTACACCACTCCCATGTGCAAGGAGAAGAGCCCCGACCCGCCGTGCTCAGCTCACAACACCCCTTCAGCATCCCAGCTCCAGCACTGCGACGTTCCCTGCACAGATTCAAAAACCTGCTGCAGTTCCAAAGCGGGCTTTGGTTTCACTGTGACCAGCAGCTCAGAGACTCACAGTTACTATACAGTCGAATAAAATATTTTTTCATAAATTTAACGCCAGCATGTCTGTGTTTGGAAACTTTGAAAATCCATGTTGTATGGTTTACTGCACTGGAAAAGGTGCCAACAGAGTTTCAAAGGAAGGGAAGTGTATAACTGTTTCCTTTCAAATGCATTTTCCAATGGGATCCATTGAGGGAAAAGGCTGGAACTAACTAAAACATTATTAAAAACTGTTATGAAAAGAGACAGAGAGATGGAAAAAGATAGACAAAAAGTCCAATACACAGCCGAGAGGGAGGGAAGGAGACAGGCAGCAAGAAAGGGGATATGGGCAGCAAGACACTTTGGGTGGGGAAAAAGGGGCGAGACGGGGAGTTTTATCTGGCAGCCCCGCTCGTGGTTTCATATTGTTGCAGATCGATTGATCGGGATTTCAAGTGCTGCTGGCCCGGTGGCACGAGGAGAACCACAGAGCTGGCTGCGAGCGCGGCGCCTGCGAACTGCTGACCTTCAGTTTTCAAACCAAAAATATTCTTTGGGAAACGGTTCCACCGGGTTCCAGCCCAGGCTGCCAAGCGCAAACAAGCACTACTAACCTGAAGCAACACCCAGGACTAGTAACCTGAAGCAGCTCCCGGGTGTGATTCACACGGCGTGACAGCCGTGTGTGCAGGGCTCAGCTCAGCCACATGCACTGAGTGGAGAAGGTGCTGATTGCTCACATTGCTGCTGCAGTGGACACACGGATGCTCCTCTGCTGGCTGCATTCCGACTGCTCTAACAAAGCCTGCAAACAGCGAGATGCTCGGGGCCATGCAGCACAGCCACAGCTCGACTCCTGCTTCTGCTGCCCTGCGAGTTAAAGGGGCTGGAAAAGCACGTTTTGTAGCGTTACCTCCGTGCCCCCTGACTTTGGGAAGGGTCCAGGGCCCCGCTGCTCTGCTGGGCTTCAAAGAGCCAGGCCGGGGTGGGCAGCGCCTGCCGAGCCGCGGGGCTGCGGTTCTTCGGGGTGTAGCAACCGTGGGCTGTAGCACACATGTCGAGGGATGAGGGGAAAAAAATAAACAGACAGACAAAAGAATGAGGATGCTCTGCCAATTCCAATTGTGCAGCTTTTATTTTAAATACTTATCAAGCTGAGAAAGAGCAGAGTTCTTGGAAAATAAGGTTTCCTTTCTTCCAATGCCAGTGTCAAACACCCTCCAGGACGGGTACGGCACAGGCGCAGCCGCCATCCCGTCCCACCCGCCCTGGCAGGGATCAGGGCTAACAGCCCTGCCGCTTCTGGTAAAGAGATTGCTCCTATTTTTTTTTTTATTAATCTCCAATCTGGCTGGGTTCAAATTATGGCCAATTACCCACCAACACTTCTCGCTAATAAAATAAAATTTTACGGGCCCTAATTACTGCTTTCGCTGAACTGCTCGACGGGAAGCAGAGCGCTGCAGACGTGCGGGGCGGTGAGGGAATGCTCAGCCCTGTGTGCCAGCAGATGGCACGAGGGGTCCCCAGTGCCAGGTGTCCCCAAGCTCACCGACGCGCATCCCCAAAGCAGGATGCCTGCTGCCTGCAGTGCCAAGCCAGCCCTAAGGCCGCCACTATCAGAGCAGCGAACACATTCCACTTTAGAAACGATATCGGAAAGCCAAGTGTGGTTGCTTGCCCTCACAGCAGGGTCCTCCTGCCCATAGGACAGAAGGAAGGCAGCCCCCCGAGCCCCGCTCCCACCTCACCTCTCTGTTACCCATACAGTTAATTGAAAGAGACGGGTGCGCAAGCCAAAATGTAAAAATTCCTGCGAACGACGCAAAATATCCCAGCTCCCAGCCCTGAGCACTCGCATCCTGGTGCTACAGCACAAACAGGAGCCCCACAGGTGCCTGCAGCCCTCGCACATCACCCTGGACCGTCTCCGCAGCGCCGGGCTGATGGAGAGTCTCAAAGCAGCGCTGCCACGCAGGTATCCCGGCTCAGCTGGGGGAACGCGGCTCTGCTGCAGTGATTAATTTCTCTTTCTTAAGCAGGATTACTTTAATTTTCAAGGCCTAATGGAGTCCAGCTGCGACAGGGAGGGAACGCTGCAGCGGTACAAAGACGGACCCTTCCACGCTGGTGCAAACTCAACGCGCACAACACACACAAAGACCTATAAAAAGGATGCACTGCGGCGGGATATTTTTAGTCTTGACAATACGGCACTAAAAATACGACTTTGCTAATACATCACTACAGAAATATTCCCAGTGTCCATTCAGGAACGGTTTAAAACATTTATTTTTGTTTCCTTTCGCGATGGTCAGAGAGGAGGGAGAAAATAGAAACTCATTGATAAGAGGAAACGAGAGAGACATGAAAAATTGAAAACTACCTAAAAGCTCATGGAGAGGTTTATTTTATTAGTTCTTAATAAATATCTTGCAGATTTCCTCAGGAAATACACCAGATCACATGTAAAATAGTTTGGTACTGATGTCAACTGTGTCAGCATATGAAATCTATTAGGGTGAAGCCACAGCAGGGTGATCAGCGTGCTGAAAAACTGCACGGCACCGAGGCGGGGGGGCGGGGGGAATCTCACGGCCCTTCCAAATTCTTCGAGAGGTAAAAAAGTCAGCCAAGACGCAGAGAGAGAGAGAGAGAGAGAGAGAGCGCAAAAAGAAAGAAAAAAAAAAAAAAAAGAAAGAAAAAAAGATCCCACATCCTGCTTCGCTCTGCCAGCAATGTGAAGTGCCCAGAGATTAATTCTATGTCTGGCCTGGAAATGTGACTTTAAAGCATGGAGGGAGGAGGAGGAGGAGGAGGAGAGAAGGCCAAGCAACGGGGCCTGGCACTGTGCCACCGACCCCCCTCCCCAACGCCGCGTTTCAACGTAGACAGCAGCAAACCCCAGCAGACGGCAGCTCCAAGAGCTGCCAGGGCCTCGCACCAGCTGCAGCGCGTCTCAGCCCCGCGCAGATGGGCCTGAGAGCATCACTTCCTCCTCTTCTGCCTGCCTGCCTGCCTGCTGGCCTCGAGAGGCACAGCACATGTGGCCGAGCCGCTCCCCAAAGCGGGCTGGGGGCCCCGCTGGCTGTACTGTGCAGGGCCGGGTCAGAGCTTGGCTCCCCGGGCTCAGCGCGGATGGGTTTGTGCTGTTCCCAAAGTGAGCTTGGCAGCTGGAGCCTCTCCTCTCTGGGATGCTATCTGGAGAGCAGGCGATGCTTGCGCAAGCTGCCCTTCTCTGAGCATCGGGAGCTCGGGGATTGGAGATGCAGAAGGGAGAAGGGAGCCTGTGGGCAGGGCTGCCCCTATGGGTACCTATTGTGGTAGGGGATAATGGGGTTGCCAAATGGGTCTATGGGGTACGTGGGCTGGCTTGTGACTGCTGCCCATGTGGGATGTAATGATGCATGCCAGGTCTGTTCCATCCGTGCGATGGTCACTGTGCCCTCTGCATGCTGTCCTATGGTCACGCTAAGCACAGCCACTGCAAGGCACAGCAAACACTGCCTTCAGCTTGCTGGAACGCAAACCTTCCATGCTGGGGTTCAACGGCCCTACTGTGTCCTGGCTGCAATACCAGGCTGCAACACCTCCATAGAAAGGTGAGTGCTGAAAGTCAAATGGAACCAGTTCTCATTTTTCCAATGCAAAGCCCATTGGGTAACATGGGCAGAGCCTAACGTGCGGGTCCATACAGCCAAGGGCACACACTAACCATGGAAAATCAAAGGTCTCCATAGATAAACCTGCATGGGGGACACCTCCTATCCTCAGACACACATATGAGTAGAAACACATCCCCAGTCATGCTGCTGTTATGGACTGAGCATTGGGAAAGAAGATTTCCCCCCATGTCCCCAACGGCTGCTCACTCCCTGCATCCCTGCAGAAGCTTGCCCAGTGCTGGACATTTGCACTGTGCCATGAGCAGGGGGAACCAAGGCCAGCCCTGGCCCTGCAGGAGGGGTGCTCGGCAGTGGGCAGCCCTGGGGCAGGAGCTGAAGCTCAGTGAGTTGGCACAGTGCAGCTGAGCCCACACGGGGAGCGGGCACGGGGCGGGCAGCCCGCCTTGCTGCACCTGGCACGCTTTAAAACAACCCCGCAAGCTCAATCAAGAGTTTTACAACTTCACAAAGCACCATAATTAGCCTAATTATACAATGTTCTCTCGGAGAATTAAATAGAAAGACAGTAATTGACTCGGTGTTGCTTAGAAGCGCGAGGAAATCAAAGGCGCAACTCACATTAAAGACTCAGAAACATCTCTTTAAAAGTGAGAGGATTTCCTGTCACGGTACAAACATCTGAAGCCTCACCCAACCGCTGCACCTGGCAAGACCCCACTCCCCAGCACCCCTCTGTGCCGAGGCACGGCCGCAGCGGGCACCTCCTTCCTCACCACGCAGCAGGAGCACTGGGGACACCATGTGCCAACGCTCTGCTTCCTGCCCTCCCTTTGCACACAGCAGAGCTGCTCCATCGCAGCGAGCAGCAGCACATGTGTTCCAGCCCATGGCCTGGTGGCACAGCCACGTGCACACAGCTTGGCGCGTCTCCGGCCCTGCTCCGACTTGCTGCTCGGGCGGCAGAAGCTTGGCTGCAAAGCAGACTCGAGCTTGGGGATTACAAATCATTTCCCTCTAGTTGTTACCCTGAAATGAGATCTCGGTATCGTTTGGTGGAACGGCTTCAAGGGCAGCAGTAAGGATGTGCTCATGTGACAGGCAGAGCGGGCAGGAGCCCCGCTGAGCTCATCCAGCGCTGCTCAACGGGGACTTTTGCTGCGCTCAGGCTGGAGAGTCTGACACACACACACACACACACAGCAGTGAGTGCTGTTTCACTGGAAACCTTCCCCTTCCCTGCCACAAAGCCCCGCTCCATCTCCTGCCACCGAAGCTGACAGCTACATTTCAGAAACCTGAACTGCAAGTGGAAATTCCCTGCAGCGCGGTGCTTATTGCATCTCCTGCTGGCACTTGGGGCAAGGGGAAAAAAAGTCACATGGCTTTCTGGACACACATCTCGCTGAGGAGTCTTGCATCAGAGGGCAGAAGCCAGCAGCCAGGAAAATAACTCCAATTACGGTAAATAAATCCCCAAATATGTGACAATCTGCCTTTTAAACAGGAAACAGAGGGGAATAAGCAAAGGAAGACTTTGGTCTAAACATTGCTGCCACCAGCCTCAAGAGCCCAGGAGCGAGGCTCTGAGACACGTCTGGGCCAAATGCATGCTACCTGAACTTTGCTGATGCAAAGTCTCACTCCGAGACAGCTTCCTTCCCCCGAAGGAAAGGCGCCTGCAGTTCCCGTGCCAGCCTCTCCAGGCACTCAGAGAAGCCCAGGAGGGCCAGCTGCCACCTCCGGACACGTGCGTGGTCTCCACGGTGCTGTGTGAGCACAGGAAGAGGCAGGCTGACACAAGCAGTGTGGGTGTCACGCACGCTCGTGCCATGTCAGCCTTGTCCTGCAAACCTGGACGTGGCCACAAGCAGTCGGTGACCTTTCTGTACCCAGCAGCTTTGGAGAGCCTCCACACAAGCACTGCAATGCAGAGGAAGATGGATCCTCTCCTACTTCAAACTCAAACCTGAAGCAAAAAAGAGCAGCAACGTGAAAGGAGGAGAAGGATGAATTTAAGGATTGCTTCCTTCCATTGAAGGCCTGCCACCACCTTGCTAAAGCTGCAGCTCTGCAGCAGTGGCATGCTGTCACTGCCAGCTGCACGCTGGTGACCTCAGTGCAGACACTTCAGTGCACACTTGCTGTGTGACAAGCCAAGCCCCACCACTGCTCAGCTCCATCCTCCCTGCAGCGAGGGTTTGCATTACAAATACAAGGCCCCAGGGAGAAGTGGAAGGACTGCAAGCTCCAGGACCACTGCTGCACTGGTGAGACAGGAGCTCATACAATGGGAGAAACCCTAGGAGAATCCTTCATCTCCCATTTGCTGTGCCCTCAGCTGGCACAGATGGCAGAGCTGCCCAGACATGGGGGAAACACACATTTAACCATGCAAGGAGGCAAATGATGAGAAAATGACACTGCTCTGCTCCCCAGACAGGGGAAGATCAAGTTGCTGCTTCTGCTATCTAGAGCCTGAGGTTTATTAAACTTTGCTTTGTGCCTAATTTTAAAACTCCACCAAACCGAAGCAGCCGTCCACAGCACTGCTTTATTTTTAAACTCACTCATATGCACTGGACTCCCTTGCAATCAGAACCCAGTCCGCTCCAACATGCGAGATGTGGTCAGAATCTCACGAGAAGCCATTGAGATGTGAGTGCAGCAGCACAGTGCTACACGCTCCCTCCAAGACTTTTTCTGATGCTGCACTCCGCTCTGAGCAAAGCTGGGGTCCAACCATCGGAAACCAAACCAGCACTGCGGAGATGGTCAGAGACGGAGCCCAGTTCTGCCACCACCACCCTCTGCAGCATCTCCGGGGATATTTTAAGGGTTCATGTTTTAGCTTATGAGGCTGAGCAGCTGCGGTCAGCAAAGCGAAACGCGCTGCAGGCAGAGCAGGGCCGTGCGGTGGCAGGACGGCAGCAGAGCAGCTGCTCACAGCAAACATGGTCTGAATCCTGGGGGTCCAGTGCCTCTCTGCAGCCGTGCTGGGGCTGAGCATCCACGGCAGGAGGAGGGAGGACAGACCTATGCCTGCAAGGAGCCGGCAGCTGATCTCCACCAACGTGTGGATCCCACCTACCAGGGAGATTTGGGCAAGAAGCTGGTGTAGGTCTTCAAGCATCAAGCAGGACCGTGCAACGTTTGAAAACCTTTGCAAGAGCTATAATTAGTGAGCACTCAGACGCAGAAAAACAGTTCTGCGTGAGCCTGAGCGCTTCTGCAGCAATGGGCTGTGCAGCACTGACCGATCTCACGCAGCATGGCAGTGCAAAGGGACACAGGCTGCTCTGACCTCGCAGCAGGGAGCAGGTCGTGAATCCTCCCACCTTGCTTCACCAGCATTCAACTTATTCTCTAGCACCAAAAGCCAGCCCTCGCTCTGCTCCCAGAGGGCAGCCTGACCCCAGCTGCTTTCACAAATGCTCCCTGCGACCTGCTGCCCAAGCGACAGGTTTCCCTCCCCCCTCAACCAGCACGGCCACCCTGCTCTGCCCAAAGCCCCCTCTGGCAGCAGGGCTCAGCCACAGCCTCCCTGCACGCCTCTGCTCCTTCAGCCCCAAGGGATGCAACTTCCCCCCCCAACGGCATGTGCTGAGGATGCACATATGGCAGCCCCCCCTCCTTCCACCTAAGCCCGACCTCCTAACAAACTCCACACAGCACAATGCGACAGGCCTGGGAGTGCCAGAAGGCATCCAGGTGCTGCAGCCTGATGCTTCACACCCACAGCCAGGCAAATTTGCTGGGATTTCCGGGAAGTGTCTCTAGGGTGCCCCGTGCTGCACCCCCACTTTGGTGTGCGCTTGTTTGGAATGCGGGCCTGTCGGGGGGAGAGGGGAAGTTATTCTGGTGGTGGCCTATGAATAACATCCAGTGATTTATAGGAAGTATAATCCAATAATACAGTAAAATAAAACAGTGTGTCTGAGATGGGTTTGATTCCAGGAATTATAAAACAAATTATTAAAGAGAGAGAGAAAGAAAAAAGCCTCAGAGAGGCCAGATCGGAGTAAATTGGGCACAGATGGGCTGGGAGGGGGTTTCTCTCTCTCCCCTCACCGAGATGCCCCTGCCGCAAGCACGGCTTCAATTAGTCTTTGCAGAAACCAGAGTTTTATTTCCCCAAATTACAGAATTAAAAAAAAATTAAAATGCTTGGAGTGTTTGTGGTTGGGATAAAGGGATCCAAACTTCTCTGTTAGCTGATGGTGCAGATGGCTACCAAACTGTTAAAAGGGCCACCCCGTGAAGAGGCTGGAGCCCAGGAGAACCCAAACCCTTGGTAACCACCAACACCCTGCGATGTATTGGTGACAATGTGAGGCTGCTCCAGCAACGGGACATCCCAGCCACACAGAGCACCCATCTCTCTGCTTCCATCCCATGGGTGGGCTCTCCTTGCTCCACAGGCTACCAGCACCCTTGTCCCACCTTTGCCCGGCCATAAGGCAGCCAGGAGGTCAGAGGACCAGCCAGCTGCATGTCCCCATCACCAATAGGGAGGTTGGGCTCCCAGGGAGCAGTGTGTTGTCTGGTGCTGAATAGCAGGGGAATGCTTCATGTGGGAATTCTTTGGCTTCCTCTGGCAGAGAAAACAACAGCCCCAATCCATTTCCTGGGGTCTTCCCAGCGTTGCAAGGGCAGCTGCAACCAGCTCCTGCTCCGGCATGATGAGCAAAGCCCTGCTGCCAGCACCAGGCATAGGGCTGTACTCAGCTCTACCCCCCAAAAATAGTCAGATGGGCACAGGGCCATCTTTGCAAAGACAGATTTCAGAAAACAGTAGTTGCAGGAGGAGACATTATTGCAAACACTGCGATGCAGGGGCAAAGGAAAATGAGCGAAGAGCAAAGAGCAGCAGATAGAAACCACTCTGCACGAGCCACCAGCCTGCCATGCTGCTGAAGGACTTGGGACAAATTGAGCACAACTTGCAGTGAAACTGAGGGAAGCTGAGAGTAAGGAAATAGCACGGTGGGTGTCTGGCATCAGTCTGAGGAAGAAAGAGAAGAGGTATTTACTGAAGTGAGTTTGATTAGTAATACTTCTGTATTTTTTCAATACCCAAGTCAGAGATTAGAAATTTGTGTTAACTGGCAATGAATTAAAGTATGCAAAATTCTCCATGTCAAGACTGCCTGCAACACCACCCCACAAGTGCTAGCAGAACCCCCCAATCCCACCACCAGGGACTCATTAGACAACACAGGGGGGGCAAGCAAATAAGCCCTCAAGTTTCTCAGGAGCAGCTGCAGCCCCACAGAATGGAAATACATGGGAGGGGAGGGAGGGAGCATCTGCCCCAAGAGGTATCTGCCCCCGGACAGTGAGGAGAGGAGGCTCTCAGACAGACCTCCCTCACTGCCCCCAAACACACACATCTCCTGCTACTGACAGCTCGCAGCGAACGTCAGACAGAGCTGTGCCATGGGAAGGACACAGCAGCTCCGATCCCGGATTTGCAGGAGGATTGCAGTAGGAGGGGATCTCTAGAGGTCACTCGGTCCAACTGCAGGGTTAGATACAGCCCCATGGAGTTCACCCAGCCAAGCCCTGCCTCCAGCAAGCGCTGCTCCCAGCAGGGCTTCCTGGCAGTCAGGATGCACACAAGGCAGAACTGCTCCCTGCATCCCCTCTGCACCCAATTGCTGCCCATGCAGCTGCAGCCCGGCGAGGTGACTCATGTGCTGGGAAATGGAAACCCGCACCTTCCCAACAGCCCTTTGCCACATGCTCCAGTCTGCCCTCTGCCCACAGCATCCCACACAGCGGGGAAGGAGCCAACACCCTCACTGCTCCGTGCTGGGCAATTGGTAATAACTCAGCCAGCTTTCTCGCTTGCCTTTTAAACTCCAGGTTCTTTGCTTGCTTTTTTTTCCCCCCCTTCCCCTTCTGCACCCAGCTCCCAGCACTTCTCAGTAACACTGCGTCGGCACTGAGCCCAGCACGGGCTCTGCCAGCACTCAGCACACGAGTGCTCAGAGACCACCGGAGTGTTTGTGCTGACAACAGAACTTGCTTTGCCAACAATATTCCTTGCAACGTTTTAGGGTCACCAGAGCGAGGAGCCCTCGGGGGCACAAAGCATCAGATGGCAGCCACAGTGCCATCCAACCCACAGCACTTCTCCAACACTGCCACCTGCTCCCTATACGGTCCACAGGTCCCGAGCAGGAGCAGGTTTGCTTTCTCCAGAGATAAGAGAGCTGGGAGCAGCTGGCAACTACTCGCATGGGAGACAGGAAACTCCAAGAAGACATATTTTGCACAGGAGATAAGAAGTGCTCCCTTTCTGTCACTCACTCACTCACATCCACAGCTCGGCTGCGGATGGAGGAGCACAGTCCAGTGGTCTGAGAGCTGGGATTGCTTCCAGCCTTGCCACGGGGGCTTCTACACAGCCCAGACAGATTTCTTCCTCTTTACCACCCGCTCCTGTCTGAGAGCACAGAAACAGCTATTAATATACCTACTGGGGGGCCGCACACAGGCACTGCTCATCACCAGAAAGTACTTTGCAGCTCAGACATAAACACATTGGTGCTGGTTGGCACCTAGCAGGAAGGAGGGCACGTCCTCGTCCTCGTTAGCAGGGCTGACGGCTCGCAGGGCTTCCCCAAGGGGAGGGATGGTGCCTGTGCAGCACACAGCACAGGGAGCCACGTGGTCCAGCCCACTTGGCCACCAAGCACCACAACTGACTCACAGGGGAGAAATCACCCAGGAGTAGCACAACGGGGCTCAGCCCTTCTGCTCACATGATGGCTTTGATTGAGGTCCATCTGTTTTTGGAAGCTAAATTTCAAGTCGTCAGTGTGCCACATGATGCTTCCCCTAACTAGGGAGTGTGACCCCTTTCCTGGTCCCAGAAATGTAGCCCAGGCTGACCCAGCTGCTGTGCCCACCGGAGCCCCTTGGAAGCACGATTTCAAACCCAGAGGCAAGGATTCTGCTTTGGTAGCATCCCTACTAAGTAACCCAACAATGACAGTGCCCACATTTTGGGCAGATGGAGGAGGATGAGTGACACAAGATCCTCCAGGTGCCTTAGCACAGGGCATAGCCTCCAGCAGAATCTCCCATGTCACGGCTCAGCCACCCACATAGACACAGACAACAACATTCTGCCCTCAGCCAGGCCCTTCCAAATCCTCCCAACCCTCACGGTGCCAATGTGGGCGCTGAGCAGGACCTGGGCGAAGCGTCGGGAGGGCAGAGCCGTAGAACACAGCTTTCTGTCCATGCCTGATGACTCAGGCTCCAGGGGGACGTGATGCCTCCTCACTCCACATCATTAAACACCTCACTGAGGCCTTCCAGCACAAGCCACGGCACTTCTGCCATCCCTGCACACACCGACACCTCCAGGCATCCAACCCTGTTGGACTTCAGCTGTGTATGTGCCCTCCACCCTTCTCCGTCCACAGCTCAAAGAAAGACGAGCGATCCCCAGCCCATTTCCCTTAAAGCAGCACATGGTACCTTTGGGCTGGGAGTTGTACACTGCAAACATGTTGATTGCCACGAGCTGGAGCATGCGGGTGCTTCCGATGGGAGGGGGGCTGTGCTGCAGCAGGACCTGGAACTCCCTCAGGACCTCCTCGGCCACCGCAGGGAACGTCTCCATCCTGCAGACAGAGAGAGATGCTGTAGAGCAGAACGCAGACTGTGCCCTGGGGAGGGTGGCACAGCTCCCTCCGTGTCACCTTGCCCAAGGACCAGGGACCCCCCACAAGGTGCTGAGGGGCTGCTGCCCATCCCAGAGCCACGGGGAATCGCTGCCTCTGGAGTGAAGGTGCAGGCGGTGCGAGGGAGACAGCCGAAGCCTTCCTCAGCGAGGGATTGCTCTGTAACCAACAGGCAGCATTCCTTTGGCAGGAAAACACGGCCTTTATGAGTCATTTCTGACCAACCATTTTTTTCTACTGACTTCTACCAAGCTGGGAGGGGTGCCAAGAGGCCAGCAGCTCGCTTGGACCAGGAGCAGCCCATGGGACTCCCAAGAAACACGGGCTGCAGCAAACGGCACACACTGGTGCCACATTGCGGATGTGGCAATTCCAAGTGTGTTGAACACTGGCCAAGAACATGCTGCCTCCAGAGAACAGTCTCTGTCCCAAGCTCCTGTGCTGGTGCTGCCCACTCCCAGCACAGTGAGAAAGCTGTCAGCTCTCACTATTTGGAGCCCTGCCTTGCCCAGGGGACAGGAACCTGCAGTCCTATGGTCCCGCTAGCTGCTATTGCTCATCAGACACAGCTGCAGTGCCACGCCGGGGACGAGGTGTGCTTTCAACACTGCTCACAAGCACCCGTGGAAAGCTGACACATTTATCCTGCTCTTCATCTGGCGTCACTCGGGGAATTAGCCGAGGTTACTTATAGAGCTGATGGATCCTCAGCAATTCCCCAGCTGAAGTATGGTCAGCAATGGAACCGACTGCAAAGCGCACAGTCAGTTCACAGAAACAGCGGTGACGTGGCTACCCACAACAGCCCTCCCAGGAGCCCTCACCTGGTATCCCCTGAAGGCATCTTTATATCAAGACGCTGCCAAAAAATTTGCAAACCGGTGGGGAAAATCAAAAATAGTTCTCCTATCCTGCTGCCTCCTCTGCTGAGTTTGCTCTGTTCCTTCTCGGTCCTGGACCGAGTCACAGCTGGACCCAGCAAGAATGAGCAGTGGTCTGCAGCAAGTGCCAGCTCCTTATCAGTGACAGTGTAACTCATGTGCCCACAATGGGAGGGAAGGAGCCAGAATGTGCAGTGGGTACAGCGTCGGGAGCCAGGGCACGCAACCTCAAGGGCCTCCAGAGCAATTTCCTCTATCTTCCCCCTGAGAGATTCAGATCTTGTGATATCAGCATGCTACAGACTGGATTAGCAAGCCACTTCTGGTAACCCACATGGGCAATTCTGCTGGGCTTCCCCAACAGACTTTCAGGACAGCAGTAGGGTCTATTTTTAAAGACAGAATTGCTTTCTGCTTAACCATATTTCACAGATGCCTTTCAACAACTGGTTCTACCTAGCAGCAGGGGTACCCTCTGCCTTGGCACTGTTTGCTGGAGCGATGCAAAGCCTCCATTACCTTCCCACAGACGTGGGCTGTAACAAACAGGCCCCTTGTACTCAGTAGCCCTGCAGAACGGAGCAGCTCTCTCAGCACAAAAGCATTGCTTCCTTTCAGAGAAGCAACTTTCCTGGTGCTGGGGCACAGCCAGGGACCGAGAGCAAAATGATTGCTTCTAAAGACTTCCTAATTTTGAGAAATCTCAGACCACATCCAACATATCCAGCAACATCCTCCTAGGGCTGACGGGCCGCTGGGGATGGAGGAGCCCTTTGTAGGATGGGTCATTAGCGAGGAGATGGAGATTATTGCCATGGAATAACAAGGAAGAATGAGGGCTTCCTCAGCCCCACCAGCTGTGCCTGGATACCGCAGCACATCTGGAATGGCATGCAGCAACCCCACTGAGTTCAGAACCAGCTGGTCAAGAAACCGAGCAGAAACTTTTAATAATATACCTACCTGTGGTTTTAGGAGCAAGATGGCTCAAAGTTAGCTCAACACCAACTTTTCCATACTTTTCACAGATAAATTTCTATAGATTCTGCCCAGAGAGAACTCAGCCATTCCTCACCTTTTACCTATTTTAAGCACGGAAGCTGCTTAGCAGGGCTGGACGCATTTCTCTTCCTGTGTCATGTTATTACTTTCTAGTTCCCTTCTAAGTACTTCAGGGGATCTTCTGCCATTAAACATACTTGGGTTTTCTAAATGACTGTCCTGGGAAGCAACCGCCTCTAACACTACATCTTAATTTCACAAAAGTCTCGGGAGCCAAATGTGCAAGCAATCACTGCAACATCCCCATTAATCCCCCTGCTGGCATGTGCTCAGCCCAGAGCTCGGCCACGAGCACAGCCTGGCAGAGCTGTGGACCAGCAGCTCCCTGGACATTCTGCCCTGAAGCACAGACATGATGCCATCACCAAACCTCACGTGGGGGTTCTGCTTCTGCTTCCATTGCTTTATGAAGGGTGCAAGGTCAAGCACGTGCCACACTAAAGAGCGCACTGCATGGAGCAAGAGCCGTGGCTTCAGGCTGCATCATGGCATCAGTGATCAGAAGAATGCTAGTGATGCATTCTTCTGCTTCCAAGGAAGGGAAGGTGACAGGCTCAGGGAACAGGCTGCCACTGGACAGCAGCTCCCTGCCACTGTGCTGTTTTGCCCCTGGGCTTTGTGCCCCACTGAGTGCTCCCAGAGCCACCACTCCGCTGGCTGGGAGTGGGGGAGGTGGGAGAGGAGGGGACAACACCAGAGATTAAAGTGGAGGGAGCACGGTTTGAAGGCAAGAAAGGGAGAAAAGAGCCTCTGGTCCCTACTGAGTACACATCAGCTGGCTGAGCCCAGCCTGTGCCAGAGGGTCCTGGTACACGAGGCCTTGAGATGGAGAAAGAAAACCCCAACACTAATCATCATGGACTGCAGGGCGGGTAGGGAGAATAGGAACCAGGAGGCTAGGCCTGCAAGAATTCACACCCTGTGCCCTCAGCTCCAAACACAGCTTAGTTGCTAACAATATTAAATTCCAAAAAGACTTGTAATGTAGGAAAATAAAATAAACATCCTGCACACTTACCCAATCCTGGTAAACAGCTTCCCATGGGCATGGAGAAAACTGAGGATGAACCTTTTGTTCAGCTGCATGGGAAAAAAAAAAAAAAAGAGAGAGAGAGAGGAGAAAACAATTAAACTCTTCCCGATTTCCTGTGAATTAAGAATGTCCCCAGTGACAGAAGAACCTGGCCTGGATGCCGGGGGTGGCACTGGAGATGGGAACCAAATGGACATGCCCAAACTCTTACAAACATCATGCACACAGTCGAGGGCAAGTGCCAAACAGCTGGATGCGAGCGGGGAGAGGGCGGTGGAGGCACAGCACCCTCTGCTGGGGTCGGGCTGATCGCTGCAGTCCCGGGCACCGCTCCGCTCCCCGAGCGGGACCCAGCGGAACGCAGCGCTTCCCACTGATGGGAAAAAGAAAAAGGAAAAACAGAAGCGATTTGGTTCAGCGCTCAGCGGTTGCCGCAGAGGCTGGAAGCAGCCTTTGGTCAAGGCGGGGAGGGAAATCCTCCTTAACGCTTTGCTGCGACGAGCTCAGCTGCAAAGTTTGGAGCTCGTTTGTGCCGTGCTGGTGCCACTTTCATAAGCACAGGGTTTTGGGGTGATGCGTTACCCTTTCATTTAAACCCAGCATAAGCAACTGCAAAGAGGGAGCCTGGGTTTGTCAGGAAAGCCCCTGCGAGGCTGCAACAGAGATGCTAGGCAGGGCTTGGCATTTCTCTGCAGTTCCTAGCAGAAGGCGGAGCAGTGTGGATGCAGAGCAAATTGTCTATAGCACTCTGTGTGATGGCAGCTTCCTGCCCAACTGAGGTCCAACAACACCAAAATCCAACTCCATTCGTTCTTTACTGCTGCTCCAGGCCACCTTTGCTAGCTCAGCAGCAAGCTGGGCTTTCCCCATCCTTATCTGAATAGCTCTGAAGAAGGCTGTGGGTGGCAGAGTCACTCTGTGTGACCTTGGAGGTGGCTGTGTCACCCAGGAGCAGCCTGGCCCCTCTCATACCTTCTCCCCAACAGGCAGCTTTCATCCAGCGCCTGCACAGCCTCACCACGATGAGAAAAGCCAGACCCTGAGCACAGCACGAGGAGACGCCGGTCCAGCACCGCCACTCCGCTCCTATTCACACATCAATTTTATACCCTGAATCCCTCTGCAAAGCTCAGCAGCATCCTTTCCATTTCCGAGGGGGTCAGAGAGACAGAGCGAAGGAGAGCTGGCAGGCAGGACAATGCTCAACCAAGTGGCACCGGGTAGAACACGAGGCAGCTGCCTTCTGCTTGCATCTGCTCAACTCCCCAGCTCCCATGGTTCTGTATGCAAGCAGCTTGGCAAGGTGCGACGGCTCGGTGAGGTGTAATTAACCCAGGCTGCACTCCCGGAGGACCCATGCAGGAGAATGATGCCCTGCTGCAGAGTCGCTCCTGGGCCATGTGCAAGTTTCAACATAAAACCTGTCTCATAAAACAAGCCAGACCAATTAAACTGGCCCCCGCAGCAAGGGGTTCTTGCTTACTCACTATTTTACTGCTGCCCTAAAGAGCCCTTTTCCACTGGAACCTGACTTTATTTGCCACCATTTTATTAACTCTGCAGATGAAACCCAAAGAGACTGGGGAATACTGGGACAGCTGAGCTAAGCCCTTATTCACTTTGCCAGCAACGTTAGGAGGGCTGTATTTCTACCATCCTCTTTAAGACACCAAGGCAGCTCAGAGCTTCAAAGGCGGCACACGCACGGAAAATAAGAAATAAGGACACCAGTCCTTCCCCTAGGCCCACATGCAGCCCACAGCCCTGGGAACAGTTGCTCTGCAATGTCAGCAGTGCTTTTGCATCAGCAGGGGAGAATCCAAACTCCCCACCTTGAATGGGAAGTGCCCCTGCACCCAGTGGGGACACGCACAGAGCGCTCACCCAGGGACAGAGCTGCAGCAGGACCAGAGGACCTGTGCTGAATCCATTGGAAGCTTCCAGCTCAGTCTTTTCATCACCAATCCCAAGGACAACACGGGAATCAGTGCTGAATTGGGACATGCATGTGTGCATACATAAACACAAGTTTTTTTTCTAAAGGAAGCAGGATGCACGCCTCTAGGAAAGAAGCGCATTTTATCCCTCTCGCCAACTTCAGCAAGCAGCAGCAAGCCCAGGCTGAGACCTGTGTGCCCCAGTGCTGTGGCACCTCATGCAGGCACCTCTCGTGCTTGTTTCATCACTTTTTCTCTCACAGCCTCAAGGTTTTGATGAGCTCATCACTTAACTTTGGACCTTTCATCTCCGAGTTCACGCCAGGGCCACGGGCTGCTTTGACTGGGCTTTTCTCCGAATGACTCTTTCCCTGGTGACTCACCTGCCCCTCGGTCTGCAGGAGCCCTCTCTGCTCCTCCTGTCAAATGCTGCTTCTCACGGCTGGAGGGAAACAGCGACTTCCACCGAGCAGCCCGCAGCAGGGAGGAGGAGGAGGAAGTCCCATCACCCGCTGTTCTGCATTTGCACAAAGGAGAGGAACACTTCCCCAAAGCCCCACTCACTGCCCCAAAGCTGTTAGCAAGAGACCTGCAACAATTCCATTGGATTCATCTGACTCACTGCGCAATTCAAGAGCGGGTCCCCCTCCAGGAGATTCCTCAGAATGGTCCTGGTGCCCATGCTGGGATGTAGGGCTCCCTACACACATCACTGCTCTGCTCCTTGGGGCAGGTCCCAGTCAATTGCACGGGAAGAGCCCACCAAGTAATGTTGATGCATCAATAAAGTTACGTCAAAAAAAGAGACTTTGTCCCTTCCAGCTGAACAGCGGGCATCACCGATATGGAAGTTATGAGCATATAGTGAAGGCATTAGTTATAAAAACAAACCAGCTGTCAAGGAGAAGAAGGGGTCCCTGCACACAGTAGTGCCTGAAGCTGAAAACAGCTGTTTCGGCTGTCATGAGTCAGCATGTGCAGACAGACTAAATCCACCTGGGAAGAAGCAACCTCACCAGAGGAAGCAATCCACTGCTGCTCGGGGAGCATTCACACACCGCACCTCCAACCAAAGTGGATTTGTTGCCATGGAAGAAATCAACAGTGACTAACAACTCCACTCCAAGCACCTCAGTGCAGAGACAGCAACAGCCCTGAACAGCCAGCTCAAATCACAGCAGCCATGACAAGGATGTCCTGACAGCACACAGAACAGAGGCGGTCAGACAGCTGAGAGGAAGGTCTGGCGTGATTCGAGCCAGAAACGAAGAAAGCAAGACCCAACCTCAAGAGACTGTGCCATGATTATAAAGGGTTGAAAATGCCTCCCACCCTCGTGCAGAAACACAGGAAATGCCATCAGGGCGCACAGGAAAAGGAGTGCCACGAGGCGGGTCGAGAAGCAGAGCCACGGACCCATTTGGCTAGCTGCAGGGAGTGCACAGAGTTTGGCACCTGAGCATCAGCCCCAGCTGTGAAGGAGGCACCAAATAAGGGAAGGATTCTGGAGCAGCGACTCCTGGGGAAAAAAGTGTTTCAAGTTAAAAATTGTTACTTCAGGTTTGGAAGTAAATTTCAGGATCTGGTCTTTATCAAGCGAGGCAAACTTTCTTCAACATCAGCAAAGCATCTGTGGAGCAGAAAGCAGTGTCAGAGTCAAAATAGGCTGCAAAAGACAAGTCCATTAATCAAGAGACCAGATGCAAAACTGCCTGCAACGAACACGCTGCCTTCCACCAGAGTGGAAGGGGCTGGAGCACTGCGGGATGCTCCCCGAAGTCTGGGGTATCCTCAGTGATGAGGGGTTGGGACACAGACCACAGAGCCACACAGTTCAGCTCCAAAACACGTACCACACTCATCCCAAATATTTGCAGGGTTTCTTGGGCAGCCAGGCTTTTCCAGGCACAGCTGCTTTGCTGGGAATCCAGGCACATCAAGCATGCTGTACCTCCCTCCCAGCTCCAGGGCTGGATATCCCACATTGACTGTTATTGCTCCCTTACATATCCTTCAGCTGAACGCCAACCCAGCTCTTAGCCCATGCTGTCCCTACCCTGCAAGGTCCAGCTCTGGATGCTGCTCCCCATGGCAGTATCTCAGTGCAGCAGCACCGAGCACAGATTGCTTCTTGAAACCAAGGATGCTGCATAATTCCTCTTCACGTACCACCTGCAAGTGTATATGGATACAGAGCTTCACTTGGCTTCTCCTGGCCACACGTTCTAGTGCAGGTATCTGTTTAGCAGCACAATGTCCTGCCCTGAATTGGATTCATTTTTGTAGCAATAGAAGCAACTCCAATGAGAGTCCCCATACCTAAACATGAGAGACCGCATGAATGAAAATCCAATTTACTATGACGTGGAAAAAAGAGGGAAGCCTGATGTATCACGGCCTTGAGGCACAGAAAACTCATTCACAGGTAAAGAAAATTTGATACACTCCTGCAGCCTTCCTGATCTTTTGGGCTGCAGCAGCTGTGGCTCCAAGACGCATCTCTTGGCTTTACGATTTACAAGGCAGCATCCCAGCAAGAGAAAAAGCAGCAGCAAGGAAGCCCTTCAGCACAGCCGACGAGCTTTTGATTTATTCCTCTTCATCGCTGCAGGAAGCAGGTGAGATGAGGAACATAAGCAAGAAAATGGTGCGTGTTAGCAATGCAAAATCGAGCAGCGGTGAGTTCGCTGTCTCTGAAACAAATACCTGGCCTACAAGGACGTTTGATATGATTTAATCATGAAGCCACTAGTAGCACATTCAATTTACAGAAAACAGGTCAGCTAGAGTGTTTTTACGCATGTGATTTCGTTTTCAACCAGACCTGTACCTAAGCTGCTTGTAGAGCATTTAAATCAGTAACGTGCAACATTCTCAAATAAAAAAATAGACTAAAACCAGCACATGGTGATTAAATAAGTTAAAACCTGATTGAATTAACATCTTCAAAAGTAGCAACCCTCACTAAACTGGATGGAAATAGGTAAGCAGAGGCTTTCTATCAGTGTTGCTGTCAATGAACTGAAAGAAAATCCGGTTGCCCCTGCCTATGGTACAAAGGGAACAATAAGCACTGATGGTTACAGTCACATCAAGTTATTACAATTGTTTCATAATCTGGGTTTTCCCAACACTAAGTGCCACATCATACGTCTCAGATGGTGGAAAATCAGCCTCCTGGAGGCTGCATCCGGGGCAGCTCCTGCAGAAAGGCTTCAGGGATTCCCAGAGCAACGTCCAGCAGAAGGGTTAACGCGTCCCTCGCACAGGGCAGGCACTGGACAGCACGCTTACATCTATATACGGCACTGATGAGACTGACACTGAAATACCACATCCAGTTCTGGTGCCCTTGTTTTTAAAGAGATGCTGAAAAAACTGGAAAAGTTCCAACAAACAGCCATAAAAGCAATTCAAACACTAGAAATAACGTCTTGCAGTGAAAAAACTTAAACAGCTCAATCTGTTTAGTGTATCAGGAAAGCCTGGGAGGTGGTTTGATTGCAGCGTGCAAAGTATCTCCGTGGCATTTCAGGGCCCTTTACACTAGCAGAACTGAAAAGCACGAGAATAAACGAGAAACGTTCACTCTGGAAATAAGGCACAAATGTTTCAGAACCGGTGCAGTTATCACTGGAACAAACTCCCCAGGAAGAGGGTGGACTCTCAAGGCTGGATGTCTTTCTGGAAGTTTTGCTTTAGCCAAATACAAGTTATTTGGCTTCACAGAGGAGTAGCCGGGTGAAATTGAAGGACCCGTGATATACAGGAGATCACACCAGATGATCTAATGGTCCCTGCTGGCCATAAACTCTATGAATCTATGCAAACATGCCAGAGAGGGTCCTCAGCTGAGATATCAAGTTAACTTTCAGCACAAAACTTTTCACGAGTTGGCTCTGATGCTGCAGGTCATTTAGGATACAAGCTCAGCTCTTCCAGACTGCATCTGGTTAAGCACTGAGAGATGACCCAGGCAGCACTGCTCTCTGTCCAGCAGGTAAGGCAGGCTGCATGCTGTGTGCTGAAGCGGCTCCAAGCAGCAAAAGCAGCTCATACTCAAATACATACTGTGTGCCAGGAGTGAACAGCATCCTCTTCCTGCGATAGAAAACTGACACTGAGAAACGTGCAATGAGTTCAGGCCATAAGAAATCTGTTCATGTAGCTCAGGATGTTGTCAGCCTTCTTCGCTATCCCAGAGCACATTATTTGTGGGGTTCAAGCACAAAGTGGGAAGATAATGAGAGAGATTAAGAATGGTGAGGACAGTAAAGACATAACTCTAACATGAGTTAGGCCAACAGAGAAGACATTCGGACAATGGGCTGAGCAGAGGCACAGCCTTCCAGAAGGATGACAGCGTTATCATCAGCAGCTCGCCATACTCCTGCTCTCCCAGCTGTGCTCAGCAATGAGGGACAGGGCGGTGGCAGCCAGGCTGAGCTCAGTACAGCTCCCACAGGACTGAGCTGGATCCACGTGTGAGCATCACACAGCTGTCCTGCTGCATTCGGATCCATCCGGAGCCTTTGCTCCTACCTGGACAGTGCAATGCAGGGCACTCAGGCATCTCCCTCTCCACTCTGAATCGCACAGCAATGAAATCTGCTGGGGAGGAAGAGTAGAGCCAAGGACAGAGGAAATGACACAGATTCCAGCAGGTTCCACTCCCTGATCCTCCGGAAGGAAGTTTCTTTCTGAATATCCACCTCCACAGTGGATACGGAATCTGGCTGGAAGTGCCTCATTCGACACTGGAAAGAAATAAATATTCCCCATGGCAGAAATAAGGGTTTGGCTGTGGAATATGAGATGCCAACCCAGCCAGTGTACAACAGAAAAAGTCGAACTGGGCCAACATCAGACAGAGATCAAGGTTAGACTAACAAGAAAGGCTCAAGAGCAATCACTGCCTAACAGCCTTCACCCTGCTCTGGGAAATTTCCCAGTCCTGCTATTAGACATTTTACTTCCTTTACCAGCGCTGCCAATTCCTGCAGCATTCTTGTCTGAAGTGCAAACCCTCCCTTCCCAGCACCGCTCTGCAGTGCCTGGATCATCCAACCCGCTGCTAAGAGAAAGGGCTCATGTGCAGCAGCAGGAGGGGGTTTGGTTACACACAAATCCCTGGCTGATCAGCACCAGCAGGAGAGGAAATGAGGAAAGAGTGACTGACAGGGAACGGCGGTTTCTGGCTGATTGTGCTTGGTTTTAGGGTATGAGAAGCCTGTTGGAACTTGAAGCTTTGCCCCCCTACTCCGCACAGCCTCTCTGAGCACTGGGATACAGCAGAGCCCCTCACCCAGGGGTAAGCCACTGATGTCTTTGTAGGGCTCCCACCTCTGATCCACCACCCTCTTCCACATTAGCACCAGATGCTTGTTATAGGAAGGAGAACACGTCGATGTTTCTCCCCCTCAAGTAACATCAGACCCTGCCTTGTTCTTCACAGTCAGATAAAACCACCGATGTGGTCTAAAAATAAGTTTAAAAAAAATAATAAAAATCAACACCAACTTCTAGAAACTCTTACCCATAGCTTAGCCTTCACTATCCGGGCAGTGGCAAAAGGTCAGGTTGTGCTGGAAAGCAACACATGGGTTCTACATGACATGCACACACACGTTCTACGGGTAACCAGGCTCTATGAGCAGTTCTGAGCTGTGGGAGCTCTAGCAGAGCGGTGCCGAGCATCAATGGGAGATCTGTAGGGTCTTGTTCTGTCTCGTGCTTTTTTTGGTCGGATTGCTAACGCATAAACCACAGCTGAGGAGGTTTTAGAAGTTAAAAAGGATCAGAGTTTTAAAGAAGTTATAAATGCATGCAGAGAGGGTGCACAACTGGTCGGCAAAAATGTCAGTGCTAGCTGCATGGCTGAATGTCACGTCTCAAGCCCAGAGAGGCTACGAGTGTGGTTTTAGTGTTTAACCAGCTTCAACTGCAGCCTGGCACTCTTTTACTTCCTCTGCACTGAAGGCTCCTCACTGCTGGGGGAAGAAACCAATCTCACCGTGTGACACCAAACGGCTCGAGTAAAAATAAAGCCCTGAGGTGGTTTGGTGACCTGAGGTCATATTAGGAGGTGGAGGGGTTGCAGGTTGGGGAAAGCACTCAGAAATACTACCGCTGCCAACCAAGAAAGAGATTGCAGGAAAGGAGGCAAGGCAGAGAATTAACATGAGTCCTACAGTAAAGAGGCTGAGAAGCCTCTTTCGCACGCTACCAGCTCCCCCGTGCTCAAAACAGTTTGTAAACCGTTTCCTAAACACAAAGGGGAAAAAAAAAAACCCAGACCTAGTCCTGACCTCCACGAATGAGTAACCAAACCCAACTGCTTCCTGCCAGCTTGTGGGGGTGAGAGAAGGAGGCTGCTGGGCAGGGCAGATGGAACTCCAGGTTTCTCTTTCTCAAGTACTGCTTTGGGCATAAAAATTAGGGATTCAACATCTCCCGCTGCCTTTTCACGTGGGTGGTGGGTAAAGGAGAGGAATAAGGAGGGGCAGCCCTCTGCTGATTGCTAGTGCTCAACGTTCCCACCCCGCAGATTCTCTCTGTGCCATAGGGGAGGCTCAGAGGAGGACTACAGCACAGCCAAGCTTCGAGTCAAATACAAGGCAACAGAGCAGCAAGCAGCAGGCTGGAGGGGAAGCACTGCCCTCCCCTGACAGTAAGGGCAGATCATTCTGCACCAGACCATAG